>NC_060054.1:2880067-3191351 GCF_905333055.1 Maniola jurtina | reverse complement strand
TGAACTTGGTGATGGAATAGGTGAATATGTTAGCGAATCAGTACGATGGGATTCAGGAGCGGGCGACTCTTGCGGGGGCGGGTGAGTCGGTGGAGATTCTGGAATATTAGATTCATGGTTTTGTATAGTATCGTTGTCATTATTGACATTTTCAATGTTATTTCTGTCGTCAAAAATTTTTACCAAAAAACTTAGTTGCTCATGGTATTTATATGGCTTGGTTGGTTGACTTGCGACCTTGACCACTTTTAGTAACATTCTTTTGAATACTCTTTCTAAAGTTGTCTCTTATATTCGACCATCTTGATTTACATATTGTACCTGAAACAGAAATACCCGTTTAATTCATACAAACACAATAAATTTTATGTAAATTTATTGTGTGGTACTAGCTGTAACTGTGGTATTTTCATTGGTTTTAATTTTTTTTCGAGAGTCCTATTTTTTTCCAAAATGAAAAGCCTAAGTTACTTCTTGTTACATCAGCTAGCTGCCAGTGAAAGTCCCGTCAAAATAGGTCCAGCCATTCCAGAGATTAGCCGCAACAAACAGACAGACAGATAGACAAAAATTGTAAAAAATGTTATTTTGGTAAATGTACCGTGTAAGCATTTAGTAAAAAGCGGTTATTTTAATATTACAAACTTAATTAAAACTCCAATTTTATTTATAAAAAATTATAAAATTTTGCGTATATTTTAGTATATTTTTATATCAACCCTGATCTATGTAATACTTTTATTTCAGATTTTTGGCGACAGGGGACTCATTTAAAACAATATCATTCAGTTTCCGTTTAGGACACACCACAGCAGTGTTGCCAGTGGCAGATAGTCAATTGTAACACGAGACATCTCAAAATGTAACATTTTCACGAGAAAAGTAACATTTCCTTATTTTTCGTGGAAAATAAAAGTAATAAGGTGCACAGGTTAATATGGCACTTTATTATACAAAAATTTAAACAGTTTTCTTGTCTCATTAGTTAAGCTTAAAAAGAATCGTAATAATAATTGTTGATTGAATAAATTGACTGCTGATCCTGAAAAAGAAAAACAAATCAATATGTAAAATAATAATATAACAACGGATTTAGAAATGTCTTTGAATAGCTATAACTTATTTTGTTAATCAATTTATAATACAAGTGTAAATTAAAAATTTATATCACCCCAACAAGTGAAGGTTACATTAATTAGAAAAAAGCTGATAACTTTCAAACGGCTGAACCGATTTTCTTTGATTATAGCTAAGAACACTCTCCATCAAGCCACCTTTCAAACAAAAAAACTAAATTAAAATCGGTTCATTAGTTTGAGAGCTACGATGCCATACACAGATACACACGTCAAACTTATAACACCCCTCTTTTTGGATCGGGGGTTAAAAAGATTAAAATCGTCTTATATCGGGCGATCTGGCAACACAGGACTGTTTGAGTTTGAGAGGCTACGCACTAGGTGGACTTGGTCTGTGTAGCGTTTGATGGCGCGCGTGTAGTGCCTTTTTGGAGCGTTTTTTTTTTTGTTAAAAGTGGCTGGTTTTTGTGTTTCACTGGCGTTTTTGGTGCTAGAACCATGCTGGAACTAACTGGGAAGCGCTCTAAAGGGGCGCCGTGCGTATGTCGACGAGCGCCGGCACGGACGAAGTCCTTACTTATATAGTTTCCCTAACTTGAAAATATCTACAAACTTGACATTGGCTAATCTTTGTAAAGCCAGACGAGAGAAAAAAAAAGACGAAGTCCATTCTTATAGAATGGACTTCGTCTGTACCGGCGCCCGCCGACATACACGCGGCGCCCCTTTAGAGTGCTTCCCAGTCAGTTCCTTGGTCAGTTCCACCACCAATAAACACTAGCAGAACACAAAAACCGGCCACTTCTAACAAAAAAACACTCCAAAAAGTCACAACACGCGCGCCAGCAAACGCCACCAGAGACGAAGTCCACGAATAACTATTAGCCAAAACCAAAGACCTTACACTTAAGGTCTTTGGCCAAAACAAAGTTGAGTCACAGAGAAAAACAAACAAAACACTTTTTTAATCACAGAGTAATTACAAAACAAAGTGAATCTAGACCAATAACTTAGAGAAAGTGAAATAAACTAACAAATGGGCCAATTACGACAAACGAAAAGAATCTAAAAGTAAATGAAAACGGAAGCACCGGTACTACCGGATACCTTTTATATTAAATCATAAATAGCATTAGTTTTTTTTTTTTTTTTTTTAACCAATAAATATTTCAACATTTCTTTCCATAGAAATGATAGCATTTAAAAATACGAATGACGTGAATGTACACGACGTTGCGCGTCGCGCTGCACATTGTTCTTACCTACCCACAAGATTAAATACTATGTACCTACATTACCAATTTGGTATTATGCTGGTTTCTATAGTTTTATTTTTATTGTATAGCTATAATTAATTAACTCAGTGCCAGGTAAAACCAACTGTGGTTTTTATGGCGCTGAATGTAACAAAAATTGCAAATGTTTCAAAAACTACCTACCTTATGAAGTAGTTTTCCGTTCACAATGAATTGTTGGAAATTATATAGGATTCATTAACGGTAGCTTAATAAAATCGATATTTGACTCATGCGATGTCAAACTATCTGTTGAATCATGTATTTAAATTAACAAACTACCTCTAAGATGACATTTTCATAAATAGCCAATGAATTTAGCTATGCAGTAAAATTTTGCTTAAGAAATAAAAGTATTTCTATACTCAAACATTTACAAGAATTAAATAAATTGAAAAACTCACGTGATCTGGTTTACAACCTCTATGAAATATTGTTAAGTAATTATACTCTTGCATGAGTATTATAATACTTTATCCAATGCAGGTAATTTTTTCTCCAGAGTGCTGCATTTTAGCAAGCACAACCGTTCTCGGCGGGAAACAAAACGCCAATAAAATAACGCGGCCACTTTGGGCCGCGCTTCGCACTGCTGGGCGGTGGTGGTAAAGGAGAGGGACAGCGCTATATGATAGAGCGAGATAGATGCGTTAAGGCGGGACAAATGACGTCTATCTCATATTGCTTAAGCATCGAGTAAGGTACAGTCAAATTAATACTTAGTTCCCAGCTTCAAAAAGTTTTTGATTTTAAATAATATTAAAAAAATGAAACTTTAAAAAAAACTTAAAATGGGAGCGGTTTCTGAGGATTTCCGAAGATTGGCTTTTTACATCTTCATTGACTTGACTAATTAACACTTTCTCTGATTGATTTTATTAATTATTTTGTGCCAAATTATCTTTTAGTTTTAGTTAAATACTTTTAGTTAATTTCTAATTGTTGTTAATAATACGAATTTGATCTAAAGATTGCGTTGGCGTATAAGGCGAAGAAGACTGATTTTATGTTAAATATTATACTGTGATTTATCAAACTGTGAGTGAACAAGTGTAAATTAAAAAATTATAACACCCCCGACAAGTGAAGGTTACAGTAACAAGAAGAGCTGATAACTTTCAAACGGCTGAACTCATTTGGATTATAGCTACGAACACTCTCGGTCAAGCCACCTTTCAAGCAAAAAAAAAGCTAAATTAAAATCGGTTCATTAGTTTAGGAGCTACAATGCCATAGACAGATACGCAGGATACACGGATACACAGATACACATGTCAAACTTATGACACCCCTCTTTTTGGGTCGGGGGTTAATGAAAAGAGAATCAGTATACTATTATTCAGGCCTGGATAAAAATGATGATAGTAAATAAAAATTTTTTAACAAGGGAGATTTACAGCTAATTAGACAGAGTAAATAGATAAGAGCAGAAGAAAATTAAAGCTAATAACAAGTTTTCACAAATAGATCATACATAATATTACGTGTAAAAGATACGGCAAAGTATTTAGAAACGTTAAGATCCCATTTATTAACTTTACAGTATTGATCCAGTGTAAATAAAGTCTTACGCAATCCACTGTTTGTTACAGTATACAGTTACAATAGCGGTAACTGATAGCGTAATAGTAAAGATGCTTAATTATTTTTATTTTGGCGTACAGATAATAGGAATAATTTGTTCATCTGTCTGATTCTTTCGATTAGTTCGTTGGCAACAGAGGGACAGTTCGGAAAGAATTAGTTCGATCTGTCCCCTCGTCCGTGTAGGGGGACAGATCGAACTTTTTATTCCTATCCGTCCCCCCGAGGGGACAGATTAGGGGGACGGATAGGAACAATTCATTAAAATGAATCACAAGGGTGCAATTCTTTTAGAGTCGGAGCAAGAGATGCCAAAAATATATCAACCGGATGCTCATTTTGGCGAATCAAATAATCTATAACTTCTGATGAAGCTGTTCTTACAGAATCATTATTATTCACCTTGCGTCCTCGGGATCCACGACTTCTTACTGATGATGATGGCTGATAATGATTTGTTGACGAAGCTTGCGAATTTTGTGAACTTGGTGATGGAATAGGTGAATATGTTAGCGAATCAGTACGATGGGATTCAGGAGCGGGCGACTCTTGCGGGGGCGGGTGAGTCGGTGGAGATTCTGGAATATTAGATTCATGGTTTTGTATAGTATCGTTGTCATTATTGACATTTTCAATGTTATTTCTGTCGTCAAAAATTTTTACCAAAAAACTTAGTTGCTCATGGTATTTATATGGCTTGGTTGGTTGACTTGCGACCTTGACCACTTTTAGTAACATTCTTTTGAATACTCTTTCTAAAGTTGTCTCTTATATTCGACCATCTTGATTTACATATTGTACCTGAAACAGAAATACCCGTTTAATTCATACAAACACAATAAATTTTATGTAAATTTATTGTGTGGTACTAGCTGTAACTGTGGTATTTTCATTGGTTTTAATTTTTTTTCGAGAGTCCTATTTTTTTCCAAAATGAAAAGCCTAAGTTACTTCTTGTTACATCAGCTAGCTGCCAGTGAAAGTCCCGTCAAAATAGGTCCAGCCATTCCAGAGATTAGCCGCAACAAACAGACAGACAGATAGACAAAAATTGTAAAAAATGTTATTTTGGTAAATGTACCGTGTAAGCATTTAGTAAAAAGCGGTTATTTTAATATTACAAACTTAATTAAAACTCCAATTTTATTTATAAAAAATTATAAAATTTTGCGTATATTTTAGTATATTTTTATATCAACCCTGATCTATGTAATACTTTTATTTCAGATTTTTGGCGACAGGGGACTCATTTAAAACAATATCATTCAGTTTCCGTTTAGGACACACCACAGCAGTGTTGCCAGTGGCAGATAGTCAATTGTAACACGAGACATCTCAAAATGTAACATTTTCACGAGAAAAGTAACATTTCCTTATTTTTCGTGGAAAATAAAAGTAATAAGGTGCACAGGTTAATATGGCACTTTATTATACAAAAATTTAAACAGTTTTCTTGTCTCATTAGTTAAGCTTAAAAAGAATCGTAATAATAATTGTTGATTGAATAAATTGACTGCTGATCCTGAAAAAGAAAAACAAATCAATATGTAAAATAATAATATAACAACGGATTTAGAAATGTCTTTGAATAGCTATAACTTATTTTGTTAATCAATTTATAATACAAGTGTAAATTAAAAATTTATATCACCCCAACAAGTGAAGGTTACATTAATTAGAAAAAAGCTGATAACTTTCAAACGGCTGAACCGATTTTCTTTGATTATAGCTAAGAACACTCTCCATCAAGCCACCTTTCAAACAAAAAAACTAAATTAAAATCGGTTCATTAGTTTGAGAGCTACGATGCCATACACAGATACACACGTCAAACTTATAACACCCCTCTTTTTGGATCGGGGGTTAAAAAGATTAAAATCGTCTTATATCGGGCGATCTGGCAACACAGGACTG
Source organism: Maniola jurtina (assembly GCF_905333055.1). Lineage (NCBI taxonomy): Eukaryota > Metazoa > Arthropoda > Insecta > Lepidoptera > Nymphalidae > Maniola > Maniola jurtina. The sequence goes on along the minus strand of NC_060054.1, from coordinate 3,185,479 downwards.
TTTGAGTTTGAGAGGCTACGCACTAGGTGGACTTGGTCTGTGTAGCGTTTGATGGCGCGCGTGTAGTGCCTTTTTGGAGCGTTTTTTTTTTTGTTAAAAGTGGCTGGTTTTTGTGTTTCACTGGCGTTTTTGGTGCTAGAACCATGCTGGAACTAACTGGGAAGCGCTCTAAAGGGGCGCCGTGCGTATGTCGACGAGCGCCGGCACGGACGAAGTCCTTACTTATATAGTTTCCCTAACTTGAAAATATCTACAAACTTGACATTGGCTAATCTTTGTAAAGCCAGACGAGAGAAAAAAAAAGACGAAGTCCATTCTTATAGAATGGACTTCGTCTGTACCGGCGCCCGCCGACATACACGCGGCGCCCCTTTAGAGTGCTTCCCAGTCAGTTCCTTGGTCAGTTCCACCACCAATAAACACTAGCAGAACACAAAAACCGGCCACTTCTAACAAAAAAACACTCCAAAAAGTCACAACACGCGCGCCAGCAAACGCCACCAGAGACGAAGTCCACGAATAACTATTAGCCAAAACCAAAGACCTTACACTTAAGGTCTTTGGCCAAAACAAAGTTGAGTCACAGAGAAAAACAAACAAAACACTTTTTTAATCACAGAGTAATTACAAAACAAAGTGAATCTAGACCAATAACTTAGAGAAAGTGAAATAAACTAACAAATGGGCCAATTACGACAAACGAAAACTGTTTTGGATGCGTTCCGTTTCACGATTATTTTTGGTTTGCTGGGAAAAATTTGAATATTTTTATGAAGTCCTAAAAGTAACGTAAAGTAACATTTTGAGTCGTGTAACATGGAGGAAACATGAGGGGGTCAAAAGTAACGTAAAATGTTACAAAAGTAACATTCTGGCAACGCTGCACCACAGTACATGAAATCGTTAATGAAACCTGCAAATAGGGATTTTCCGATACCACCTAAGTATCGATACTTACTCATTTCGATAATACTCAAATCTTTTTTCGATACTATACAAATAAGTACTCCTCAAGTATCGATACTTACTGATATCGATACTTTTTGGAACTTTTATTTTATTATTTTGAGGGTGCTATCAATGAACGTTGAAGGATAATAATTTAAAGAAAATTGAGACGAAAAAAACGATTTATTTATTATAAATGTTTATTAGGCTTATTATAATTTAAACAAAAAACTCTTCAGCATTAAGATTGCCCAAAAACAGTAACTGTTCAAGGTATTTAGAAGACAATCTGTTTCTTGTTTGTGTCATTGTTGCACCGGCTTTGGAAAAAAGGCACTCGCTAGGAACTGATGTTGCAACAACAATTAAATATTGCTGTGCATACTTGTACAGACAAGGAAACACCAACTTCATGTCATCCCATTCTGCAAATGGGTTGCTTTTAAGAGAAACTACTGGATTTGATAAATAAAGAGAAACTTCATCTCCCTGATGAGATTTTTTTTTCTTCTTGTGCCCATGTGCTAACTCTTTATGATGTTTCCAAAAATCGTATTCAGGTGGTGCAGTAGATGAGACATCATCTTCTGACTCACTTGGGCTACTTAGTTGTCCGACAACCATGGTTCTAAGTTTTTGAATAGCTCTTCCGCATGCAGAGGGGTCTTGGAAATGCAGATTTTTAAACCTTGGGTCTAGAATTGTTGCAATGGCTGCATGATCGTTTAATTCAATCATCCCATACCTCCTTTTCAGCTCTCTCAATAAAACATCCTTACATTCTTTAACGATAGCGGAGTTTGGAGTGATACTATTCAGTTCTGTAGTTAAGCAATTAAGCATTGGTATAATTTTGGAGATTGTTACATACTTTTGGCCCGATGATTCTCTTGTTACATATTCAAAAGGCTTTAATACAGTTGTAAGCTCATTCAAGGTTTCCATTTCCACTGCACTTGGCAAATTTGGAGCCACTACACTCTCAATTACAATTTCTGATATTACTATTCTTAACTTTAGAAATCGCTCTAACATAAAAAAAGTTGAGTTCCACTTAGTTCTTACATCTGCAATAAGTTTTAAAACTGATCCTGCCGAAACATTATTACGCATTTGGATTTTTCGTAGCTTATCCGACTGCACAACACTATTTTTTATCCAATTAACAATTTCTCGTACTTTTATAACAGCTGATTTAACACTGGGCAACTTTAGTGCCTCTTCAACTACAAGGTTAATAGTATGGGCAAAACACGGTAAATGTTTTTTTTCGCCTAAAGACATTCGTATGGCAGCCAACATTGAACTGGCATTATCTGATACAGCAGCACGAATTTTGGTAAGTGGAATATTCCATTTTTTCAAAATATCCAGCAGGTTTTCCGATATGTATTCAGCTGTATGTCGCTCTCTTAATGCACGAGTTGCAAGATAATACATACACATTTGACCATTTTCTACAAAATGTATGGTGACGCCCATGAATCCTACTTCATTCATTGTCTCTGTCCATATGTCCAGCGTTAAACAGAAATTGTCTATCTTGGATAATTTGGACTTACAAATAGTTATACAAGCTTCGTACTTTTCGGTAGTCATTTTCTTTAAATACTTTGCGCCAGGAACTTTAAAAGTAGGCTCCAGTTCTTTTACAAGTCGTAAAAAGCCTTCACCTTCAACTATATTAAATGGACGCATATCTTGACAGATAAAAAATATCAATGCTTGAACAATTCTGTTATACTTCGTACCACCAGCTAAAAATAAAACTCAATTTTAATACATGTAATATTAAATTAAATATTTATATATTTTTCTTTAACACTAATTCTATATGTATTAATATTATTTTGCTAATATTTAATTAAATATCTATTTATTTACCTTTATTAGATGAAATTCGTTCAAACGCATTCTTTATTGAATTGCTCAGACATAGCTCCCTTGCAGTCTCCGAGTCCATACTTGTTAATGTGGTTACACTAGAGCAATCATCACGATCTTCTGAAATTTTCGATGTTGATGCTTGGGGTTGATCATCTTCCATTAAATGCCTTGAGTTGGCCAACACTATTGTATTTTTTGAACTGAAACATAATAACAAAAATTAACACTTGATAGATCGATAATCTTCAAAGTATCGATAATACCAACTCCAACACTACCGCCATTTAACAACACTATTACACTAACAAAAACAAACACATAACCTTAAATTGTTTAAATCGTATTTATACAAAGGAAATATCTCATCACCGGTCATCAATTATTATTCATATATTATTAATATATAGACAAGACAATCACAGTACCACTGCTGCAAAACTATTTTTTATACAAATAAAATAGGTAGGAGTAGGTAGGATTTTTTATTTAACATCTTAGGAAAGCAATCGCAAAAAAAAAGAAAAGTTTAGAATCCTACCTTTCGTTGGACTTATTATTTTCTTTTTTCTGTAATTTGCCTTTGTCCACAGAAATTCCATGAGTTTTAGAATGCTTGAATAAATTCGACGTATTCCCACAATACTTCACAGACTTAAAACACTGTTTACATTTTGCAATTGTTTCGTTTGTTTTGGTAAAATGTGTCCATATTATAGATTTTGGTGGTGCCATGATAACATTGGAATAAACCGATGAATTTGATGATTACAATTAATAAAATTACTTGTAAACAATCACTTAACACTTTCACAATGGCGGAATGGCGAGATGATTTGCGAGCGGGTGCGGGTGTTTTCTTCTCTCGCTTTCGGCTCGGGCGGGCTCGGCTGAAGTCGGACGAATTCGGCTAGCCCAGCGCGAGACAACGCGTCACTCACGCCGCCACGCGACGAATACGGAATACCGGTAACTCGGTAACCTGATTAGCTGACTGTTTTTGCCTCGTTTTTGCTCTCTTAGTTCTGTATGATGCGTTTGCTGATTCGATTCGATACCAAGTATTTTTGTTTCGATACCGATTATGTATCGCAAAATTGATTCGATACAATAAATACTTGGTATCGAATCAAAAGTATCGAGTACCTACTAGTATTTATTAGTATCGGAATATCCCTACCTGCAAAACTATGGTGGAGACTTTAATGGAAGAAATGTTACAGTTCTTGCAATTCACGAAGTCGAGCGGGATTTACTTGTGGTAAGCACGTATCTGTATATTTGTAACAGTGTGCGTGAGATAGAAAGCGGGTACGGTTAGCATAAAAAAAATGAAAAAAAAAATCCTATAATTTATTGTACAATATTTTTTGTTGCAAATAATAAAAATAATAAAATCACAAAATTACTGTCTAGGTTAATTTAATTCGATAATCAATCGTCTTCGTTTAAACTATCACTATTACTTTCAAACTCATCAGTACCGCTGTCACTTGATTCACCTACATTAATAACAAATTCAAAGTCAGAATCAAAGTACTTCATGTATTCTTTTTCAATTTTTTCTACATGATTGCAGGTATTGAGCCAAGTGTTGCTGTCAATGCTGTTCAAGCCCTCAAAAATTAAATTTTGTACTTCAGTCATGTTTTGTGCTATGTTTTTAGAGGCAATGCGATTTTTTAAAATACCCCAGATATTTTCTATCGCGTTTAACTCGGGATGATAGGGAGGCAATCGCAATATTTCGCAACCCTTGCTTTTTATTATCTCGTCAATTTTATACGTTACAAAACGCTCTTTATTTTTTTTAATTAAATCATACAGTTCTATATTGCGCGACCGTTCATCAAACGGAATATTGTTTTCCATCAGCCACTTTTTCATGTCACTCTTACAAGAATTTGATGTAGGTATTTTACTGCTTCGGGTGTTGTGATAAGATGCGTTATCCATCACAATAACTGACTTTTCTGGAATATTTGGCAGAAGCTTTTCATTAAGCCACTTGACATAATTGTCAAAATTCATGTTGGAGTGATAATCTCCAGTTGTGGATGCCGCTTTGTATACTAAAGAAGCATCTTTAATAAAACCACTACTGTTGCCTGCATATACTATAATGAAACGGCTGCCCGTACTCAACTTCTTTGAAAAAGACGTGTCTTTTTTTGTTGGATCTTTGCTTTTTAGACACCAGGTGTTTTGTCGTACATGAGAAGTAAGCACATACGTTTCATCGGTATATACGATATGACGGCCTTCTGAACGATATTGATTAATTTTTTTCAAAAAATTAAAACGCCATAATTGTATTTCGTGCCTTTCTTGTAATGATTTGCGGTTGTTATCAATTTTTTTCCATTTGTAGCCCATTTCTATGAGCAAAGAGCGTAAAGTGCTCAAACATCCGTCAAAACCAATTTTTTCTCTCAAAACTGACTGAAGTTTTGCTAAAGTTGGTACTTGTTTGTGTGAAATGTGAAAATTTTGTATAGTAGTTCGAATTACTTCTCTATGCATATTGTCCAACATGAATTTGCTGTCTCTCTTACGTCGTTTTTTCATGGGTGAAGTGAACTTGGAGGAAGGTGACGGCAACTCCTTTTCTTCTTTCAATATTCTAGTTACAGTGCGCTCAGAGACGCCAGTTGCTTCCGCAGTACGTTTAAGTACATTAGCCAAAGGACTTAAATCACATTTGTCACTGTTATTCACTTTCATAAAATTATATTCTTCTTGAAGAAAGTGAAAGACTTTAGCGATAATTGCTCGTCCCTACAAATAATAAAACATACGATTAAATATCCAAAACACTTATAAAATTATTGCATGCCAAAAAACCTTTTCTTGAAAAATGGCTTCTACTGTCTATTATTTCTGACAGATCAAAATATAAATTAACTATTTCAAAATTCATCAAAAAACGATTCAAAATAAAAAATGCCTTACCTCGCTATGAACAACTTTGCGTTTTGACATGCTGACAGTACTTCGTGGTAATAAGCGTCGTGGAAACAACAAGCACAAGTGACCGTGGCGACGGCTCGGTCGCAACTGACCGCTCCGTCAGACACGCACACTACAGCAATGTACATATACACGTTCAACCACGAGTAAAGCTCACTCGACTTCGTGAATTGCAAAAAGTATACCAAGACCAACAACAGAGATGTGGCTATCCATTGCTAATGACTTTTATACTAACTGGAATTTTCCCAATTGTTTGGGAGCATTAGATGGAAAACATGTTACTATACAGGCCCCTGCCAATAGCGACTCCATGTTCTTTAACTACAAAAAAACCTTTTCAATCGTCTTGTTAGCACTCGTAGATGCTCGTTACAATTTTATTGCTGTCAGTGTGGGTTCGTATGGTAAGAACAGTGATGGTGGCATATTTGCAAATAGTAATTTAGGCAAGGCATTGGAACAAGGTTCTTTATCTTTTTCAACAGATGCACCATTACCAGGCACAGATACACAAACTCACTATGTAATTCTCGCAGATGAGGCATTCCCATTAAAACCCTATTTGATGCGACCCTATCCAGGAAGAAATTTGGATATGTCTAAAAAGATATTTAATTATCGTTTATCGCGAGGCAGAAGAGTCGTAGAGAATGCATTTGGATTACTGGCTCAAAAATTTCGGATATGTTTTAGACCAATTCAAGCTAAGCCAGAAAATGTAGACAATATGATACTATCAACATTAATCCTACATAATTTTATTAAGTAACATGTCAATAATACATACTATTGGCGTCACTCAGAAAAGCAGGTATTATTTTAATATTTTTATCGAATTATTGGAATGTTCTCCCAAAACCAACACAAAAAACACAAGTTGAATGTGTACAGGTTATCCGAGAGTTTTAATCTAAACAAACGAATGCCAAAATAAACTATTTAATTAGAGCGTGATTGCTATCACAACATCTAATTATTCAGTTCACAATCCAAATACCGAAAATATGCGATATCGCTCCGAATCTCAGAAGGAGACTAAACTAAAACCTTCGAAACACCCGTATTTATGCAAGTTCAATCTTGTTGGCCTCCTAGCAACAGATTGTATGACATCGAATGAGCCAAATATCGATTTTATCAAACCTGCATTAGGTAAATTAATAATTTTATATTATTTTTGACAACTCAAATCAATTTTTAAAAATAACCTTACAGTTCTCACATGAAATCGGGAATGGACAAGAGGCAAATGATAATATACTATGCCCTATGTCAGTCTATAATCATTTATGGGATAAAAGCATGGGGTGGTGCTTCCAAAACCACCTTATTAACCATAGAAAGAGCGCAGCGCGTCGTACTCAAAGTAATGACCTTTAAAAACTATACTCACCCTACCCACCTTTTATATTCTGAGCTAGAGGTACTTACAGTTCGAAAATTATTTATAAAACACACGATAATTGCACAACATAAAATTCAACCAGTTTCTGCAATTAGGCGTACAATACATAGAGTGTATAATATCCCTCAACAAAAAACACGTTTCGCTCAAAAATTCATAAATTATCTAGGACCGAAACTATACAATGCAATAAGCAAAAAGATAATGCTAAAAGATTTTACAAGTAATAAATTGAAAACGCAATTAATAAAATATCTTAATGCTCTAAATTATAACGAAATAGAGGATCTTCTGATTAGAATAGTATGATATTAGTAGTAGTAGTATGACAAACTGCAAACATAAACAACACACAATGCACAATCACACGCAAACACACAAACACACATACGCATACTCCACATATACACACATGCACACATACATACATACCACAAAATTCACATAAGCGCACACGCACGAAAACCTATAGGCTTAATATTTACTAACAATAACATTACATTACATTACTAATACTTATTACTAGTGATACAGGATAAGAACTCGGTCTCTAAAAACTCGTAACTCAATGTACGCACAAAGGAGTGACAGGCAGTTGGATTGCATGATACCTCACAACAATACCGAGTGTGCGTAACTACAATCACTACCTACCAGAGGCGGCTCGTGAAAATTTTTCATGGGTGTTCACAAAAAAAAAAAATAGCAAATGTCTTACCTTCTACCTTACTTACTCACTTTGCTAGGTCGCTTCTTTACTTTGATTGATTGATGCGCTAAAATAATAGTTTAAACTCTAAATCAGTTGATGATTTAGAGTTTCCTGTTTCAATCCATACCTACAGGCTCACCACCACCGCCGAGCGCCGGGGGTGGAAGATCCAAGCACAATCACACAAGACACGGGGCACGGGTAACAAAATAATTTGTTAGAGTATCTTTACAACCACACCACCACAGTGTATTAAATTTTAATAGCGTGCCCGGGATCGAACCCGCGACCTCCGATTAGAAGGCGGACATCCTAACCACTAGGCTACCATCGCTATTAAAGTTTATAACTATAAAAATACTTAAATGTCAAAGAAATACGTATCTCATGATAATAATTGTGATTATTACTAGGTATTATTACAGGAATATTTGTAATGAAAACCAAGTTCCTTTTATTGTTAAGTTTTTAAGTTAAGAGTTTATTTAATTACTATTTTAATGTAAAAGAAGTACCTACCTACATATCTTATCAAGTTTGTTTATGTTGTTCTATAGATTTCCAACTTCTAAAAATATGGTGTTTACTCAGAAAAATACTTTGAAAAAATTTATAAAAATTAAATGATTTGTGAATCTGTATGGTTTTTAAAATAGCTGGTTTCAACTTAGCCAATCTCCTTTCGGTATATTATGTACCATATAATGAATTTAAATAGTAGACATCATTTACAGTTAAGAATTATTAATTTCTACTGTCTTCTATGGCAGAATTTGTTTCATCTTCCATTTGTCTATTCTGCTTCTTCAACAGATCTCCTTGTTTCTGATTTGATCACGTAGAGACACTGAGAATTAAAGCATTACCACTTCAGCTTCACCACTTGTTGAACTTTGTTGGTTACTCTGCTCTTCATCCCTGAAATAATCGACGTCTCTATACCTGAAAAAAGCTTCTAGCTATGTTAATTTATAATGACAACTTTATAGTTACATAGTGTGCCATAATATAATGGATATTTTCAGCGTTTCAACTATCGTGAATGATTTCCATATTATAAATATATCAAGTCGACTCCTTGAAAAAGGATTCCGGATGGGTTCGAAACTAGTCGGGCTAACGTCGACAAAGCACGTGAGTAAAGCGGTCTTGTGAGATATATACCTATGATATTTTTGGCAATAAAAATTATTGCCTCCTTCCTTCATGCCCATGAAAATTACATAGGATTAGTTCTATATACCCACCTACCTAGGGCCTGGCATCCCATAATCTTGTAACGAGCATTGCCCTCGTAGAATCTGCATTCGCAGCATCTGGTGTTTCAAGGGCTTGCTGGGGCTGCTGGTTATCACCACCCTCTCCATTGTCGTCCTCAGGAATTGGCACGTTGCGCACATTGGCAATGTTGTGCAAGCACACACAGGCATTCACTACTTCCGCAGCAACAACTGGATCATAGTGAAGCACTCTGTGGCTAAACACCGCCAACTGTGGCTAAAATAAACACCGCCAACTGTGGCTAAAATAAACACCGCCAACTGTGGCTAAAATAAACACCGCCAACTGTGGCTAAAATAAACACCGCCAACTGTGGCTAAAATAAACACCGCCAACTGTGGCTAAAATAAACACCGCCAACTGTGGCTAAAATAAACACCGCCAACTGTGGCTAAAATAAACACCGCCAACTATGGCTAAAACAAACACCGCCAACTGTGGCTAAAATAAACACCGCCAACTGTGGCTAAAATAAACACCGCCAACTGTGGCTAAAATAAACACCGCCAACTGTGGCTAAAATAAACACCGCCAACGTGCTTTCAACACACCAATACAGCGCTCCACGCTGTTTCTGACTCGACAATGAAGTTTGGTGTAGTGTTCTTCTGGGGATCCAGCAGCAGCGTCCAAGATGGGTGTCATCATCCATGGACGCTGTGCATACCCAGAATCACCTAGAAAGGATGTATTTATATATTTTAGTTATACGACGCCAACAATTTAGCGTTCAGTACAAAAAGAGTGATATATAACACAAAAACAGTAATAAGATACATGCCTAATAACCAGCACCGCTCATTCGTCAAGCCTTCCATTATGGTTTTGACCATACTGTTATTCCATACAAAGGAATCATGAGATGCGCCACCAAATGACGCATCTACATGCAGAATGCTTAGATTGGCGTCACAAATCTGAAATAAAAATAATATATCACTATTAATTATAACAAGTATGTAGTGCAATATATATTATTTACCAATTTAAAACGTCTTATTAGCAGATCCACCTGGCTTCGCTGTATAAGCAGATTAATAGCTTTTTAATGGTGAAAGAGTTATTAAAATCAGTTCAGCAGTTTCAGAGTTTATTATAATAATTTTTTTTCCTCTTTTATATTGGTATAGATATACATAAACTATTGATAAAGTGACATTAGCACTTCTATCTACTATGCTTTTATTTATTACTAGCCGATGCCTGCGACTTCGTCCGCGTAGAATATAAATTAAAAATCCCGTGGGAATTCTTTGATTTTCCGGGATGAAAAGTAGCTTATGTGTTAATCCAGGGTATAATCTATCTCCATTCCAAATTTCATCCTAATCCGTTCAGCCGTTTTTACGTGATGGAGTAACAAACATCTAAACATCCAAATCCAAACATCCACACTTTCACATTTATAATATCAAGTAGGATACTTACTATCATTACATTCAAGGAATGATAAAATTTCCTGTTGAGGAATGACTCTTCATGTTCTATCGGCCGTACTAGGGCTACGTGAGTTCCATCAATGCAACCTATAATGCCCGGGAACCCAAACTTTTCCATAAAGCTGAAAAAATATAGTAAGTAACAATATGTTATGTATAGGTATAATAAAATAGCATAAGGCATGAAAATAAAGGTATTATTATTAAAAATATAAAAAGACTTGTATAATAATAATTATAATAACTAGATATGCTAATTAGTTTCATGTTTTTAACTTACTTTTGCATAATTATTTCCCTTTCCCTTTGGGATGCAGGAAACTTTATGTACTTAGTGAGTACTTCCCGAGCATTGAGTGCATCGGTTACCTCACGTAGACATCCGCTAAAACATGGTTGGGACATCGTATTGAAGATAGATGTCCCCATTGGGCGCTGATATGTACCCGTGGCATAAAAATGCAGAGCTGCTAGGATCTGCAATAAATATAAAATCCAATTTTTGTGTTAAATTAATCTCAATATTTTCTTCCTCAATATAAATATCAGAATTTTATTTTTATTTGTTATTTTATTTTGTACCAGAAAGCTGTAACAATTAAGAGACAAAGAAAGTAAAAGTGGACAGGGAAGCACTCTATAAGAGATCTCTACCAGTGACCCTTGGCAGTGCGAGAGGTTGTAAAGGGAGTAGAATAGGTACAAAGATAGAAAATGGGTACTTTAGTACCTACATGAGACTTACCTTTAGTTCAAACTTACCTTTAGAACAGGTGTCCTTCGTCGAGCGGCTTGGAGGTGAGGCCCGAGTTCCTCTAACACCTGCTGGTAGCCAGCCTTGCTCAAACGAAAGTTCGCAATGAACTCTGTTTCTGGCAGCTCCATTGGGTTATACATATCGCGCAGCCTGCGCCTGTGGACCCGTAGCGCCTTTTGTTGGCGCTGCTCTTCAGCATGCCTCATCAATACGGCACGAGCCATATTTTTTTAAAATTATTATCTACAAAATTAACATAACCACAAAATATAGTACCTACTTGCTTACAAAATAACAATAATTTAACTCCGACGAACAAACCTTACTTTATATTACTTACCTTTTTACAACTAATAGGTAAAAGTACCTAGGTAGGGGAGAGGTGGCATGAAAGGGACATTTTTGATTTTGAGGCCCTAGCAAGTGATTGAGAAAATATTTGGAACAGGTTGGAGTCGCATAAGAAGCGTTTAATATTAAACTATTGAAATGAAATACAATAATTGTCATTAATCAATTCTTATTTGTTTATTTTCGCATCTTTTAAAAATGTGTATTTTGTCCCTTTCATAAATGGACTGTATTGAAAGGGACACAGTAATTTATGAATGGGACAGTACCTAATTTTGAGGCAATTTATATACAAAACAACTTAAGTACACTAAAAATCAAATAAAAAAGTGACAGGAATTATTATCATTATTAAATCTTATCGTTTTCATCTTGAAAATTAATATAATGAAGCACTTTTATATAACTTAAAAACAGAAATCAACAATGTTATAATGTTTTTCTCAGATATACTGAACTTAAAAAATATTAATAGCTTTTCTTAAGACACCTATAATAAACAGTCTCCTTATGATTAACAAGAAATTAAATATACTATAAAATTAAGAACAAATCAACAGTTTTATATATCTCTTTTTAGACATTTGCACTTGAAAATTAATTGTTGCTTTTTTTAATAGAATTATAATCAACAGCCTCCATGAAGTTTTATTTAAAGTCTCATAAAAGTAAACTTAGATAGATACTAATCATTGTGGTTTTTAGTGACACAGTGAGCAAAAAAAATTGAAAACGCCTTTAACGCCACAGGTTTCGTGTGCCCATTTCATGCAAATTTTACATTGAAACCAATCTTCAGTGCTTTCTGTATATTTTTTCTTACAAACATTACATTGGTCATCATCTTCTGTTTTATCCTTTGTAATGCTGCGATTTCTTAATTTTGGAGTGACTTCTTCATTTTCAGAAATATCATCTATTGAGTCAGAATCTTTACCTATATTTGACAATGTATCGCTGCTGCTACTAGTGCTTGATATTTTTCGTGCAACCTTCTTCTTCTTCTGACTAGCTTTAGCATTTTTCTTAATATAGGTTTTCTTCTTATTAGCCTTCTCGTTACTTTTGGTTTTGTTTGATTCCTGATCTGTTAAATTACTTTTGAAAATTTGTTTCACATGCTTTAAGTTTCGTTTCTCAGTCTTGGGTGTTTTCTTTTTTAAGATATCCATCATATTTTCTAACAGCAATCTATCTTTTTCAGGGGTTTCAGTTATGATCGTGGTTTTACCTTTACGTTGCTTCCCAGTAGGTTTTCGAGGTAAAGCTTTAGGAAATGGTCGAACGGCTTCCGGAGTTATTAAAGGGTAAGCAGAATTTAAAATTTTTACATGTGAAACTTCAGTATCAGAATATCCAGCTTGTGACTCATTTAAAGAAGAGGGTCCAGGTTGTGGCTCATTCAAAGTAGAAGATCCAGGTTGTGTCTCTTTTGTTTTAGAAGTTCCAGGTTGTGGTTCGTTCAAATCAGAGGGCCCGGCTTGTGGCTGAATTAAAATGGAAGGTGAAACGGTTCGTGCATTTGAATCAAGTTCAGGATCAAGAAGGTAAGATCTATGGGGCAGTTCTTCTTCATTTGAGGAAGATTCGTCAGAGTTTTCAGCTGAACCAGTGGGGGTCTTAAGAGACTGTGGTCGGTCTGTTACGAAAGCAGGTAAAAAATCTTCATCTGTGAAAATATTTTTATTAATTGGCCATATCCCGGTGTTCTTGAAACCAGAAGTTATATTATTCATATTAAAAGCAGCATAGAAAGCATCTTTAGCAAATTGAGCCACATTATAAATAGTGATAGTTTTTCCAGGGTTCGAAGTCATCCAGTCATTCATGCTGGCTCTATACCGAGCTTTGAAGGGTCCAAATACAGTCACATCGAGGGGTTGCAGGCGGTGACTACAGTGAGGTGGAAAGGTTAGTATTATTATGTTATTTGCTCGGGCATACAGCACTACGTTAATAGTTATATGAGTTTTATGGTTGTCGAGGACTATTAAAGCCGGTGATTCAGCACTAGGCTTGACGAACTGAACAAAATGTTTTAAAGCTTTTAAAAAACAATCTTCGGTTATCCAGCCAGACACATTTGCGAGGCCTAAAGCACCCGTAGGACCATTTTCAAGCATATGGTCCTTGAAATGAACACGCGGAAATATGAAAGCAGGAGGAATACTTCCACCAGCAGCATTTGCGAAACCCAACATAGTTACAAGCGAGCCACGTTCTGTTGAGCTGATTTGACCAACTCTCTTAACGCCTGCTTGGGCAACTATCTTGGGTGCATTAGTGACCGTCGTGCACGCAGTTTCATCTAAGTTCCATATCATATTTGGAGGGAAATTATGCTTTAGGTAACATTTCTCTAAGTTACCGAAAAAGTTTTGAACATTGTGTCTATTAAAGCTCGTAGTTCTTGCTAGTGAAGTATTCTCAGGTTTTCTTACACTTAGCGAATCATGCCTTTTTAAAAAGCCCTTAAGCCAATCTAGACTAGCTATATTATTTTCTTCCCAAGAAGATGATACACTAATATTTAAATGAACAGCGTATTGATAAGCTAGTTCTCTCACTTGTTTGGTTGTCAAGCCATGGCACATTTTTGCGGAGGTCTTTAAGTAATCTGCCAGAGAACATTCTTGATCTACCGTGAAAACTTTTTTATTGCCGATGTTTGGTTCATAAACAAATGAAGTACATTCAGAAGCTTTAGCTTTTGCAACCAATCTTTGCAAATGTGATTTGCTTATATTAAATATCTTCGCAGCCGATCTCACAGGAATGCCTTTTTGTAATACTTCATTCACTGCCTCTTCAATTTTGTGAGCATCGACACGCTTTCTCTTCTTAGGTGGCATTTTTAATCTGAAAAAGAAGTAAAAAATTCATTAGGAACCTAGTGTAAAATAGCAGTCTTGAAAGGGACAGTTATGAAGGGGACGTCCCATTCATAACCGTTTGTTGTGTCCCTTTCATAAATATCATACAAAAAAATGAAAACAATCACAAAATCTACAATTTTAAATTAAAGTTTACTAACCTTATATTCTCGTATTAATGGATATCCAGCCTATCTTAAATAGTGATTCACACATAAATAATTATCTCGCAGCACTTGATAAAACGTTTCACAATTATAAAAGAATAAATACTATTCAATTACATTATCAACACTAGCACGAATCCTCCATGTTTGAAATAACAGGAGTATGAAGTTAGCCGCAAACGAACTCGCGTCGAGGTTGCCATACGACAAAAATAGTGTTGTTTCGAAATTGTTTTTATTTTACCGGTTATTTGAATTGTCCCTTTCAATACGTGTCCCTTTCATGCCACCCCTCCCCTACTAGGTATCAATTTTTTATTATAATATATTTTTCTGAAAAACCGAGCGGAATTCAGCCGATTTGTAATTAATAAAAATCCTTCGAAATTAAAACATCTCTACATTCGTTGAGATTGCTAAAAAATTATTACCTCTATAAAACGGACGGATTATAGTGGCGAGTCGCAAAACACTGGTCCCGACTAGTTGTTAAAACGATCGTAGCCACCTAATAAAGTTTCTAATTACAAATTGATGATTAAATGAGCTTACCTGTAAGTGAAACTCAATCATAATTATACGAAGTGTCTTGTCCGAAGGATTAGCTGAAATATTTGTTTTACATATCTTGTAGTACGCTCGTTAGCTACTGCCAAACAACACTGTTTTAGAGAATAGATAGGTTATATATATATTTTTTTTTCGGGTTGGTATCATTATACACTGTAGTCTGTGGTATCATTACCCAATCTGCTTGTTCCCGGAATGTCTCCTCTCATTTATTTCAGAGTTATTTAATGTATTTTCGGAACATTGTTTGGGTACTGCTTGTGGGTGGGAGGGAGCTTGTCCTCGGATTAGCTGAAATATTTGTTTTTATATATCTTGTAGACTTTTAGAGTAAGTCCCGAAAATACTAGCAGGTGGTAATACCATTAACCTTCCTGCACCAAGAAAAAATGGGTAATAATGAAAATTAATAAAGTTGTTTTCTGTATGAACTGCATATATATGTAATTATTATGAAAACAATACAACCTTAATTATTAATGTTACCAAGTTACATTACTTGCATTCTGTTTTAATAATCTTTATTAACAAAGGAGATTCAAAAATCATTGGTTATGTATATAATATATACATAACCAATGATTTTTGAATTCAAAAATCATTGGTTATGTATATAATATATACATAACCAATGATTTTTGAATCTCCTGTATATATACTATATATACAGGTTCAATAAAGTAACCTAAAGATTGTTTTATTATTCATAAATCACTTATCTATATAATTAAGTATCCATTAATCATTCAATTTCCCAACAATTTTAATGTAATTGTTCTATTTTCCTATGATTGCTTTGGCTATAGAGGAATTTTCCTGATTACAAATCAAATCTCTATTATAATATTTCCAAAACGTGCTGGAGTTTTGGCTCCAGCCCGCAGTTTTGCGAATAATATCTATGTTGATGCCTGCTCTATAAGCTTTAGAAGTTGCAGCATGTCTGGTGCTGTGGGCAGAGAATATGGATACATCAATACCGCTCTCTTTTAGTACGGTTTTTATCCAGCGACTTAATGTTTGGGTTGAAACTACTTTGAAAGGTTTTTTATAACTAATAAATAAATCCTCTTGACTACGTAATGTAGAGGTTTTACTTATATAAGCTGTAAGAGCTTGTGCTGGACATATAGCAGGTCTCTCTGGAAAGAAAGGCAATATAAGAGCAGGTTGATTAGAGCCTGGTTTAGAGGTTTTAATTAAATCAGGGATTTTAATTATTATTTGTGAAGATACAATTTCTATGATTTTTACTTTAATTTTTGATAAAGTTTGTAATCTGTGTGTTGTCACTAAAGCTAGCAAAGTAACACATTTCATTGTTAATCTTTCTAAGGATAGGTCTTCATAAGGTTAATACCTAGTCAAATAATCCAGAACACGTGAGGTGTCCCATGTAATGTTATATTTGGGAAGAGGCGGTCTTAGTCTAAAGACACCCTTAAAAAATCTTACAATTCTCTCATCTTTAGATATATTTGAACCTAATATTAGAGATAATGCGGCTCTACAGCTATTGAGAGTTCCATATTGAGCTCCACTACTGTAAAGTGATGTCAAGAATTGTAATACCTCTGGGACTGGTGCTTCCAATATCTTCAAGCAAACATCGTACTGTTTGATGGAGCTTTCTGCCAGGGATGATAGCATTATGTCGATTGAGGCTGGTGGGGCGTCTCTTCGTAGTAATGACCGCCGTATAATATCCCAGCAACCAAGGTAAGTTGTGACTGTATGTTGCGTTTGCTAAAAAAGGAAATCTTGATGTTTTTATGCGGTTCTAGAATTAACATATATCTGAAATTAAAAGAGATTGAAAGAGAGGGTACCAAGGTTGAGTTTTTTTTTTTTTTATTACAACAGGGTTCCCCTGATATATTATGTCAGAGACCTTTTTATATTTATTTTAACTTGTTACAACTTTATTACATTACATCAAAAAAAAAATTACTCAAGTTAACAATGTCTATTTTTATAATAAGCATCTAACTATGAGTCTATATTTTTTATCCTAATATATTAAAATTATAACAATTTTGTTTTATTTCTGTTTATTGCTGCCTTTGCGACTTTTGTAGAGAATTCAAGGAATGCTGTCTGGCAATTCCTGTTTGTTATCAGTACATCCAGCGTTTCTTTCTGTACTTTCATATCCGTTTTCCGCTCGAGCTCATAGCGGTCTTTGCAGTACTTGGGGCAGTCCAGAAGCAGGTGTAACACCGATCCTTCGTTTGCTGGGTCACAGTCGCAGACTGAGTCATCCTTGCATTTGAATCTTTTTAAGTAATGCCCAAACCCTCCATGGCCCGTCAGCACTTGGACGTGAATCGGTGTCAACCTGGTCCTTCTCACTACCCCAAAGGCGCTATAGACGTCCGGGAAGAACAGCTTCGTCAAGGCCGCAGTTTCACCGTTTTGGTATCTTTTGTTCCAAATTTCTAAAGTATTTTTTCTAATGGTATCACACTAATATTATAAGGGCGAAAGTTTGTGTGTGTGTGTGTGTGTGTGTGTGTGTATGTGTTTGTTACTCCTTCACGCAAAAACTACTGGACGGATTTGGCTAAAATTTGGAAATGAGATAGATAATATCCTGAATTAGCACATAGGCTATTTTTTATCCCGGAAAATCAAAGAGTTCCCACGGGATTTAAAAATACCTAAATCCACGCGGGCGAAGTCGCGGGCATCGGCTAGTGTTTTATAAACGATAAAGGACACTTGTCGTAGTTGGGGGCAGTTTTCTTTGTCCTAGCTGCCTCCTTAGCGAGGGCGTCAGCTCGTTCGTTGCCCTCAACTCCAACATGTGCCCTTATCCAGAAGAGCCTAAAAGTGTTTCCTTTTTCTTTCATTTTTATGTAACACAGTTTTATGGTCAAAAATGTAGACAAATAATTTAAAGGAGATCATTATTTTTGGGCCTTTTCTGAAAGTGCCGGCCAACGAAAAAAAATGATACGGATCGTTAGAACTAGCCATTTGGAGTAATAATTAATATGGCAGAAAAGTTGTAGGATTGCTCTGAACCAAGTTATACAAGGTCGAAGATTCGTCATTTTCATACATTTTATTGATTTCTAAAAGTGCTGGGAAACATAAAATAATGTTAGATATTGCTAGAACTAATGATTTGAAGCAATTGCCATTATGACCCGAAGGCTGTGGGACCATTATATGTCGTGTTATACAAGTTATACAAAAAATGAATATACTTTGTATAATTAATTGCAACCGATTTTATGATTTTGTTACTGTTCTGATTGTTTTATACGAATTTGAATACACGTACAATTATTTTGACTCCCACGAAGTGCTGGATCAGCTGCAATGTGGACAAAATTCGTTTATACATACCTGGATTGTATGCGGCCTTGTAATACTAGGTGATCTCATCCAGCCATCTCCCAAACTTCTGCCACTGGGAATTGGAATATCTCCGGCGAGCTCTATGATGAATGCACCATTTGGTTATACGTACTGTTCACCATAGTAACTACGGGCTTGCTTCAGTCGATAGCTGCCCAAAGCAACCTGCGTCAATTCTTCTGTGAATCTAGGAAAGTCATTAAACGGAGGATGTTGGCTTCCATAGCCTGGAAATGAGCTCTCCTTCTATTATAATTACATATTGTTTGTGATAACAAGTTCTGCTGAACTGTTTTGCTCAGTGACCGTTCATGGATTATGTCAAGAAAATCACATGCATGCACGTTGTTGTCTATCAGAACATGATAGCTGTTCAGCAATGCTGACAAAATCCTGAAATAATCGATCATGTTACTTAATGTCCGGTTACAAATCCTGAATAATCCTGAGTAAACAAAAATCTCTTCCAAAGCGGTCGTTCATCACTTTCATTATCCAGCAGCAAATGGTAAAAAGTCTAGATTTATTGGCTTGGTCAGTAGGTAGCTGGGTTTTTGCTGATGTTTTGTTACTGACATTTGTGCCACATAACCGCACACCTTAAGAAAGAAAGATTACCTCACGATTGTTTATGGTATCTCTAAAACCATGGACTAAGATAAAAATCCAGTAAAAATCTTCTATATCATTTAAGGTATCATTTAAAATCTGGGCATTGGAAGTTGCTGCAGCGTGTAGATTATTGTTCCATCGCAACAAATATAAAGGCTTTTAGTGGTTTCGGAACTTGTGGTTAGGGTATGATTTTCACTGAAAAAAATAATTAGTGCTTTTCTGAAGATATATGTGCATGCCTGTATCTGTCTGTATATGCCCTTTATAGATAGCCTTTCTTTCTTGAGGCATGCGGTTATGTGACACAAATGCTAGAAACAAAACATTTAAATGAAACCCAGCTAATTACTGACCAAACCAATAAATCTAAGCTTGTTACCATTTGCCGCTGGATGGTGGAAGTGATGAACAATTGCTTTAAAAGAGATTTTCGTTTGCTCAGGATTGATCAGAGTGACCGGGCATTAAGTAACATGATCGATTATTTCAGGATCGCGGTAACATCGCTAAACAGCTATCATGTTCTGATAGACAATAACGTGTACTACAGACGTGATTTCCTTGACAAAATCCATGAACTGGTCAATGCGCAAAACAGTTTAACAGAACTTGTTATCACACACAATAATTATAATAGAAGAAGAGCTCATTTCCAGGCTATGGAAGCTGACATCCTCCGTTCAATGACTTTCCTAGATTCACAGAAGAATCGACGTAGGTTGCTTTGGGCAGCTATCGACTGAAGCAAGCCCGTAGATACTATGGTGAACAGTACTTATAACCAAATGGAGCATTCGCCGGAGATATCCCATTGGCAGAAGTTTGTGAGATGGCTGGATGAGATCACCTAGTATTGCAAGGCCGCATACAATCCAGGTATGTATAAGCGAATTTTGTCCACATTGCAGCTGATCCAGCACTTCGTGGGAGTCAAAATAATTGTACGTGTATTCAAATTCGTATAAAACAATCAGAACAGTAACAAAGTCATAAAATCGGTTGCAATTAATTATACAAAGTATATTCATTTTTTGTATAACTTGTATAACATGACATATAATGGTCCCACAGCCTTCGGGTCATAATGGCAATTGCTTCAAATCATTAGTTCTAGCAATATCTAACATTATTTTATGTTTCCCAGTACTTTTAGAAATCAATAAAATGTATGAAAATGACGAATCTTCGACCTTGTATAACTTGGTTCAGAGCAATCCTACAACTTTTCTGCCATATTAACTATTACTCCAAATGGCAAGTTCTAACGATCCGTACCATTTTTTTTCGTTGGCCGGCACTTTCAGAAATCAATAAAATGTATGAAAATGATGAATCTTCGACCTTGTATAACTTGGTTCAGAGCAATCCTACAACTTTTCTGCCATATTAACTATTACTCCAAATGGCTAGTTCTAACGATCCGTATCATTTTTTTTCGTTGGCCGGCACTTTCAGAAAAGGCCCAAAAATGTATGGAGCTAGAATGATCTCCTTTACCACAACCACATCCGCTGCCTGGTTCAAACATCGACGTGCCGTACATTTTTTTGGGAGACGGCGCTTTTGCCCTTTCGGAAAACATTATGAAACCCTATTCGGGAAATCACAACTTGGGATCCCCAAAACGAAAGTTTAATCAGATTTTGTCTGGAGCACGAGTAGTAGTTGAAAATACTTTCGGCATTTTGGTAACAAAATTTAGAATTTTCAAGAAACCAATAAATTTATATTTAATAATTATTTCAAGAAACCAATAAATAGATACTTATGACAACAATAATTTATTAATAGAGCCCGGCTCTTGGAGAGGAGAAGTGGAGAGCACCTGTGCTATTCGAAATTCGCGACATATTCCACGCCGAGCGGCTCATCACCTCTCATCACGCAACAGAAATAAGAGACGAATTCGCTAAATATTTCAGTAGATAGGTTATGTACTGGTTGTCAACAGACATAAAGGGGCGTCTAAACGGGATATATTTTACGACAATTTGTGGCTGCAATACTGTGGCCGGCAACATTGCTAGCAATACCAGCCACACTATGCAATATTTTAAGGATGGCCCGGCATTATAGCCACATATTTTTTGGTATGTCAAAATGTTTTTATGTGTAGCCGGCGTGTGGCCGAACGATCGCCTCGCAATCGAAAATACTGCAATATATCTGGGCCATCTATATTGTTGTTCTGTTTTACTGTATATGCGCGTCCCTTTCTCCCTGCGACGTGAAGTACTTTGCGTATCACTTTCTGCGCGACGTGAAGTGTGCTGCGGCGTCCATCGTGTATAAATCTGTGGTGTGGGCTGTGGCGATAGGATTCCGTGCTTGGCCTCCGCTCCGTGCGGACGTCTTTCAATGCGCTTACGCATATCACTCAGTTTCGAACTCCCTCGCGTGTGTTCGCCTCAGTGCCCTGCAAGTGTTTTGGATTGCCATCGGATTTGTTCCTGCGTTGTGTTTAGTGAAGTGTAGTTCTAGGGTCCAGGTTCCGTGAGTACACTAGTCTAAGCGCAATTTAGGTCCACACCCCTGTCACCCAAGGACGGGGACCCAACTAGGGCCTCACATTAGGTACTCACCTCCCTGCCTTGGCAGGGGGGACCTAATTTTAGCTACCGGGCCCACCATGGGCCCCATTAACCCCGACCAACCCACTCCCGGGCCCCATCAGGGCCTGGAAATGCCCCAAACAATTTTAAAAGACCTGGACATGACTGCCTTAGTTGCCGACTTAATCAAAGTCAACCCCAACTACCTTAATAAATTTAAGGTAGACCCGACGCGGAAGCCTTTGCGCTTCAGTCAACCCCCAGCTTCTCCTCCTCCGGCTATGGCTATGGAGGAAGAAGAACCGCCGACTCCTAACTACGCTAAGGAGCCTCTCTCCAAGACCCCAGCCGGGCCTTCAGCCCCTAAACCTCTCCCGATTGTTACCAAGGAGCCTCACTCCGAGACCTCACCAGCCTCATCAGAAACGGAGGAATTCACCACCGTACAATCCAAGGCCCAGAAGCGAAAGCTTAAGGCCTCAAAATCCCACGCGAACCCACCCAAAAAGGTAGGCATCGCAGCCACAGACGCTGAGTCCCAGCCCTCCACCTCTCAGGCGACCCCCGAGGAAGAGTCGGAAGACTCTCCCATGGAGGACCCGCCAAGGGAGAAAGTCCCTTCTCTCTTCATTAGAGAGAAGCTCAGCTGGCAGCGCATACTGCCTTTAATAGACCAGCAGGGCATCTCCTTCACGAGTGCCCGCTCGACCGCTATAGGCATAAAAGTCCAATGCCCAACGTCAGGCGACCATCGCCTTTTGACAAAGACCCTCCGGCAGGAGAACGTAGGCTTTCATACCTACGCCCTTCCCGACGAACGCGTGCTGCGCGTAGTCATCCGCGGCCTTCCCAAAGAGCTCAACACAGAGCTCATCAAGGCAGACCTCCTTTCCCAGGAGCTGCCAGTCCAAGAGGTTCACAGGATGTACCATCCCAGAACCAAAGTCCCCTACGAGATGGTGCTCGTTACTCTCGACCTCACCCCCGAGGGTAAAAAAGTCCACAATCTAACATCGGTGTGTCGCCTGACTGGGCTCAAAATAGAGTCCCCCCATAATCGAGGCAGACTGGGCCAATGCCACCGCTGCCAGTTATATGGTCATTCCGCAAGGAACTGCTTCGCCCACCCTAGGTGCGTAAAGTGCCTAGGGGACCACGGCACCTCCGACTGCCCCAGGACGCAACCGACCGAGGAGCCCCCAAGCTGTGTTCTTTGTAGGGCCCAAGGGCATACCGCGAACTATCGTGGATGCCCTAAAGCTCCCAAAGAGCCAAAGCGAAGGGTCAAACCGGCCGGCCGCAAACCCGCCGCAGCCCCCCAACCGTCCCAGAAATTTGTCCCCGCACCGGCTCCGGCCACAAACGCGTGGGATAAACCACTTCCCAGGGCTAATCCCCCTGCGCCCAAGCCCACCCAGGCTCCTCCAGCCAAGCCCGCCCAGCCAGCCCCGGCCAAGGCTCCCGCGCCCTCGCCTAAGCCCCAAACCCTAACGGAGCAATCCCTCCAGACGTCCGCAGTGTTACGGTATTGTATTAGTCTGTGTAATATCCTAACGTCATCTGTCACTTGTCACATACTTGTCACCTATCGCTGTCTGGATACAATGTCTGTCTGTGTCGTGTGAATGGAAATAAAATCAAATCCAAGAGCATCCATCTTTTATTTGTAACACACCAATGAAATATGGTGCCAGAACAGGGATCACAATAAAGAAAAACAATGCAGGACGAAGATTTTGTGAACACAAAGCCTAGAAGACCACCAGGTCACAGCGAGTCGTCAACCAGCCACGCCATGACGCCATTGCCAGTAGGCATGACCCTGCCGCCGTTCATCGTTGAAGGTAACAACGTCCCATTGCTATGGAAAAAATGGCTCACACGACTGAAAGTCTATTTAAAGGCAAATAATTTAGATGAAGCCGAAGATGCACGTAAAACAGCCATTCTCTTGCAATTCATCGGATCAGATTGTCTGGAAATTTTTTACTCATTTGACCTAGATATCGAAAAAGTTAGTTTTGGCGATCTCTGTAACAAATTTACACAGTATTTCACTCCGAAAATAAACGTCACGATAGAAAGACATAAATTATTTAGCAGGAAACAACTACCAAATGAATCTATAGACACCTATGTCACGGATCTAAAAAATTTAAGTCACACTTGTGAATTTGGTGACATACGTGAAAGCTTGCTCAGAGACATATTTAGCTGGAACTGCAACAACACTTACTATAAAGAAAGGATTCTAATTGAAAAACCGAACACCCTAGAGGAGGCAATAAACATAGCCAAGCGCTGTGAGTCTACTAAACAACAAGCAAAAGCATTGGAAGACGCATCATTACATTTCATAGGACGCGTGTCAAGATCACCAAGTCGCAGAGACTCTTCCCATAGAAACAGGTCCAGACACCAGTCACAGCAAACACGTCAACGCACACCATCAACGTCAAGTCAGAGGAATACATCATGTGGTCGGTGCGGTCAGGTACATAGATTCAAGTGCCCAGCTCAAGGTGTCAAGTGCAGAAAGTGTAATAAGTCCAATCATTTCGCTCAGTTTTGCCGTTCACATCAAGTAAAAGTAGTCAATTGTGAAAATCAGTCTGTAAATAATGAATCTTTGTTTTATGTTGGTTCTGTCTACTGTATACAGGATGATAAGTCTAATTTGTCAAAACCTTGGAATATTGATCTATGTATAAACCAAATACAGGTAAATTTTTTATTAGACACTGGAGCAGACACAAATATTCTATCCATCCACACATATAAAAGGCAAATAGCAGCAGGGAAAAAAGATACTAATGTAATAAAGAAGTCAGAGAAGACCGAGTTCACCATCACACTAATGGGGAAGAGCCATATCAAAAAGAGAGATGCACTTTTGAAGATATGGTCCTCCTTAACCGACGAATTAAACCTTGTTTATAAAAATTATGGCAGAGACGAACAGGCGGAAAACTGGTATGGGACATTTGGGCCTTACATTGATTTTTGTTGTGGATTCGGTTTAAGAATGAAAGAGCTGAGATTAGGTCATGACAAGATGCCTATTTCAAAAAAAGATGATGTGATGCATGAAGTACCTGTTAAAAAATACGGCTTAAATGGGGCACATCACATACTACTAGAAGGCAGCACTTTTCCACCAGAAAAAAGATCTTCGATGGCACAGAGTATGGGACCCATGACTGCTTATTTATGCATGATTAGGTCTGAAGGGATATATCGAGACAAGTGGGCTGCAGCAGTGAAAAGGGCGTTCAACCATGTACCCATAATTGATGACATAATAGAAGTGACAAAAGGACAGCGAAAAGCGTCGGATGTAAGCATCATGACTGGTCTTTTAGCAGAGATATGTTTAATCACCACGTCACGTCAAGCTACCAGGGCCTTCTTTCCTCTAGCAATGATACACAGAGCTGCAGCTGAGCACTCGGCAAATATGAAAGAATATTGTGAATTTTTCAACACAACCGGTTCTGGTGCGTTCTATACATATAAACTGGCTTGTGACCAACCTTGGACATTAACAGGGTCAATGAAGGAAGAGATTGCATCCCAAATTGTGTTTCATTCAATATTTGGGACTTTCAAAGAAGATTTAAGTATCTTGAGCGAAATTACCAATGTGTCCACATGGTTTACTAGAGAAGAATTCGGGAAATGTTTTAGAAAAGGAGATAAAGCTGATACATTGGTAAGAGCCAATTTACCCATTCTAAGGTACTACGCGAAAATGTCCTGTGCCAATCAAAGTGGTTTGTTAACAGGAGTATATAATCAAGTTTCATCAATTCCCTGCTTCAGTGGCAAAAGAGTTCAGAAATTTGGATCTGATTTCTTTGAACATATTGAGAGAAAGATGGTGGTTGGGTCAACTGGAAAAAGTATTTCACAAATAGTATCATCTTTATCGATAATATTGGATGATTTGAGGAAAAGAGTAAACGAATCTCAGGGAAACCTAGAAATGGGCACTACAGAGTGGAGAAGCATGGGCGACTTAGCTCTGGGACAACCAGGTACCGAAATCAAACAAGTAATTTCTGGCAAAGGAATTTACTTCATGGGAAAACCAGCATCCAGGAAAATGTAAATTGTATCTAAATGTCATTTCTTTTTTATTGTCCTTTTCCATTGTGTTAAGAATCATGTAAGCACTTTGTTTTGTCGTCATAACATATGTTTTTAGTGTGAATAAATGTATTTTATATTAAAAAAAAAAAAAAAAAAGGGAGATGTTACGGTATTGTATTAGTCTGTGTAATATCCTAACGTCATCTGTCACTTGTCACATACTTGTCACCTATCGCTGTCTGGATACAATGTCTGTCTGTGTCGTGTGAATGGAAATAAAATCAAATCCAAGAGCATCCATCTTTTATTTGTAACACACCAATGAAATACGCAGTAATAAACGCTGCGGATAATCCCAGTTTAATTCAAACTGTCCTCGCCACTATTGACATAGTGGAGATGGAAGTTTTTGCCCGGACCTTCAAGAAAGATCCCGTCTCAGCACTCACCCAGCATCTGGGTCTCCTCCTCTCCATAAAAAACCTTAACCGTTAATGGGTAGTACGACCACAGGTAGATTAAAACCCCACTCCCTATCTGTCGCGTTTTACAACGCAAACGGCCTTATCGACCAAATGGACGAAGTCCGCGACTTTGTATGTGCACACCAAACAGACATCCTCCTAGTTCAAGAGACCTTCTTGAAACCTAGCAGAAATAACCCTAAAATTGCCAATTTTAACTTAATTAGAAATGACAGGGCCACTGCTAAGGGTGGCACTGCCATATACTACAGAAGGGCCCTTCATTGCACTCCTCTCGATCCTCCACAACTAACCAATATGGAAGCTTCTATATGTCAGGTGAGTATGACCGGCCATCTGTCGATCATACTAGCATCAATCTATCTCTCTCCTTTGAAAGACCTTCTAGAAAGCGACATCCGTGCACTCCTCTCATTAGGAGACTCCGTCATCTTGGCTGGAGACTTTAATGCCAAACATCAAAGTTGGAATTGCCGCTCCCCGAACACAAGAGGACGACAACTCGAAAGACTGACTCATAGGTCCGATCTTAACTTTATTGTTATAGCCCCTGACATACCGACTCGTTACCCAATGACCGACATTACAACAGACAGACCGGACATACTCGATATAGCCCTTCTGAAGAACATCGCCCTTTAGGTGAGTCCCTTAGAGGTTCTATCCGAGCTATGTTCAGACCACCGTCCCGTCCTAATGCGGCTAGGACCCCCGCCCACCGCGGCCCCCCCGACAAAAACAGTCATTGATTTCAAGAAGCTCGCCGAGCAACTTAATTCTATAGACTCAGTGCACATATCCCAAATTCCTGACACCATAGATAACTTAGATGAAGCGCATGCAGCCTCACTGCACCTTACCAACCACATCCGCGACGCTCTCAGCGCCTGCTCCCGACAGATGCCGAACGGTTTCACCCGTCGACAGCTGCCGGACGACGCTAGAGAGCTTATCACAATCAAAAACGCTAGACGTAGAGCCCATGACGCATGTCCAAACGCCGACAACCGGAGAGAACTCTGGAAAGCCCAGAGGGAGGTTAAGGCTCGCCTTGCCGAACTCCGCGACGAACAATGGGACAGGAGGCTGAGTGAACTGACGCCATCGCATGTAGCCTACTACAGCCTGGCGAGAGCTCTCAAAGCCGACCCTGTCTCGGCCACTCCTCCACTTTTACGTCCCAACCAACCTCCCGCTTTTGAAGATGTCGATAAGGCCGAATGCTTGGCCGACAGCCTAGAATCCCAATGCTCCCCGAGCACCATCTCTATAGACAAAGCCCACATAGAACTAGTTGAAAACAAACTAGAAACTATCTTCTCTTCCGCCCCAGAAGGCGACCCCATCCCCCCGACGACTAGCGACGAAGTTCGTCAAATTATCAAGGAATTACACGCCAAAAAAGCTCCAGGTCCCGATTCTATTAATAACAAAACCCTTAAGCTACTCCCCGATATACTAATCAACCTCCTGGTTGTCATTTTTAACACCCTCATGGCGGGTTGCTCCTTCCCCGATAGGTGGAAAGAAGCTACCGTCATAGGTATCCCCAAGCCAGGTAAACCTAGGAACCTCCCTACAAGTTACCGACCCATCAGCTTACTCAACACCCTTGGCAAAGTGTATGAGAAAGTCATACTCAGCCGACTTAAGTCCGTGGTAGAGGAGAAAAACCTCCTAAACGACGAGCAATTCGGATTCCGATCCAGACACTCGTGCGTCCACCAAGTGCACCGCCTCACGGAGCACATCCTTCACTTCAATCGATTCAGCGTGAATGGTGTCCCTACGGGAGCCCTCTTCTTCGACGTAGCCAAAGCTTTCGACAAGGTGTGGCACGCCGGCTTATTATATAAGCTATACCATCTAGGCGTGCCCGAAAGACTCGTACACTTACTACGAGAATTTCTCACCAATCGAACTTTCCGCTACCGACTGGACGGGACTCTTTCCTCCCCAAGGCCTATCCGAGCAGGTGTCCCTCAGGGCTCCGCGCTCTCACCTCTCTTGTACGCGCTGTACACCAGCGACATTCCCAGATCCCCCCATGTCCACATAGCTCAGTTCGCGGACGATACCGCTCTATACAGCTCTCATGTAAAACTCCAAATTGTTAAAGCTCGACTCCAAAAGGCGGTCAGTAGCCTAGGCCACTGGTTCCGCCTCTGGAGAATAGAGGTTAACCCGGAGAAAAGCGCAGCAGTGCTCTTTCAAAAGGCAAAAAGAAAATCACTAGACACACTCCGACGGACCGAATTAACTCTTTACGACCGCCCCATTCCCTGGCAAACCAATACCAAGTACTTGGGTGTAACCTTTGATAATAAGATGAGCTTGAAGGCGATTTCCGTGCTTGGCCTCCGCCCCGTGCGGACGTCTTTCCATGCGCTTACGCATATCGCTCAGTCTCGACCTCCCACGTGCCAGTTCGCCTCAGTGCCCTGGGTATTTGGGTTTAACCTTTGATAATAAGATGAGCTTCAAGGCGCACATACGTAGAGTCCGTAAAAGGGCATCGTATGTTATGAGTCGTCTTTATCCCATGATTTGCGCTAAGAGCAAAATGTCACTCCGACATAAAGTCACGCTATATAAGACGTGCATCCGGCCAATAATGTCATATGCCTGCATCGCATTTGCACATTTGCCACCCTCCTCCCACAAACCCCTCCAAGTCCTACAAAACAAATTCATGCGCATGGCCACAGGCTCCCCGTGGTACGTGCGTAATGTAGACCTCCATAGAGACCTCCAGCTCCCGACCATAGCTTATTACTTTAAACAACTTTCCAAAAATTATTTTGAGAAAGCCACCAAACACCCCAACCCCCTGGTAGTTGGGGCATCAACATATACCCCCGACCGTAACGACCCTCCCGACAAAAGACGCCCAAAGCACGTCCTTAACGATCCCGACGACCAAATTATGACGGACAATGCTCCCTTTCTTGTAGGGCTACACGATTCAAACAATTTACAGCGTCTTCGCCGGCGAAGACGAGGTCCCCGATTTCTTACGTCACCCGGACGTGGACTCACGCCACGGCCTCGGGGACGTGTGGACTAGCTAGTCCGACCAAACCACCCATCCCAACGTCAGCCTAAGCCGTGGTCCGAGCCTCACAGGAGGCGCCCTTAGGAGGACGTTGCCTTCGACCTCATCATTTATTTCTTCGAGCCCTAGGGCTCATCCCAGGCGGAGCTTCGCGCTTGCCACCCCCCCCCCGGTGACGCTGTAGCGGCCAGTAGGGCCTACGCAGCATAGTCAATCCGAAACAACACAAACAAGTGGCGATATTCTGTGCTGTCAGCAGCTGTCATTCTTGTGTTGTTTATTAAATAAATTAAAATGACTAATACTTGGTCTAATGAGAAGACTCTTGACTTTATTAATGAAGTGCAATTACATCCTGAAATATGGAATGTGGAAACAGGAATATATAAAGACAGAAATGCAAAAAAAGATGCATGGTCTATTGTTGCTACTAAGTTTGATATATCAAGTGATGACGCTTACAAGAAATTTTGAAGCCTGCGAACTTATGTGAAGAATGAGGAAAGAAAAAGAATAAAAGTGGTAGTGTTGGCGGCAAACAAACAAAATGAAACGCTGTGTCCTTTACGTGCTACCACTTTCTGAGGCCGCTGTACTGTTGTCGTTGCAGTTTCATCAAGGTTATAAACCCTGGTACCATTTGCGAAATCGGGATGTCGGCTCATAACATCACGTAAATTGTTAAAAAATCGTGCCACATTTTCCTTGTTGAAGGCAGTCGCCCTTGCCAAACTACAAGGTTCTGGTCTCCGCACAGACAACTCAGGATGTCTTTTTTTAAATCTGCGGAGCCAGTCTTTGCCCGCTATATTTTCCCTTTCCCAGGAAATAGGAACTTTAACGTTATTTATTTTCGCCATTTCAAATGCTAATTGGCGGCATTGTTTAGTCGTCAATCCATAAAATTGGTCAGCACAGCTAAGAATATATCTCTTCAAAACAAGCTCTTGTTCTTCTGTAAAAATTTTCTGAACGCTATAGTTTGATTCTAAGTTAGTCGTCGGATTTTTAACATATTCTTTTACATATCTTCTTAATGTGGGATAGGCCACCGCGCTTTCTTTTGCAGATTGTCTCAAACTTTTGCCAGAAATATGCAAGTCTATCGCTCTTTTCATTTGCTCTGCTGTATGAGCACCTCTCTTACGTGCTTCTCTACCTAATTTATTCCGCCCCATTCTGAAAGAAATATTGAAATAGTAGGTAAACAAATGACTGAATAAATAAAATTATTTTCAACGTCGAACAATAGGTACTTAATGAATCAGATGTGGTACACTTTGAACCACGATTCATCGAGTACCCCATTGAAATGGTTCAAATAGTACCACCCCTGATCTAGAAGTTTTAAGGTTATTTTGCGACTATAAGAAACACGTATCAATTCTGAAAGTATGTCAATAAGAAGCGCAAATAAACGTTTCACAAGAACAAATAAATCACTTGTTTTTATTAATTACAATAACTGTAGGAAAAAGAAAATAGCTTACCTGTTTTTATTTCGTTTTTAGCATTTAAAACATAAAATTGTTCCTAGCGATTGATTGTGTAATAAAGGAAAACTTGCTGTATCGTCCAATAAAGCGCTTTCGTACTTTCCTATATGTAATAATAATTATAAGTAATAAAAGTTGCTGCTTGCCGTATTTATTGTCTTCTTACATTTCGTAGTATCGAATTGTGCGTTCGGTAGGCCGATTATGTGGACCATAAGTTGCTCTAAGCGCCCGATACACATTCCTCGTAGAACGCCCATTTTCGTAAATAAAGTTGAACAATTTGTAGACGCTGTGGTGGGCTAAGTCTTTCAATTATGAAATGTCAAACACTACTGAACAGGAATGCCACTTCAGTTGACACGACGCATGCGCGATCTGCAATTAAATCCCCACCACAAAAAGTACCTCTCAATGAATCACCCGTTATATTAAAATTAATTGGTAATCTAGAACGCAGCTCTGAAACAAGTTTCAGTGTGAAATTCAGGCAACGTTGACGTAAATTATTTTCCACTTCAGGTTGAAGGTTGTATTCCCGTAATTTTGTTTCAAAAGCATATCCCATGTACGGTTTCGGATCCAAATAACTTTCTATATTTTGTGTAAAAATATCGACTCTCGCAGTTGGGTTCAAAATACGCCGACTTGTAGATTGAACTAAGGCACACAAATCTTTGTAAAGTTTTGTTGGGTCAATATTGTTGCTTTCAAATAGCTTGTTCACAGTTTGGACTTCCTCCAAAATAGGTTTTAAATACAATAAATACAAATGATTCACAGGATCATTATACATGGAGTATAGTGTTTCTGCCATATAGCAGTGGTTATCGCGCCTAGCAACTTCAAACAGGAGTTTTAATTCCACCCATTGCTCCAGAATACGGTTGACTGCTGGTTCAATTGATATCCATCGGGTGTTGCACATCTGTGGAATTAACTATGGTTCGGAGCCACAGTTAATTGTAGGTTTCTCTTATTAGAAATTCAACATTCCGTGGTAGAGTTTCTTCCGAAACATGCGATAAAGCCAACTGTAATGAATGGCACACGCAGCGAACTAATACCAAATTATCATTACCAGTTTCATTTTTTAATAGGGCATGTACTCCGTTGTTAGTGCCTGTCATCACCGTAGCATTATCTGTGCCAATACCGATCATTTTTTTTATTTCAATATTCAAAACTAACAATAATCCTTTAATACCGTTGACTATGCTGTTTGCAGTGCCATCCTCAATCTCGACCAACCCCAGAAATGTGGATATTATTGTTTTTAAAGATCGGCTGAAATATCTGATCGATACTCCCAACATTTTGCTTACAGAAATATCCGTGGACTCATCGAGCAAGAGACTATACTCTTGGTCTCCCAAATCTGACACAATTTCTTCAATAAAATGAGGCGCCAAAACATTTTTTATAATATTTGTGCATTTAGTACGATGGACTCGTAAGTCTCCACTTTTGCTATCACCGAATCGGTGTTTACATAAGTTTGATAAATGATCGACAGCCATAATCGAACAATGCGCGCACACAAACATCGCTAGTGAAGATTCTGCTCTCTGTGTATTTAGATCTTTTTTAACTTTGGGAAAATTAATTGTTCTTTGACTTTTTACTGGTTCTATAGCTTTCTTATGCTTTATTGACAAAATATGTAACTTTAAACAATGGACTTTTGCAATCATCTCGCACTTGCAGTACTTACAATAGGCCTTCGTCGTATCATCTTTGACAGGCTGTAACCAATCCTTGAAATCCAGCATTTGCTCCCACTCAGACCGGTAATGCTGACTGTATTTAGGCGGCATATTAACGACTATTAAGCAATTAATTAATAATGCACGTAAAACTTTTAAACTTTCTTTCATTTACAGTGACAGTAAATACGTGAATACGCGGTAATCGCGGTATAGTACTTACAATCTATCTCGCTTCTTTCGTAAAGGAAGGAGGGAGTGAAAGAATGCTGTTTGTCTATGGTATATTGAATTAGATTTGTTGGGGAATCCCCGAAACACGCTTGAGAGCGTTTGACGTAAAGGTTACCCTTGCCGTTAAGTTGGCACCATCATCAAATATCAGACAGTGATGCCCTATCCAACTATAAAGAAGTACATCAACAATAAAAAACAAATGATAATTACAGTATATTTTATATATATTTTTGAAGTATTTGGACTTAAAAAAGGAAAGTAAACTTGTTATTCATAATTATTTTATATGCCAAAAAATATGCTATTTGCTAAATAACTTATAAAAATGCTAAACAACATAAAAATATGCCAAATCTATCATAAAATTTGCTAAATTGGCAACACTGCTGAGAAACATGCGAGTGTGGAGTCAATACACGTTCTCGACTGTTCTCACGTCCTCGCGCTCGTTTGTCTCGCGTCAAAAAACCGACAAAAAGTGGAGAAAAGCCGGAGAACAACGCGAGAAATTGAGAAGAATACGCGAATCGCTTCCGCATTCACGTTTTTCGCATGTTTCTTGCGTTCTCGCGAGATTCTCTTGAGAATGTGGAGCGCCCTTTAGTCTCGCAAGTGTAAAAAATAGATAAAAAGTTGCCCGGCGTGAGCGCTTGTCTGGCAAAAGTAATGTTCCTAGCGAGCTGTTTCGATGTCTTGAGCCAATGGTCATTACAATCTTCAACAAGTACTGACTAGACTGTTGATCGACCGGTAATGTCTGATGTGATATTTCTTGCGTTGTTGGTCTAGTGTGGGAACTGCGTGATGATGAAGGACGATTGATTATTATTTGCTAAGATGTATCAGAGTACAAGGAAGGCTGCTGAATAATGTGTGAGCTCGGAGAGATGTTTCGTGGCAGCGAATCATTCGAGTGATAGGAACTATATTTTCCCAATCTTGCTTTTTGGGTTCTTTCATATAAATAGGCTGTAATTTTTTCCAAATGGCAATACATGTATCGTGAACTGTTCTTGAAACAGTGGCTGTGCTCATGCGATAATTGTAGCCTATAGTTATGAATGAGTCGCCTGTAGCCGAAAACCTGAAACAAAAGATATACATAATAATGATAAATATTATACATAAATATGTAGTTTACTATGATGAGATTTTTGCACAGGTAATAAGGGATATCCCCTTCAACCATGGCTGATGACTCCCTTGATGGAGCCATCCACCCAAGCCGAACTACAGTATAATGAGTTCAACGCCAGAGCTAGATATATTGTTGAAATGTGTAACGGGCGCCTTAAAAACAAGTTTAGCTGCCTCCATAGACACCGAACTTTACATTATGCGCCACCAAAAGCAGCAAAGATTATTCTGGCCTGCTGCACATTATATAATATTTTTCTCGATGCACTTACTGGTAAGCAAAGATATTATTTGATGAACACAAACAAGTAGGAATTTATCATTTACTAGCTGACGCCCTCGACTTCGTCCGCGTGGATTTAGGTTTTTCGAAATCCCGTGGGAACTCTTTGGTTTTCCGGGATAAAAAGTAGCCTATGTGCTAATCCAGGATTTTATCTATCTCCATTCCGAATTACAGCCAAATCCGTCGAGTAGTTTTTGCGTGAAGGAGTAACAAACATACACACACACACACACACACACACACACACACACACACACACACACACACACAAACTTTCGCCTTTATAATATTAGTGTGAATGCATATAAAAAATATTTACATAAATATGCATTAAGATCATTGAATTGAATTGATAACAGTTATTGAAGTTTTTCCAAATTGTTACCCTTTGACTTTCATAAAAATACCAGATTAATAAAATCAATGTATTTTGCAGATGATGAATATGATAACACTTCAGATACAGATGAGCTGATGATAAACGAAGTCGACACTGATTTTTTAAATAAAGCCAGAATAATTAGACAAAATTTTATTAATAATTATTTTAATTAAACTGTTTCACATAAAAAAATATTTGTTTTTGTGTAAACCTATTATTTTTTTACAATAAACATGTTTCTTATAAAAAATCAACTCAAAATTATTAACAAAAGGTACATAACAATCAACTATATTCTTTAAGTTTAAAAACAACTTATTTATTGAGATTTGAGCAACATTGAACACTGAGCTGGGAAAACATGGAAGCCTTAATGAGAACAAAAGGTTTAAATAGTAATATACTATTAGTTGCTGAAGCCCGCGACTTCGTCCGCGTGGATTTACGTTTTTCAAAATCCCACGGGAACTCTGATTTCCCGGGATAAAGAGTAGCCTAGGTGTTAATCCAGGGTAATAATATAATAATCTATCTCCATTCTAAATTTCAGCCAAATCGGTCCAGTAGTTTTTGCGTGATTGAGGACAAACATCCACACTTTCACATTTATAATATTATTAGATTAAATAGGTGCATTTCATTAAAAAATAATACTATGTAATAAATTAATTTATTAATTAGTATTATTTTCATTCTGTTGAATGAAAACTGGTACTCCAGCAGACTGTATTGCTGCTGCTATGATCTCAGATGCACGCACCATGGCTGCGCTGTCTCTCATAGCAGCTGCAATACTTTCTGCTGCAGTACCTATTGCTTCTCTTAACAATCTATTGTTCTCATTGAGGCTAGCCACTAAGCTGCCATGAACTGGTGGGCGGGGACGTCGATGGGGCCTTGTTCGATGTCGTTGTTGTCGATGGGGGCTATGTACCCGGGAAGAATTTT
Organism: Maniola jurtina; assembly: GCF_905333055.1. Classification (NCBI taxonomy): domain Eukaryota; kingdom Metazoa; phylum Arthropoda; class Insecta; order Lepidoptera; family Nymphalidae; genus Maniola; species Maniola jurtina. Next base: position 3,149,762 of record NC_060054.1, on the reverse strand, counting down.
GAATTCTTGGAGTAGACTGTACTTCAGCTTCATTGTGGACTGGTGATTCTGGGTGCACAGGGGGCAGCACTTCATGTTAAGGCTCTCCAGGTGGCACTACACCAGGACTTGGTGGCAAGGCCTGAAAAAGAGAGTTATATCTATACTATAAAGTGGTAAGATTTATATGTTTGTTTGTAATCGATGAATTCTGAAAGTAATGAAATGGGTTTGATAATTCTTTCACCATTGGACAGCTACTTTATCCAGTAATAGCATATACTATTATGTGTATATGTCGAATTTCACCTCAGCAAAGCTGGGTGGTTCCACTAGTTTGGTATAATTTTTCTGAAAATATCAAGTATCCTATATCTTGAATTATGTAAATATAATGTATTACCGCTTCTAGATTGACGAATCCATCTACAGAAGCAGACCCCACAATATCAAGGATTTTCTCCTCAATATCTGTAAGGCCTGCTCCTGCTGGCCCACCACCAGTTGCCCTGATGGTGTCTCGCACCTTTCGAGCCTTTATTTTCACTTTGGAGACCCACAAATTCCAAATCTATAGACCGAAGAAAAAAGTTTGTGGTTAACATCCTATTAGGAGGGTCTGGGGATCAATCACAAGTATACACCTCTAACTGTCCGAAGTTATGCACATTTTAAGCAATTAAGTATCACTTGCTTTTAAAGTGAAGGAAAACATCTGAAGGAAACGCGCATGCCCAAGAGTTCTCCATAGTACCTATTTTTAAAGGTGTGAAGTCTTGCCAATCTGTGCTAGACCAGCAGTGTGGTGATCTAAGCTCTTTTCATTATGTGAGGAGATCTGTACTCCGTAGTGGGTTGGCATTGGGAAAATTATGATATTGACGATAAGATGTTTTGAAAGAACAAACAAAACTAGAAGTCCCAACTTACATGCTGCCACTCCTGTACAGTCCTGCAGCATCCCAGCTGGTTAAGCTCAGTGCTTAATGCTGCACAAAAATCAACCACTTCTCGAAGTGCTGTGTTTCCTGCGGGGAAGAAATTATTAATACATTAAGTACATGGCAATGTATAGATTGTACTCAATATCACACTTCACACTAATATTATAAAGGCGAAAGTTTGTATGTGTATGTGTGTGTGTGTGTATGTTTGTTACTCCTTCACGCAAAAACTACTGGACGGATTTGGCTGAAATTTGGAATGAAGATAGATAATATCCTGGATTAGCACATAGGCTACTTTTTATCCCGGAAAATCAAAGAGTTCCCACGGGATTTCGAAAAGCTAAATCCACGCGGGCGAAGTCGCGGAATTGAGCTCAATAGAATCAAGAATTCTGAAGAAGAAGTGTGTATGTGCTGCTTCGACCTCAAGTCTGTTTTCACGATGGGAAATCAAAAAGATGGAGATAGACCTTATCTCCAAGAATGCTCAAGTAAGTGTAATAGAACGCAAATTCATACATACATTCAGTACTGATGCTGATGAAGCATGTGGGCCATGCTGGCTTCGAGCACAGAGGATATTGCGACGCAACACTGGCACACAAAGTGCACAGCCAAACTTGCTTGCAAATCAAGTTATTATATCTGAGCTAGAAGCAGAGAATCCAGTAGAACAAGAAGAAACCCAAACAATCCCAGAGCAACAGTATATTACATTGCCAAACAGACGAGCAGCTGACACAAGAAGACACTGCCTGTTCTCTGGTTGCAGGAATCCTGAGCGATTCCATATTCCTGATATTGTTCGTCGACGGGTACTCAGTGATTGCAACTTTTATATATCCAGAGGCTCTCGCAGATGTAGTTATCATATGGGCAGAAATATATTTCAAGACCTGTACACATCAGAAAACAGTTTAAGTAACTTTAATACTTATCATATCGAAGATATGATTTTCATTCTTGCAGAGCCAGTAAATGTTTTTAATTTTGAAGACATCCAGAGTCTCTTGTTTTTGTTTTTTTTTTTCTATGATTTTCTTTTTTGTTGGTGTAGGTACAATAAAGAATATTTCATCAAGAATATTCATTTATTCATTCTTAATCTAGGTCAGGTTAGAAACACAATAAGCATAAACTCTCGATATCTACTTTCCAAAATATCTTTTAAGGTGATCAAAATAATAATAAAAGTATTATTAAGTTGTAAAATAAATGCTTTGTTCTTACATAGAATGTTTCATTTAATACATAATTATCAACTTTATACTTATAGGTAACTACCACATACGTATAAGCGGTTATGCGCATGCACGGCTGGCCTTTATTTTTATAAGCAACCGATCATATTGTACGCACTAGCTCACAACAAAAGCACAGTTTTACATGGTAGGTACATCGTAAAAACAGGTATGTCACGTTCAAAATAAAAAAATGCTTACATGGCCGATATATGGTAAATCCACTCTACTTAGGTTAGGGAAAGTTTGCACTTTAAGTGCAAATGTATTCTGTTCTCAGCAAGAGTACAAGTGACACCAGCTCGGAGAAATTCCATTCAGTTATATCAAAAAAAAAAAAAAATGCCTTTATGATGGCTTCCTTGTCGGTGCAATTGGATGAAACAAATACTTCAATTACTCTAGTAATTATTCACAACATATTTAAATACCCTAAGTATTTAAATATGTGTATTTAGGGAAAGTTTGCACTTCAAGTGCAAATGTATTCTGTTCTCAGCAAGAGTACAAGTGATTAGCTCGGAGAACTCCATTCGGTTATAGAACATCAAAAAAAAAAAAAGCCCTTACGATGGCTTCCTTGTCGGTGCAATTGGATGAAACAAATACTTCAATTACTCTAGTAATTATTCACAACATATTTAAATACCCTAAGTATTTAAATATGTGTATTTAGGGAAAGTTTGCACTTCAAGTGCAAATGTATTCTGTTCTCAGCAAGAGTACAAGTGATTAGCTCGGAAAACTCCATTCGGTTATAGAACATCAAAAAAAAAAAAGCCCTTACGATGGCTTCCTTGTCGGTGCAATTGGATGAAACAAATACTTCAATTACTCTAGTAATTATTCACAACATATTTAAATACCCTAAGTATTTAAATATGTGTATTTAGGGAAAGTTTCCACTTCAAGCGCATTGTATTCTGTTCTCAGCAAGAGCAACAAGCAGCAAGCAGCTGGTACAAGTGATCAGCTCGCAGAACATGAACACTGATGGCTAATCAAGCTTTTATTTTGGATAAACTTAATACAGCCATAGAAAATCAAAAAAAAAATTACCCTTACGGTGGCTTTCTTGTCGGTGCAATTTGATCAAACAAATAATTCAATTACTCTAGTGAATGTTACTCTGCGCTGCGACGTGAGAACGGAAGAAAGAGAAAGCTTTAATATAAAACCAGGGAGAATTTGAAATGTTTAAGTTATAGGCTTAGGTGAAAACTTTTTAAGATGTTGTGCTCATCTTCATCGAGTGGTGGTACCAAAGCGCATACAAACTTCTGGATGTCATTTCACCAGAGAATTTTCTTTGTCCATGGTCTGGCGGCAGTAAAGGAGAAACTTCTAAAATTCCCGTCAAAATCTTCAAAAAAATCAGTTTTTTCTTAAACCGTACATACGTCATTTGACCGGAGGTATGTACCTCGACATGCTACAACGCGTCATCCCCGATTTGCTTGACGACGTTCCATTAGCGATACCGGTGGATAATTTGTACTTCCAACATGATGGGTGCCCGGCACACTACCACCGCGACGTTCGACAGCACCTAAGCACAGTGCTCGGGCAGCGTTGGATAGGACGTGGCGGGCCAGTCGCGTGGCCTGCAAGAAGACCAGATCTAACGCCATTAGATTTCTTTTTGTGGTCTGAGGTCAAGCGGCTGGTATACAAAGTGGAATTTGAAACCCGTGAACAATTAGCCGATTTCAGCGTACAGGTGACGCTGTAGCGACCAGTAGGGCCTACGCAGCATAGTCAATCCGAAACAACAACACACGATTTCAGCGAGGACGCGCCCGACCGCCGGAGCGAATAGACGTCCACCGGAAGTTTTTCGAGTTTATTCGCTGCGCACGGACCGCAAACCTTTCATACGATGGTCTGGCGCGTTTAATGTAGTAAACGCAGCCAGACATCGGCCCGTTCGCGCTGCCCGCGTTTTAACTTCGTGTCGCCGCGTGGACGGCGGGGAATTTCCCGCCCAAACAGCCCAGCCGAAATGGCTGACGGTCGCGCAACCGGGAGGCCGACCAAGGACCTCGAAAATACCCAACAAACCCCGGACCAACCGCGACATCCACCAAACCGCGATACCGCTCGAGATCCATCTCGATCTCGCGGCGCGCACTGGAGAGAGCAGCGAGGGACAGAGAGACCATACCGGACTCCCCCGCTCCCCGCCCTCGGTCTGCACCCCCGCCGAAGCACCGTTCGGCTCCGCAAGGCCCCACCACCCCGCACCCCCGCCCCGCTGACACTTGACCACCCGCCACGCAGATGGAGCCCACGCACCACATCACTGCTACGCCAGCGGCAAGCTCTTGCCCTTCCACGCCCAGCTTGGCACACTCCGGCACGCATCTCACCGCGAAGCCAGCCAGATCCCCGAAATCGGAACTCGAAACCGATTTCATCATCGCGCACCGGCTCATCCAGTCGGGTGCAATGTCGGCGAATCTGCAAAGGACGCTGGTGATGAGCCTCAACGATCGCCGTCGCCAACTGGAGAAAGACGGAGGCGCCACACCTACTGAGGAGGAGCTGGAGCAGGCAGTCCGCCTCGGAGCGCTTACTCCAATTCCCGAAGCTGCGCCAGCAGCACTCAAGCGCCAGCGCACAGAGTGGAGGTGGACACAGGTATGTACAAACTGGCTCGTACCGACGTTCCCAAAAAGCCAAAGCTAAGGGTCAAACCGGCCGGCCGCAAACCCGCCGCAGCCCCCAAAATTCGTTCCCGCACCGGCCCCGGCCACAAATGCGTGGGACAAACCACTTCCCAGGGCGGAGGAGGACCTTCACCATGTCTTGTGGGAGTGTGCGGTATACGAGGACCTCCGGTGCGCCCTGCTGGACGGGATCGTTCGTGAGGAGGAGGGTCCGGTCTACTACCAGGACCTCGTTGCTACGGCGGGAAACTTCGGCAAGCTACGGGAGTTCGCGCACCACTGGCACAAGAGGCGGAACAGCTCGGAGCCGTGATCAGGGACCTGCGCAAGGAGAGGAACGGATCCGGACCGCGCGGCACGCGGGGATCTGTGTATTGTGTTCGTCTGCCCCAGAAAGGGGAGAAAGACAAAAGGGACAAGGAGAAGATAAATAATTTGTAGGGAGTCAAGAATGCGCCCCTGGGAAACACGCCCAGAGCAAGTACCGGGGGGCTCTCCCGCGATTCGGCCCATATAACCGAGAGGTTGGTGGGGCCATGGGTGGTTGGAGGGTTCCCAGGGCTAATCCCCCTGCGCCCAAGCCCACCCAGGCACCCTCGGCCAAGCCTGCCCAGTCAGCCCCGGCCATGGCTCCCACGCCTTCGCCTAAGCCCCAAACCCAAACAGAGCAATCTCTCCAGACGTCCGCAGTAATTAACGCTGCGGATAATCTCAGATTAATCCAAACTGTCCTCGTCACTATTGGCATAGTGGAGATGAAAGTTTGTCCCGGACCTTCAAGAAAGATCCCGTCTCAGCACTCACCCAACATCTGGGTCTTCTCTCTATAAATAACCTTAACTCAACCGTTAATGGGTAGTACGACCACAGGTAGATTAAAACCCCACTCCCTATCTATCGCGTTTTACAACGCAAACGGACTTATCGACCAAATGGACGAAGTCCGCGACTTTGTATGTGCACACCAAACCGACATCCTCCTAGTTCAAGAGACCTTCTTGAAACCTAGCAGAAATAACCCTAAAATAGCCAATTTTAACCTAATTAGAAATGACAGGGCCACTGCTAAGGGTGGCACTGCCATATACTACAGAAGGGCCCTTCATTGCACTCCTCTCGATCCTCCACAACTAACCAATATGGAAGCTTCTATATGTCAGGTGAGTATGACCGGCCATCCGTCGATCATACTAGCATCAATCTATCTCTCTCCTTTGAAAGACCTTCTAGAAAGCGACATCCGTGCACTCCTCTCATTAGGAGACTCCGTCATCTTGGCTGGAGACTTTAATGCCAAACATCAAAGTTGGAATTGCCGCTCCCCGAACACAAGAGGACGACAACTCGAAAGACTGACTCATAGGCCCGATCTTAACTTTATTGTTATAGCCCCTGACACACCGACTCGTTACCCAATGACCGACATTACAACAGACAGACCGGACATACTCGATATAGCCCTTCTGAAGAACATCGCCCTTCAGGTGAGTCCCTTAGAGGTTCTATCCGAGCTATGTTCAGACCACCGTCCCGTCCTAATGCGGCTAGGACCCCCGCCCACCGCGGCCCCCCCGACAAAAACAGTCATTGATTTCAAGAAGCTCGCCGAGCAACTTAATTCTATAGACTCAGTGCACATATCCCAAATTCCTGACACCATAGATAACTTAGATGAAGCGCATGCAGCCTCACTGCACCTTACCAACCACATCCGCGATGCTCTCAGCGCCTGCTCCCGACAGATGCCGAACGGTTTCACCCGTCGACAGCTGCCGGACGACGCTAGAGAGCTTATCACAATCAAAAACGCTAGACGTAGAGCCCATGACGCATGTCCAAACGCCGACAACCGGAGAGAACTCTGGAAAGCCCAGAGGGAGGTTAAGGCTCGCCTTGCCGAACTCCGCGACGAACAATGGGACAGGAGGCTGAGTGAACTAACGCCATCGCATGTAGCCTACTACAGCCTGGCGAGAGCTCTCAAAGCCGACCCTGTCTCGGCCACTCCTCCACTTTTACGTCCCAACCAACCTCCCGCTTTTGAAGATGTCGATAAGGCCGAATGCTTGGCCGACAGCCTAGAATCCCAATGCTCCCCGAGCACCATCTCTATAGACAAAGCCCACATAGAACTAGTTGAAAACAAACTAGAAACTATCTTCTCTTCCGCCCCAGAAGGCGACCCCATCCCCCCGACGACTAGCGACGAAGTTCGTCAAATTATCAAGGAATTACACGCCAAAAAAGCTCCAGGTCCCGATTCTATTAATAACAAAACCCTTAAGCTACTCCCCGATATACTAATCAACCTCCTGGTTGTCATTTTTAACACCCTCATGGCGGGTTGCTCCTTCCCCGATAGGTGGAAAGAAGCTACCGTCATAGGTATCCCCAAGCCAGGTAAACCTAGGAACCTCCCTACAAGTTACCGACCCATCAGCTTACTCAACACCCTTGGCAAAGTGTATGAGAAAGTCATACTCAGCCGACTTAAGTCCGTGGTAGAGGAGAAAAACCTCCTAAACGACGAGCAATTCGGATTCCGATCCAGACACTCGTGCGTCCACCAAGTGCACCGCCTCACGGAGCACATCCTTCACAACTTCAATCGTTTCAGCGTGAATGGTGTCCCTACGGGAGCCCTCTTCTTCGACGTAGCCAAAGCTTTCGACAAGGTGTGGCACGCCGGCTTATTATACAATATGTATCAAAAACCCTGTTGTTCCATGTAGGTACGTATACATAATCATAAAGCCGTACCACTAATGAAAATAATATTTAAAAAATATCAAGTAGTGGTCAGTTATTGTTCATAGTTAAAATATCTAGTAAAATGGACACTTTAAAAAAATGTTTCTAACACCTGAATTTACCACGACATCGGAGCGTGCCGTATGACGTAGCAAAGGATGCCGCCGCGCCGTCGCGGGCGCGGCGGCATCCTTTGATACGTCATAATATGGCGCGCGCCGCCTTGCCGGAGCTAGAGCCGCCCTCCCGCTGCTCAGGCGATCGACTCCAGTCGCTCGCGCAGCTTACCTATGACCGAACGCGACGTACGCGCGCATTGCGTTGCGAAATTACTTACGTAAAATTTCTTATTCAAATGTAGAGTATTTTAATATGTTGATGTGTCTCGGAAGATGCAACTGTAATTATGCGGAGGCGCGTCGACTTTATGAAGAGCTTTTCGCAATACCAAGGAACGTAACCCTACCATCGACGATGGCATTCCAACGACTGCACATACGTATGTACAACACTGGCAGTGTACATGGCCGTGATCAACATCGTGCTGACGCAGGAAGGCCGAGAATTCACGACGGTGACATTGAGGAGCAAATCCTGGACATGTTTGGGGAAGATCCAACGCGAAGCACACGCTCGGTGGGACGCGAATTAGGTGTGAACCACATGCGTGTTTGGAGGATCCTCAAAGATGATGGCCAGCACCCGTTTCACTATCGTCGAGTTCAGTCTCTACTTCCCACGGACTATGAGCCTAGAATGGTGTACAGCAGATGGGTACTAGACAAGGTTGAAGAGGATAGAGAGTTCTTGAGCCATGTTCTGTTTACTGATGAGTGCTCATTTGTTAGAACAGGTGTATTTAACTCTCACAATGAACACGTATGGTCAGTCATTAATCCGCATGCCACTAAACCCAGCCACTTTCAACACCGATGGAGGATTAATGTTTGGGCGGGAATAATAGGGGACAAAATAATTGGACCTTGTTTCCTAACCCAAACAATGAACGGTGGGAACTACCTTCGCTTCCTGCGAGAAGAGTTGAGCGAGGAACTTGACGAACTAAATCTCAATCTCGTGCGCCGTTTATGGTTTCAACATGACGGCGCACCACCGCACTCTCGCGCCCTGTGAGAGAATATTTGAATGCAGAATACGGCGAAAGGTGGATCGGCCGGGGTGGACCAGTCAATTGGCCTGCGAGGTCACCTGATCTCACACCGTTAGATTTTTTTCTCTGGGGTACTGTGAAACAGTCCGTTTTTAAAAAAACCTGCGACACCGAGGCCGAAATGCGTTTGAGAATAGTCGCAGCATTTAATAAATTAAAGTCCGATACATCAGTTTTACGACGCGTCCGTGCAAATATTATTAAACGGTGTGGCAAATGCCTAGAGCTACAAGGCGGACATATCGAACAACATCTCCGTAATCGTGAAGTTGATGTTGTCATAAATTAGTGATTTACGATGAGGAAGGATACCTACCTTACCTACTCAATCTTACTTACTTAACTAATAAATTTGATGAACTAACATTTTAAAAGTTCCAAAAGTGTTAAACCAAAGGAGAACGGTCATCTGTGACCCAGGCCCGACAGAAACGAGACATATCTCATTTTTTTTGGTATATTGTGTATTGTTAAATTACATATATTTTATATTCTAAATCAATGGCTAACACCAAAAAATATTGCCGTATGTTTTTGTTCAGGCGACACACAAAAAAATACAAAATGTCTATATTATCTATAAAATTCGCATATTTATTTAATTAAATGACAATACAATAGCTATAGGATGTATCTAGATACAGTTAACTTATATAATTAATTAAAATCGTGGCATTTGATGATTTATTGCATAATATTAAGTTAAATGTACAAAAACGGTCACATACTTCCTGTCTACATGCTATCATAACGGCTCAGGTAGCCTGGCGGTGACAGAAACCAATCATGCTGTCTCTCTCTTTCATTAAAACACAGTGGCGGAGCGGAGGGGGTAGGGTAGGGGTGGGCCGCGGGGTGCACCGACGCAGCGCAGATGCAGGCGCAGTTCTTCGCTTTCTGTGTTGAGATCTGTGCGTTTTTGTATTCAAGGCTACATTTTTTCGACGTTTTTTGGCTTTCTCTTTACTGGACTTGATTTTTGTATTGTGAGTGGTTCGTTGATATGGCTGACAATATTAATAATTGTGCTGCGTGTGAACGTACACTTCGCCGTCGTCGTCCATACGTTCTCAATGAACGATTACTGGAAACACGAAGAGATTTCGTAGAGCAACTATTACGCATCGTTGGTGGTGAGGTATGTATCATTTTTATATTTGTAATTAAAGCCTTTCCCAATACAAAAGCGTGTCAAAAATGTAAAGTCAAGTGTTGATAGTTAGATACCTTTGTTAGTTAGGGTAAATAGACTACATCACTCATTATACAGTCCGTACACTCGTAGAAAACTGGTTATCGGCGCGGCGCCGATCTGCCAGCGCTTATCGAAACCGGTCCATGCAGGACGCAGGTAATCGGCGCTCTGGCAGTCTCAATTAGATTTAGTTTGATTTCACCATACCTACCTATATGATGGGATTAAGTCGTTGTGTATTTATATTAATGTTGTGTATTTATATTTTGTGACAGATAACTTTTGATGGGACTCGGTCGATTTGCCACTCGTGTCGGCATAGAATCGACGCTGCAATTAATCAAGAGCGACAAGTCCCAGCAGCTCCTGTCCTACCAGCTGCTGTTGTAAATGTACAAGGCGTTCGACGTGCACCTAATACGGCTCGGCGATGTTTAATTGACAACTGCAACAACAGTTCTCTGCTTCAAGTGCCTAATTCGGTGAAGGTACAACTCCTTAGCTATTATCACTTTTACGTACCAAATCTTGCCCGCATTTGCCAACGGCATTTACTACACATGGCGATAGAAGAGATACCGGAAAATATAACAAATCAAATGACCGACTTGAATGCGGAGAGTGTTGGCGACATCATCAACATGTATACACAAGCTTTGGAACAAAGGTCACAGTTCAATGTAGATGACGTTTCTGACGACGAGTTAAGCTTTTGGACTGGAAGAAACAGAGCCACGTTCAACGATTTGCTGAGTCAAATACCAAGCCTTAATCGGTCCTCAAGTACTCCACGAAATGATTTGGCTATCTACTTGTGCAAAATTCGATCAGGGGAGCCGAATAATAGAATCGCTTCACTTTTTAATATAACCGAGCGAACTATTGGAAGAAAAATACATAAAGTCAGGCAGTGTCTCATTACTGACTTTGTTCCATTGCACCTAGGTTTAGACCATATAACCAGGGACGAAGTAATAGCCCGCAACCGGGTTTTACCAAATGTTTTGTTTGGTAACGAAGAGTCACCAAAAGCAATAGTTACATTCGATGGAACCTACATATACATAGAAAAAAGTTCTAACTTTTTATTTCAACGCCGCAGTTACAGCCTTCATAAGTTCAGAAACTTAATAAAACCATTCATGATCGTGTGCGCGGATGGATATATTTTGGATGTAACAGGTCCGTACTCTGCACGGACTACCGATGCTGATATAATGAAAATGATATTGCAAAACCATGATGGACCCATTGAAGACGGACCGTTCCACTTTTTTTTCCATGAAGGAGACTCATTTATTTTGGACCGAGGCTTTCGGGATTCAATACCTTTAATAGAAACATATGGTTATGTTGCTCACATGCCGCCAACCAAACAACCACAAGACACGCAATTAAGCACCGAACAAGCTAATAAATCACGACTCATTACAATGGTGCGATGGGTCGTGGAAACTATAAACGGGAGATTCAAGCGCGACTTCAAGATCTTTAAAAACAGAGTATTCAACAAACATGTGCCGCATATATTTGAAGATTTTAAAATTGCTGCAGCTTTAATTAATTATTTTCAAGAACCTTACGGAGACAGTCCATACACAGAAGATTTCATTGAAATAATTAATCAAAATATACAACGCCCCAATCGATTATTTGAGTATGTGGAGGAAAATAATCTAAACCGACAAAGAGTGTCGTTTCACAGGATGACTGGAAATGATCCGGATATTGAACATTTTCCACAATTAACAATTGAAGAGTTAATTAAATTCTCAATCGGCACCTATCACGTGAAGTTAGCACGGTCGTATTGCAGTGAGCATTTGAAAGCCGCGGGAGTATATAATATGGAATTATATAGACATCCAACGGCAATAGAGGGCAGAAACAATAATACTTTAATCAGGTGCAGAATCCATTCGCGACACGTTACGACAAAAATATATTATACTTATATTATGTTTGATGAGAATGTAAATGGAAGAAACGCAATAACGGAATATTATTGCACATGCTATCATGGTAAAAGGACATTGGGAAGTTGCGCACACGTCATTAGTGTTGTATATTACCTAGGGTGGGCTAGACATCGAGATCACTTTGACCACCCAGCAATGGGTATGGATTATGTTTTAAGAGATATAGAAATTCAATAAAACTTTATATCGAGATACCTATTAGTTTTATTTTTATTTGTTTCAATCCTGAAACCCAATGATTGGTTTCTGTCACCGCCAGGCTACCTGAGCCGTTATGATAGCATGTAGACAGGAAGTATGTGACCGTTTTTGTACATTTAACTTAATATTATGCAATAAATCATCAAATGCCACGATTTTAATTAATTATATAAGTTAACTGTATCTAGATACATCCTATAGCTATTGTATTGTCATTTAATTAAATAAATATGCGAATTTTATAGATAATATAGACATTTTGTATTTTTTTGTGTGTCGCCTGAACAAAAACATACGGCAATATTTTTTGGCGTTAGCCATTGATTTAGAATATAAAATATATGTAATTTAACAATACACGATATACCAAAAAAAATGAGATATGTCTCGTTTCTGTCGGGCCTGGGTTTTTTTTGTATGGGGCGTGACCGTTCTCCTTAGTGGTCGCTAAAGTGCTGCAAAAGTGTAAAAAGCGCTAAAGTGTAGTAAACAGTTGAGTGGTGTTTGATAACGCGTGACGAGTTCACGAACTCAGAAGCTACGTAGCTGTAGGCTGCGGGCTACGGGCGCGCGCGCGTAGTGCTGCGTCATCACAGAGGTGAGAAACTATTTTCATTTTAAAAATAATAATTATTTAAGATTTAATTTGAATATTTTAATTTGAGAGTTTTTCCAAATAAGTTGCTTTTATATGTTTGAATATTGATTCTCATAAAGTAGCTAACATGAACCACAGGGTTTTTGGTACACAGTGTATAAGCTATACCATCTAGGCGTGCCCGAAAGACTCGTACACTTACTACGAGAATTTCTCACCAATCGAACTTTCCGCTACCGACTGGACGGGACTCTTTCCTCCCCAAGGCCTATCCGAGCAGGTGTCCCTCAGGGCTCCGCGCTCTCACCTCTCTTGTACGCGCTGTACACCAGCGACATTCCCAGATCCCCCCATGTCCACATAGCTCAGTTCGCGGACGATACCGCTCTATACAGCTCTCATGTAAAACTCCAAATTGTTAAAGCTCGACTCCAAAAGGCGGTCAGTAGCCTAGGCCACTGGTTCCGCCTCTGGAGAATAGAGGTTAACCCGGAGAAAAGCGCAGCAGTGCTCTTTCAAAAGGCAAAAAGAAAATCACTTGACACACTCCGACGGACCGAATTAACCCTTTACGACCGCCCCATTCCCTGGCAAACTAATACCAAGTATTTGGGTGTAACCTTTGATAATAAGATGAGCTTCAAGGCGCACATACGTAGAGTCCGTAAAAGGGCATCGTATGTTATGAGTCGTCTTTATCCCATGATTTGCGCTAAGAGCAAAATGTCACTCCGACATAAAGTCACGCTATATAAGACGTGCATCCGGCCAATAATGTCATATGCCTGCATCGCATTTGCACATTTGCCACCCTCCTCCCTCAAACCCCTCCAAGTCCTACAAAACAAATTCATGCGCATGGCCACAGGCTCCCCGTGGTACGTGCGTAATGTAGACCTCCATAGAGACCTCCAGCTCCCGACCATAGCTTATTACTTTAAACAACTTTCCAAAAATTATTTTGAGAAAGCCACCAAACACCCCAACCCCCTGGTAGTTGGGGCATCAACATATACCCCCGACCGTAACGACCCTCCCGACAAAAGACGCCCAAAGCACGTCCTTAACGATCCCGACGACCAAATTATGACGGACAATGCTCCCTTTCTTGTAGGGCTACACGATTCAAACAATTTACAGCGTCTTCGCCGGCGAAGACGAGGTCCCCGATTTCTTACGTCACCCGGACGTGGACTCACGCCACGGCCTCGGGGACGCATGGACTAGCCAGTCCGACCAAACCACCCATCCCAACGTCAGCCTAAGCCGTGGTCCGAGCCTCACAGGAGGCGCCCTTAGGAGGACGTTGCCTTCGACCTCATCATTTATTTCTTCGAGCCCTAGGGCTCATCCCAGGCGGAGCTTCGCGCTTGCCACCCCCCCCCCCCCCCCCCCCCCCCCCCCCCCGGTGACGCTGTAGCGGCCAGTAGGGCCTACGCAGCATAGTCAATCCGAAACAACACGATTTCAGCGAGGTTATGAAGCCCAGAGCTGAAACCGGGTTGAGGACGCGCCCGACCGCCGGAGCAAATAGACGTCCACCGGAAGTTTGTCGAGTTTATTCGCTGCACACAGACCGCAAACCTTTCATACGATGGTCTGGCGCGTTTAATGTAGTAAACGCAGCCAGACATCGGCCCGTTCGCGCTGCCCGCGTTTTAACTTCGCGTCGCCGCGTGGACGGCGGGGAATTTCCCGCCCAAAGAGCCCAGCCGAAATGGCTGACGGTCGCGCAACCGGGAGGCCGACCAAGGACCTCTAAAATACCCAACAAACCCCGGACCAACCGCGACATTCACCAAACCGCGATACCGCTCGAGATCCATCTCGATCTCGCGGCGCGCACTGGAGAGAGCAGCGAGGGACAGAGAGACCATACCGGACTCCCCCGCTCCCCGCCCTCGATCTGCACCCCCACCGAAGCACCGTTCGGCTCCGCACCCCGCGAGGCCCCACCACCCCGCACCCCCGCCCCGCTGACACCTGGGGCGCCCAAGGAACACCACACACCGCTAGCCGCGCAGATAGAGCCTACGCACCACGTAATTGCTACGCCAGCGGCAAGCTCTTGCCCTTCCACGCCCAGCTTGGCACACTCCGGCACGCATCTCACCGCGAAGCCAGCCAGATCCCCGAAATCGGAACTCGAAACCGATTTCATCATCGCGCACCGGCTCATCCAGTCGGGTGCGATGTCGGCGGATCTGCAAAGGACGCTGGTGATGAGCCTCGACGATCGCCGTCGCCAACTGGGGAAAGACGGAGGCGCCACACCTACTGAGGAGGAGCTGGAGCAGGCAGTCCGCCTCGGAGCGCTTACTCCAATTGCCGAAGCTGCGCCAGCAGCACTCAAGCGCCAGCGCACAGAGTTGGAAGTGGACACAGGTATGTGCAAACTGGCTCGTAGTTCGTACCGACGCTCCCAAAAAGCCAAAGCGAAGGGTCAAACCGGCCGGCCGCAAACCCGCCGCAGCCCCCCAACCGACTCAAAAATTCGTCCCCGCACCGGCCCCGGCCAATGCGTGGGACAAACCACTTCCCAGGGCTAATCCCCCTGCGCCCAAGCCCACCCAGGCACCCTCGGCCAAGCCTGCCCAGTCAGCCCCGGCGATGGCTCCCGCGCCTTCGCCTAAGCCCCAAACCCAAACAGAACAATCTCTCCAGACGTCCGCAGTAATAAACGCTGCGGTTAATCTCAGATTAATTCAAACTGTCCTCACCACTATTGACATAGTGGAGATGGAAGTTTTTGCCCGGACCTTCAAGAAAGATCCCGCCTCAGCACTTACGCAACACTTGGGTCTTCTCCTCTCCATAAATAATCTAAAATCAACCATTAATGGATAGTACGACCACAGGCAGATTAAAACCCCACTCCCTATCTGTCGCGTTTTACAACGCAAACGGCCTTTTCGACCAAATGGACGAAGTCCGCGACTTTGTATGTGCACACCAAACCGACATCATCCTAGTTCAAGAGACCTTCTTGAAACCTAGCAGAAATAACCCTAAAATAGCCAATTTTAACTTAATTAGAAATGACAGGGCCACTGCTAAGGGTGGCACTGCCATATACTACAGAAGGGCCCTTCATTGCACTCCTCTCGATCCTCCACAACTAACCAATATGGAAGCTTCTATATGTCAGGTGAGTATGACCGGCCATCCGTCGATCATACTAGCATCAATCTATCTCTCTCCATTGAAAGATCTTTTAGAAAGCGATATCCGTGCACTCCTCTCATTAGGAGACTCCGTCATCTTGGCCGGAGACTTTAATGCTAAACATCAAAGCTGGAATTGCCGCTCCCCGAACTCACGAGGACGACAACTCGAAAGACTGACTCATATACCCGATCTTAACTTTATAGTTATAGCCCCTGACACACCGACTCGTTACCCAATGACCGACAATACAACAGACAGACCGGACATACTCGATATAGCCCTTCTGAAGAACATCGCCCTTCAGGTGAGTCCCTTAGAGGTTCTATCCGAGCTATGTTCAGACCACCGTCCCGTCCTAATGCTAGGACCCCCGCCCACCGCGGCTCAACGGTATGATGACTTTGCAAATACTAGTTTTTCCACACAGCCACACATTCAAAACTTTTCCTCTCAGCCACATATACAAAACCTTTCCACTCAGCCACAAATTCAAAACCTTTCCACTAAGTCACACACTCAAATCATTTACACTAACCACACACTCAATCATCAATGGAATTTATAGCACCAGTAGAGCCAGACCATACACAATCTGATAATACAATTACTTCCTATTTACGTAATTTTAATGATGAATAAAAAAGTAACTTATTCGTAAAATACTGTCGACGGCAAAGCCATTTTAAATTGTGGACGAAGCAATGGAGGCCTACTTGACAAAGTCGCCTAGCTAGGCTAATTGCAATACAAGAATTAACTATAATAAGCCTACCGGCATAGTTCCAGGACATAGATTAATGAAATGTGCTCATGGAATTGCACAAATATTTCCAAAGGAATCGCCCACTATTACATTACCACAACAAATTAAAAGAAAAGCATCTGGAAAATTATACGATGCTGTTGTGAATAGGAGAAAAGATTTACGCAAGCGGGGAGTACTATCAGGATCTTCACGGTGCTCCAAGAGCTCTGATACTAAGTTCTGTAACTTCTGTCACAGAAGAGACACAGATAACTTTGTTGTCAATCCAGAGTGAAGGTAGAGACGTTGTTAAAACATTTGTATTGGCGTCACTCAGAAAAGCAGGTATTATTTAAATATTTTTATCGAATTATTGGAATGTCCTCTCCAAAACCAACACAAAAAACACAAGTTTAATGTGTAAGGTTATCCGAGAGTTTTAATCTAAACAAACTAATGCCAAAATAAATAATTTAATTAGAGCGTGATTGCTATCACAACATCTAATTATTCAGTTTACAATCCAAATACCGAAAATATGCGATATCGCTCCGAATCTCAGAAGGAGACTGAACTAAAACCTTCAAAACACCCGTATTTATGCAAGTTCAATCTTGTTGGCCTCCTAGTAACAGAGTGTATGACATCGAATGAGCCAAATATCGATTTTACCAAACTACCTTCATCAGCTAAATTAATAATTTTATATTATTTTTGACAACTCAAATCAACTTTTTTTAAAAATAACCTTACATTTGTTAGCTTGTTTTCTTAGTTCTGAGCAAGAGAACTGTTTTCTGTTAGTGCGGCATTTAAAGTCGCCAGTGAAATCATTTTGTGTTGTATACTCGTATTACACAGGTGAATCTGAAGTTGAGGAAAAGCTGCAGTGGCTAAGAAAATCTATAGATCCTTGGCATTTAGTGGAAAGTAACTGGACCGCCACTACAAAAGCAAGACTGGCCAGTGGCCACTCTACAAACTGAATCAGGCACTGTGGAAGAATATTTTAACTTGTATCCAGCTCTGAAGCAGCCAGAAGGATTTCGCTTGGTAAATTCTATTTATTTAAAGATTTTCTGAACATTGAGCTATTATTATGTTACATACCTACCATTTTATATTGTAAATATTATTATAAATTTTTATTAAGCCTTCATGTTAAAAATTCTGTGTATATCTTGTGTAATGTATATTTTATTTAGGTATAGTATTGCTGTGTACACCTATTAGGGGTTGTCACTTAAATTAGGATCTTTTGTTTTTATGTTTGGACCATTTTTAGTTACAACCTGTTTTGTGTACCTTTAAATAAATAAATAAATAAATACCTACCGTTTTTTCCAATATGTAATGGCTTATTTTTTTTTTTTTAGACCTTTTTAGTTTATATGTACTACTCCAATATTTAAGTGAGATAATAAGCTATAGATAGCTATGAGCTAACAAACTGTCGAAGTTTCAATCAATTCGTCTTTATAGCAAGAGTGTCATAGGCTAATTTTTTACCTGACCGTAGTCGGGTTTTAGTTTTTAATATTGCCATGTTCTTGTTAGGTTAGGTTTTCGTGGTTTGTAATTAGCATTATTGGTCTTTACTTACAGCTGTTGCAAGATTTTGATAAGATGTACAAGAACAACAAAGACTTTCTGTATTCAAATACTATACTGTAACAAAAAAAGTATTGTCAGTGTGGCAAAATCAAGGATACAACATTTTGAAAGACAAAGATGTCAAGCGAGCAATACAGAGCTCCATTGACTCCATAAGCGGTAAGTGTGATATTTCTTCATTTTGGGACGTGATAGTGTGATCTTTTCTATACATATAATATTCCATTGGGTACCTACATAAATAACAGTTATTTACGTACATTTTCTATTAAATGCTAGGGTGCATGGCAAGTAGTAATCTACGATAGTACATAAATCTTAAAATTATGTAAAATATAAAGTAAGGATAAAATAGGTCAGGAAATTTAAACTTAATGCATTTTATTTGTAAAAAAATGTGATCCTATGTTGTCAGGACTGTACCTAAGTACCTAATTATGCACTTGAGCTTAAGTATAGGCTACAATTAGCATCTAAGAAAGCGCATAAAAGTTTAGTTTTAAGCAAATTAAAAAGGAAACTTGGATGGGACAAAAAGAGTAATCCTATTCAGTATCAGAAGGATGATTTAATCTTGATCAAAAATGAAAATGGTAAGAAACTGGATAAGCTATACGATGGTCCCTATACAGTGTTAAGTGAAGATGGACTGAACGTTACGGTGCAAAACGGTAAAAATGTTGAGACTGTCCATAAAGATAGAACAAAACCATATGTCACCTAGTATTAGTGTTTAGCTTATGTTTCTTCACTTATGAATAAGCGTAGATGCGTTACGTATTTCCTGTGTATAAAAAAAGGTACCTCACTATTATTAGCACGGAACAGAAAAAACATTTTTTCTGTTCCGTGATTATTAGTACATTATTATTGTAGTCTGGTAGGTAACTACCTAACATTGCATCATTAGTGCCTAATGGTTTTATATTTCATTACGAGGACATGCACGTACCATCGTATTGTACCTATTACATTATGTTTCATATTATGTCAGCCAATAAAATCTATTTTAAAATCTATTCTAAAAAATGGATTTGACTCGCTCCAGCAATGCGCGGGTCTGCAATTGCTTGTATAGTATAGAATATTATTGTAAATTGAACAATTGAAAAGAGCAACCGCCGAGTTTCTTGCTGGTTCTTCTCGGTAGGAACGGCATTCCGAACCAGTGGTAAATTATTTGACGATTCAAAAGCACTTGTAAAAGTTTATTTGAATAAAAATCTATTCTATTCTATTCTATTCTATTCATATTATAACTTGTAAACAACCTGTAAGATTGTGAAGGTAATAAATTTTTATGTTATCAAAAAAAAAAAAAAATTGTATTCAAACATTTTTTTCAAAACCAGTAGTGATGTAGTGGGGTTATGAACTAGATTCAGTAAGTTCCACCGAGAGGATTTTTATGAACATTTATAATTTGCCTAGATTTCATAAGGGACTTACTTGTTAATGTAGTACCAAAATGGTTTGCTAATATTAAAAAATCCATTATATCACAAGCGATATACATATCACAATTTAATAAAGTCAAGTAAATACTGTGTAATCTGGTGATGGGCAGAGCACTATAATTGTTTTATATTGCAGGATCCATACTCGTGCACCAACACAAACTTAAGCCAGAAGCAGGAGGCCAGTTTTGAGGCATGGCAATAGTCAAAACCTGACTAATGAAAGGATATACACTTTAACAATGTTTAACAATCATGCCCAAGAGGAGCATGATATTCAAATGAGGATCTTGCAACTTCAACAAGAACATGAAAAAGTGAAACTTCAACAAGAGAACATAAAATTACAACAAGAGCATAAAATTAGAGCTGTTACAAATACAATTAAATAAATTAAAAGAATAAACTCTTTATTCTTTTAATTTCCTCTAATTTTAGCCAAAATGAACATTTATAATTTGCCTAGATTTCATGAGGGACTAATTGTTAATGTAGTGCCAAAATGGTTTGCTAATATTAAAAAAAAAAAAAATTATATCACAAGCGACATGCATTGCACATTTTAATGAAGCCAAATAAATACTGTGTAAACTTAATAGGTGATGGGCAGAGCACTATAATTGTTTTATATTGCAGGATCCATACTCGTGCACCAACACAAACTTAAGCTAGAAGCAGGAGGCCAGTTTTGAGGCATGACCATAGTCAAAACCTGACTAATGAAAGGATCAACACCTTAACAATGTCTAACAATCATGCCCAAGAGGAGCATGATATTCAAATGAGGATCTTGCAACTTCAACAAGAACATGAAAAAGTGAAACTTCAACAAGAGAACATAAAATTACAACAAGAGAACATAAAATTAGAGCTGTTACAAATACAATTAAACAAATTAAAAGAATAAACTCTTGATTCTCATAATTTCCTCTAATTTTATGCAATACAATGTTTTTAAATACGTTGAGCATTGCAGAATGGGCGATGCAAAATAGTGGTCAAAAAATTATTTATCCATTAAACATACAATTAGTATTATTTTAAAGAATATTAGCCATGCTAACATGACTAATATTCCCCTTTCCCATCCAACTAAGCGTAAAGCTTGTGCTAGGAGTAGGTACGACAATAGTGCAACGGGCGGGGTTTGAACCGTCTACCTTTCGGAATTCAGTCCGCTCCGCAACCGTTGAGCTATCGAGCTGATTTAAAATCTCTGAATATAAAAAGGTATTCAAGATTAAAGGTAAGAAAAGGTATTTGATTTTGATTACAGTACCGTTAGTACCAGATTGAACACCGCATATTTCGATTATCGTTTGGTTTGCTCCTCACGGTCAAAGTATACGTATCAGTTTCGTATTAATTCGGATTACCAGCTGGACATAGCATAGGATCAGCAGCAGTCCGTATTGGACTCATCGAGCATACGAATAGCTAAAAACGCAGGTCCAACTTTTGTGTCTCTCTTACTCATTCGCAAAAAGTGAGACAGATATATGTACGCTGCCATTTTGTTGAATTTGACATTTGTTATTCCGTTTATTGACGTTTTTGACAGATGTTTGACAGCTTGACAGTGACAAACAAGTGACAGTCCACTGCACACTCCGTGGTGTGTGGTACTATGGTGATTTGTCTAAAATCTGTTAAAACTGGTATCCAAAGCCGATAAATCAATTTAAATAAAAAAAAATTACCTCTCATAAAAAATGTCTCTCAAGTACCTAATAGGAGGTACTCATTAGGTACTCATTTTGTAAAAATGCGAACAAGCGCGAGTCAATTTGAGGTGATGGTGGAGTTCATGGAACGGTGATTATTATTACCTACTTACTAACTTGCTGTTACATTTTAGAAAGATGTAATTTTTGAGTGTACAATTGTTTGTGATACATATTACGTGTTTTAGACACGGCGACTTGAATAAGCCGGTGGAAGGCCCACAGGGTAGACTGCGGGCTAACCGGCTGTGGGAGGAACTCCGGGAGGCGCTTAACATGGATGTGACTGGCGACCACAAAGGGGTGGACAAGTGGAAGTGGGTTCCTACGATTCATTAATGTAATATGTACCTAGGTTGCTTGCGCGTTGAATTTGAACAAAAGGCGATACAAAATTATTTAGGTTAGATTAAGAAATATTATTAAAACAATAGCATGTAAGATTTCATCATAATTAATATTAGTTCATAAAAGAGTCGATCTTAAGCCTTCACCAAATAAAGACGTCACCTACAACGCCTTCCATCATTTAAATCCACAAAAAGATTTAATATTTCATTAATTTTTCAGTTTTACATCACAGTTAATCACTTTTATGGTTTTAACAACTTAAATTAACCCCTTTTATGGTTGTAAGTACCTACATAATGATCTTCATTAGCATAAATTAACCTGTCAGTCATCCTGGAACTATTCTGCTGTATGTCTAATGCGTCCAAACTAAAAATAGAAATAAATTTTGCTATGTTGTGACATCTTAACTAGAAATATGATATTATGAGTAAGCTATATTGTTAGTGGATTTTGTAGGATCAAGATTTAGTTATGTTTTCAAGTAACAGATAGGAAAAATAGACTTTACTTCATATTGTTTTTAACCCATGCAGGATGCAACATAGGTATCTAATCTTAACCATTTTAATTTACAGCTATTATTTTATGCACGATTTGTATATGTTTGCGTTTACGTTTCATGTGCTTTGCATGTAAATAGGTGTGGAGTGACTTCTATCCGAAATCGAGGTTCAAATAATATCGAACAAGATGTATGATTCTTGAAATAAAATGTGCTATTTTTAATTTATGTTTAATTTTATTTCCCAGAAATCATTCTCAATTAGCTGCGATCTACCTCAGTACGCCTACAACTAATTAAGAAGCTTTTTGAGATTAAAATCTCGAATTCTGGGTGATTTATGAAAACACCTTCTCACTTTCTTCGACCACCACTCTTCGCCTTCAAATATCTCGAAGACTATTGATTTCCACCCATACAAGTATAGGGCAGTTACATTTTAGCTCGTCTATCATGTCCTGCAAGGAATACGTCGAGTTAGCAGTAACGCTGTAAACAATATCAAGGAGAAAAAAGGTTCCTGCTTTGACTATCTGGAACGAGACAGGGTAAATTGGCTGTAAATGAATTCTCGACAATCATTATCAGTGTCTTAAAAAAATCACATCAGGAAATACATTGGAAAAAGATCAAGAGATAATTATTTATAGTGATAGTTGCACATATCAAAACAGGTTAATTATGCATAATGTATCTGCTTATTAGGATCTAATATACTTAACCATTGCACTCACTCACTACTGAAACAAGTGCGTGATAGTGCCCAAGAGAACTAAGTGCACGGCCTAGGTTCTCTTTATCACACTAATATTATAAAGGCGAAAGTTTGTATGTGTGTGTGTGTGTGTGTGTGTGTGTGTGTGTGTGTGTGTGTGTGTGTGTGTGTGTGTGTGTGTTTGTTACTCCTTCACGCAAAAACTACTGGACGCATTTGGCTGAAATTTAGAATGGAGATAGATAATATCCTGGATTAGCACATAGGCTACTTTTTATCCCGGAAAATCAAAGAGTTCCCACGGGATTTCAAAAAACCTAAATCCACGCGGGCGAAGTCGCGGGCACCGGCTAGTAATTAATACGCATTAATGTTGATGACTCCGATGCGGAATATTTGTACAATTAGTCTCACATAAGAACTATAAATCGTGTAGAGCGATTGTTTGGAGTGTGGAAAAGACGGTCCCCAGCCATGACAATTGGATTAGGTATTTCAGTGCAGAATTCATTTCCAATAATTGTGTTGAAGATTGTAATAACCATCATTTTGAAGACATCGAAACAGCTCGCTAGGAACGTTACTTTTGCAAGACTAGCGCTCTCGCCGGGCAACTTTTCATAATTTTATACTTGCGAAGGCTAAAACAGCGCGATGCCATCGCTACTATTGCGAGACCTATCGCATTTTTCGCGCCATTTTTTATATAATGTTATATAATTTTATATTAATGCTTAAAACCTACTTTGCGGGACTTCTTCCCAGAATTTGCTATATGTTACCATAGTAGAAATCATAGAAATGTTTAAATTAAATTATCAAGGATAAGAGAAAAACCTTTACTTGTTTTCGATTAATGTAAAAGCTTGCTTAGAACTTATTGTAAAACTTACTACTAGATAAAACCTCATAAATATCCTAAATTCTTTTAAGATTAATTTTATATAAATTTTATTCATTGGCCAAAAGCCACTCTTTTTGTATAGAAGCATCGCCATCTCCTTTTAATGTAAGCCATTTATTAAAACAATACTAAAAACGTGTAAAAACTATTCTCCCATATATAAGTTACCTATAAGTTACCTCGCCGCTAGTTTAGAATATACTGGGAGCCATGTTTTACCCCCACCACACAGATTTACATTGTAATATTTTTTCAATAAAGAGTTTTGGAAATTCGAACGCCTCCGACCGTATATAAGCGGGCACTTTCAATGCCCACCCACATTCCGTGCTTGGCCTCCGCCCCGTGCGGACGTCTTTCCATGCGCTTACGCATACCACTCAGTTTCGAACTCCCTCGCGCGTGTTCGCCTCAGTGCCCTGCAAGTGTTTTGGATTGCCATCGGATTTGTTCCTGCGTTGTGTTTAGTGAAGTGTAGTTCTAGGGTCCAGGTTCCGTGAGTACACTAGTCTAAGCGCAATTTAGGTCCACACCCCTGTCACCCAAGGACGGGGACCCAACTAGGGCCTCACATTAGGTACTCACCTCCCTGCCTTGGCAGGGGGGACCTAATTTTAGCTACCGGGCCCACCATGGGCCCCATTAACCCCGACCAACCCACTCCCGGGCCCCATCAGGGCCTGGAAATGCCCCAAACAATTTTAAAAGACCTGGACATGACTGCCTTAATTGCCGACTTAATCAAAGTCAACCCCAACTACCTTAATAAATTTAAGGTAGACCCGACGCGGAAGCCTTTGCGCTTCAGTCAACCCCCAGCTTCTCCTCCTCCGGCTATGGCTATGGAGGAAGAAGAACCGCCGACCCCTAACTACGCTAAGGAGCCTCTCTCCAAGACCCCAGCCGGGCCTTCAGCCCCTAAACCTCTCCCGATTGTTACCAAGGAGCCTCACTCCGAGACCTCACCAGCCTCATCAGAAACGGAGGAATTCACCACCGTACAATCCAAGGCCCAGAAGCGAAAGCTTAAGGCCTCTAAATCCCACGCGAACCCACCCAAAAAGGTAGGCATCGCAGCCACAGACGCTAAGTCCCAGCCCTCCACCTCTCAGGCGACCCCCGAGGAAGAGTCGGAAGACTCTCCCATGGAGGACCCGCCAAGGGAGAAAGTCCCTCCTCTCTTCATTAGAGAGAAGCTCAGCTGGCAGCGCATACTGCCTTTAATAGACCAGCAGGGCATCTCCTTCACGAGTGCCCGCTCGACCGCTATAGGCTTTAAAGTTCAATGCCCAACGTCAGGCGACCATCGCCTTTTGACAAAGACCCTCCGGCAGGAGAACGTAGGCTTTCATACCTACGCCCTTCCCGACGAACGCGTGCTGCGCGTAGTCATCCGCGGCCTTCCCAAAGAGCTCAACACAGAGCTCATTAAGGCAGACCTCCTTTCCCAGGAGCTGCCAGTCCAAGAGGTTCACAGGATATACCATCCTAGAACCAAAGTCCCCTACGAGATGGTGCTCGTTACTCTCGACCTCACCCCCGAGGGTAAAAAAGTCCACAATTTAACATCGGTGTGTCGCCTGACTGGGCTCAAAATAGAGTCCCCCCATAATCGCGGCAGACTGGGCCAATGCCACCGCTGCCAGTTATACGGCCATTCCGCAAGGAACTGCTTCGCCCACCCTAGGTGCGTAAAGTGCCTAGGGGACCACGGCACCTCCGACTGCCCCAGGACGCAACCGACCGAGGAGCCCCCAAGCTGTGTTCTTTGTAAGGGCATACCGCGAACTATCGTGGATGCCCTAAAGCTCCCAAAGAGCCAAAGCGAAGGGTCAAACCGGCCGGCCGCAAACCCGCCGCAGCCCCCATACCGTCCCAAAAATTTGTCCCCGCACCGGCTCCGGCCACAAACGCGTGGGATAAACCACTTCCCAGGGCTAATCCCCCTGCGCCCAAGCCCACCCAGGCTCCTCCAGCCAAGCCCGCCCAGCCAGCCCCGGCCAAGGCTCCCGCGCCCTCGCCTAAGCCCCAAACCCTAACGGAGAAATCCCTCCAGACGTCCGCAGTAATAAACGCTGCGGATAATCTCAGTTTAATTCAAACTGTCCTCGCCACTATTGACATAGTGGAGATGGAAGTTTTTGCCCGGACCTTCAAGAAAGATCCCGTCTCAGCACTCACCCAGCATCTGGGTCTCCTCCTCTCCATAAAAAACCTTAATTCAACCGTTAATGGGTAGTACGACCACAGGTAGATTAAAACCCCACTCCCTATCTGTCGCGTTTTACAACGCAAACGGCCTTATCGACCAAATGGACGAAGTCCGCGACTTTGTATGTGCACACCAAACAGACATCCTCCTAGTTCAAGAGACCTTCTTGAAACCTAGCAGAAATAACCCTAAAATAGCCAATTTTAACTTAATTAGAAATGACAGGGCCACTGCTAAGGGTGGCACTGCCATATACTACAGAAGGGCCCTTCATTGCACTCCTCTCGATCCTCCACAACTAACCAATATGGAAGCTTCTATATGTCAGGTGAGTATGACCGGCCATCCGTCGATCATACAGACAGACCGGACATACTCGATATAGCCCTTCTGAAGAACATCGCCCTTCAGGTGAGTCCCTTAGAGGTTCTATCCGAGCTATGTTCAGACCACCGTCCCGTCCTAATGCGGCTAGGACCCCCGCCCACCGCGGCCCCCCCGACAAAAACAGTCATTGATTTCAAGAAGCTCGCCGAGCAACTTAATTCTATAGACTCAGTGCACATATCCCAAATTCCTGACACCATAGATAACTTAGATGAAGCGCATGCAGCCTCACTGCACCTTACCAACCACATCCGCGATGCTCTCAGCGCCTGCTCCCGACAGATGCCGAACGGTTTCACCCGTCGACAGCTGCCGGACGACGCCAGAGAGCTTATCACAATCAAAAACGCTAGACGTAGAGCCCATGACGCATGTCCAAACGCCGACAACCGGAGAGAACTCTGGAAAGCCCAGAGGGAGGTTAAGGCTCGCCTTGCCGAACTCCGTGACGAACAATGGGACAGGAGGCTGAGTGAACTAACGCCATCGCATGTAGCCTACTACAGCCTGGCGAGAGCTCTCAAAGCCGACCCTGTCTCGGCCACTCCTCCACTTTTACGTCCCAACCAACCTCCCGCTTTTGAAGATGTCGATAAGGCCGAATGCTTGGCCGACAGCCTAGAATCCCAATGCTCCCCGAGCACCATCTCTATAGACAAAGCCCACATAGAACTAGTTGAAAACAAACTAGAAACTACTCGTATCTTCTCTTCCGCCCCAGAAGGCGACCCCATCCCCCCGACGACTAGCGACGAAGTTCGTCAAATTATCAAGGAATTACACGCCAAAAAAGCTCCAGGTCCCGATTCTATTAATAACAAAACCCTTAAGCTACTCCCCGATATACTAATCAACCTCCTGGTTGTCATTTTTAACACCCTCATGGCGGGTTGCTCCTTCCCCGATAGGTGGAAAGAAGCTACCGTCATAGGTATCCCCAAGCCAGATAAATGACGCACCCGTCTGCCAACGAGTGCACACGTGTCGAGTTGCACCGGCGTTCGGAGCCCGCACCAGTGTTCGGTCCTTTTTGCGCGACTTGCCTGACCGAACCTTTTTGAGTCCAGCAGGAGGCGGTTCGGAAAAACACGATCGTGCTTCCCGGTCTGGTTTCCCGGTCTGCCACAAGCGGCAAGCCCCGGGAGCCGGGCCGGTGGGGTCGACGTGCCGACGCCTTCAGCTCGGGCCACGCCAGGCAAGATCGCCGCCGTACTTTCGCCATCCCCAGCGCTCGACAGCGCTTCGCGCCCGCGACTCGCGCTGTGCGCATGCGTTTAAGAAGCCGGTGGTAACGCGCGGAAAGTGCTTCATGCCGCCACCGCCGCTTCCGCAGCGCCGCGCGACGCGCCCGCGCCCCATCCGCCGCAGGGTGTTCGTCCGATCGTCGGACACCCTAGAGGCCATCATCGCGTCGGGCCAGGCGACTCTCGCCGCCCGCGCTGCAGCAGCCCTGCACAGCCCGGCAGTAGGCGCCGGCGAAGAGTCCTTCGCCGCGAGCCCACTCGCACTTTCGCCGGCTCCATCCTCCCCGGCCTCATCGCTGCCGGCCATCGCTTGGCCGACTAGCTCAGCCGACCCGCGTGCCGCCGACCCGCGCACGCCCGCGCCCCGCGCCGATCTCCGCGCCGTGGCGCCTCACCACGACCCGCGCGCGGCCGCGCCGCCCGTCGAGGCCCGCGCCGCGCCGTCCCGCGCCGACTCACGCGTCGACCCGAGAGCGGCCGCGTCCCGCGCTGACGTGAGCGCCGCCCCGCGCGCCGTACCCGCGACAACACCGACCGCCGCGCCGCGCGCAGCGCTCCAATCCGCCGCGCCGGCGACGCTATCTCCGTCGCCGCACGCGCCGCGCTTCCCGGCCCCACAGCACAACATTGCTGTGGGCCGTTTTCCCTCCCCGCCGCAGAGGAGAGGGGAGAAAACCGGCTGTCCGCGTGGAGGACTACACAGCTCGCCCGGTGTGGACGGACGTAACGACACTCGCTAGCCAGTGAATCAAAAATGGATAAAGAAGACAGTATTCGCTTAATACAACTTTACGGAAGCTTCAAAATGTTATGGGATTCGAAAGATCCAGATCATTTAAATAAAAGCAAGCGAGAAGATTGCTGGAGGAAGATCTCTAAGGAAATGAAGTTACCTATACCCCAGTTGAAAAAGAAACTTGACTCATTGACAGGTTCATACCGACGCGAAAAGTCAAAGCAGAGAAAAATCACTGGTTCAGGTAAGGATTCTTTTATTTAATTATAGTGAATGTTAGATTAGTTAATCTCATTATCAAATATCAATATGTACAACATTTACTATAGGACACACCATAGGAAACGAAAAATAACCTATAACATCTACATATTTGTTACAGGCACTGACGAAATTTAAATACACATCAACATTAAATATGATTCTCCACATTTCACACTTTTTGTCTTTATGAAGAATTTCTTTAAAGAAACTGCGCTCGCCCGTCCACGCCCGGAGCCGCGGCGCACGCGACACATTATTCTCTTTGATTCGTGACAAAGACGCTTCATATCACCTTTTTTTATTGTTCTATAGTTAATTCCAAATTGTGGTGAACAAATTAAAGTGTTGTACTATCATTGGCTAAATTCATTCCAAAACCAGCCCTCTTCACGCCGAGCATCGAACACTGACGGCAATAGTTTTATTAAAGCATAATTAACTTATATTCATACTTTCTAAAAGTCATATAATCTTAATGATGTGATGTGTTTTCCGGATATATCGGTTTACAAGCTGTAACAACAGCAAACGTAATAACAAATATGGATGATCTTTTTGATTGTGTCAATGCGAATACACCAGATTTAAGAAGGGGGAAAAATACTCTACCAACATTAAATATGGTTCTCCACATTTCACACTTTTTGTCTATATGAAGAATTTCTTTAAAGAAATGACTTTCCTGAGATGTATAGATTGCGGAGGTACCCCCCCATCCCAAGAAGGTTGGATATGGACTATAAATGCAATTGAACGAGTCTGGAAAAACCTTTCGAAGCATAAAGCCATAAGTTTACAAACAAAAAGACTCCAGGGGGATTCCCTAAAAAAACCTGTTTGCTTGCATCCGGGCCAACTGCGGAACACAAATCCCACTGTTGGGCAGTTTGTCGCAGGACTAAAAACGGCAGTACTAAACCTATCTAGCATAGGAACTGGAAATTGCAAAGATGATGAAAATGAAGCTTCTGAAGCTTAGAACCACTACGACAAAGTTATTGGTTATAAAGGTTCTACATCAAAAAGGGCACACTTGAAATGCAAGGAATGCAAGCAAAGAAATTGTAGATCCCGTTACGCGGGGTCGGCTCTCCTTATCGTACCATGTGAATTAGAAACATGGGGAGCATCTACTTTGAACCGAACTCGTGGGCAAGCACACGGTACAGCAGCGGAACATTTTTATTCCCAAGAAGTATCTGGAAATGATAACGCAGACGTTCATGATTGGCTACACCATTACATACAATACACCAATAAACATATTTAAATGCTAACCCACTGCTAACCTAACCCTCCTGTCGTCGCTGTCACCGCTGTTCAGGACCACCTACTGAAATGTAAAAGAAAATGATGGAAGCCTTCAGAAAAAGATGACGGAATTACTGACGAAGCTCGGCATTAATGTAGTACATATATCAAGAAGCAGTGAAATGCACTGTGCACCGCCTTGACCTGCTCAATCAAATGGAATTATTCAAGTCGAGGTAAATCTAGACATCGATTCAAACCCAGAGAAAATGTTAATGTAAGTCCATAGAACTAGCCTGTGTCCTTACTCCCCCTATTTTATAAGCTTTCCACGATTTTCATCCTAGGGAATCAAACCCAGGAGGGCCTGTAACGAGTAGGACCTCCCGTAGGCTTAATTTAGATATAGGAAGAAGTTTAGAATCAATTAGGGAAGCGACCATGGCGAGTCACGGCACAGATACTATTCTTAAAGCCGTACGCGTAGTCCCCGAATTCGACGGAAACCCGCACGTTTTACCTAGTTTAATAAGTATTTGCGACCAGCTAGTACGCATCGTACTGTTACACCTCGGCTTAGCAGGAAATGACGAACAAACAGACAAACCAGATAACTATCCAACACTTAGAAGAAATCTTTAAATGTTCCATAAACTTCGGAAGAAAACTGTCCGAAGTTTACCCCATGGAGGAGGTGTTACACCTCGGCTTAGAAGGCATTCTTGATGACAATATTCTAATTGGGATGATCCCAACTCCCTTCATTATATCGTTTTGATGATACAAAGTCAGTCTATCGGCATACGCAACATATTTCCCCGGAATCCTTTAACAGTACGCAACGTACGTAAGTAATTAACGCAACAAATTATTTCATAGCTTACATCTTCATTTTCATTTTTATTTTTTAACCTTTAGAATAGTTATACCTAAATTAATTAACTGAGTGTCAAATAAAAATAAACGGCACATTCTTTAATGCGTATTAGGTACCCACGATACAAGACTACCTAGTGTGGGTACCACCGGACGCAGAAAAATTGTACAAGACTGTATTTGGTAAATAAACATTTTTCATTTTCATTTTCATTACATAGGGACCGAACCCGGGTCAGAACTTACTAATTTAAGTTTAATTAATTGTATCCTTAATAAAGTCAACGGTCCAGCAGCAAGGTTTACTAACTCGAACGGAATATCGGAGAACTGGTTAGGGATTAGGACGACCCTAATCAATAATTTTTCAGATCAACGATAAAACCACGCTTTACAATGATTTTTACGGTAAATAGGAGAAAACCAAAAGCATTCAAATATTGTAGACACGATATACAGATAACTTCAAACAATCTTCTTAATCAAGTATATTGGTAAAACTTTTCTACAAACTTCATTCATCTTTAGCCTATTAGGTGGTACCTAGGACGCGAAATTCATATTGTTTAAGATACACGGGAGTTGCAAAAATTGTAATTCAAAGTTCATGTTGTTTGTTAACGAGAGAATATCGTTAATTACGCCCATATTCGGCATGATATGATATTTTTAAACGTGAATCCTGATATTTGTCTTTTACCACATGAACCTGATATTGATGCCAATTTTGTAAGAAATTTTATGATTACAAACTACGGATTTTTTAAAGCTTTTTGTGTTTTTGAATGCGAATGAAACTTGATAGATGCTATATTTTTTTTATGTTTTCATTATCCTCAATCATCAATGGAATTTAGAGCACCAGTAGATCCAGACCATACACAATCTGATAATACAATTACTTCCTATTTACGTTATTTTAATGACGACTAAAAAAGTAACTTATTCGTAAAATACTGTCGACGGCAAAGCCATTTTAAATTGTGGACGAAGCAATGGAGGCCTACTTGACAACACACTAAGAAGTCGCCTAGCTAGGCTAATTGCAAGACAAGAATTAACTAATAACCCTACCGGCGTAGTT
The DNA here is from genome assembly GCF_905333055.1 of Maniola jurtina. NCBI lineage: Eukaryota > Metazoa > Arthropoda > Insecta > Lepidoptera > Nymphalidae > Maniola > Maniola jurtina. The sequence goes on along the minus strand of NC_060054.1, from coordinate 3,117,794 downwards.
CCAGGACATAGATTAATGATATGTGCGTGTCAGACAGTGTTCCGCAACGGAAACCCTGCTGGAAAATTGGCAGTACTTAAAGTGACAATCGATTCCACTGGCATCGATCAATTGGAGGTCTTTGTGCAGAAGGCCAAATTAAACTTCGCGGATGCCTTAAGGCGGCATGCGGAGCTATTAGTTGCTATTAGTTTCAATAAGGAGATGCAAACAAACCCTCAACGGATAGGTCAAATCACAAAGGTAGGATCAAGCCACGCGCCCTTACAGTAGCGTTTTTCTATGCAAACGGCCTTATCGACCAAATGGACGAAGTTCGCGAGATTGTTCGTGACCATCAAATCGACATCTTATTTAAGCCGAGGTTCGAGTCTCGCCGGAGGCGAAGGAAGGAACTTTAAGAAGTACTAAGCATCACCCAAAACTGTGTGTAGGGACACAATGTAACGCGTGTCCCTACCAGACCTACTCAGCGGACCACCGCCTCCGTAGGTATACATCAAACAATAATTTAGTGAAAGAAACAGTTATCAATAATGGAGTTAGCGACAAGCTAGATAATTTTTCTTGGTTACTAGTAGCCATAATAATTCTGTTATCTTTGTTGTGCGTGTATTTCATCTATAGGCGTCGTTGGAAAAGTATAAAAACCTGTAATAAATCGTTGGTAAAGTTCGTCAAACCGGAATATTTAACAAATTCTATAAACGTATTCTGCTAATGTTTGAATTTTTTTAAATTGTTGAGCCACTTGCCCTTCCATGCGACCCAACGTTGATATTGTTGTAGATAAATTTATAATCTGTCCCACGCCATTAATATCACACAGCAAAAGAAATGCGAGCCTCAATGAGGACTCAGTATTGCTTAAATTTTACAGATGTGGGTATTTTCAAAAGTGTTCTCGCGGTGCCTTTTTCTTCGGCCGCGAGAACTCTTTTTGAATTAATTATAAGAATTATAGAATCTTAAGAATTTAATTGTATTAAGTTAAAATAGATCGTAGTTTTGTTAGGAAATTATGGATCTGGCATAATCAAATAGTGATTAAATGATCCCAAAAAAAAAAAACTGAATTAAAAAAAATCTTTTTATAATTAATTATCCCTCGGTCGACGATATTGAGGTTTTTGAACAAAACGAAAGTAGTCCTTCTACATCAACATTAGCGACACAAGTCACGAGAAAAGAAGAAAAAATAAATATACTTAATTGTAATAATAATTGAAAATAATAAAAAATGAATTAAGAAGTAAGGAACCTCCCGTCGGAGGCAATTTATATTTTTAATTCTTATTATTATCTTCTTTTATCTTATTATTATTTTATCTAAAACTTATTTTATTTTATTCCATTGTCAACAAATATTTGGTACAATTGTATTTTATTTTATATTTGAAATGGGTGTAAAAATGGCTGAAATAAATGACTATTATTATTATTATTTGCCCATCTCAAATCTAGACTCTTAAATCAACATAGACGTTTATGCACTTTTCAAACGGTTTTGACTGCAGGTATCTACTTAAAGAGACATAGAGAGAGTGAGAGTTTTTAATGAGTGTGTAAAGAAATAAAAATATATCTAGAATTTTGCTTATCTACCTTCTTTGTCTATTCTAAGAAAATAGTAGGTACTGTGTCAAGATCTAAAGGGCGCCATTATTCTGTGCCTACGGCCTCCAAAAAGACGAGACCCTGATGACTTTTAATAAAAAAGTAATAGTCCAAAGTATTTTGAACGTAGGACTTTTGAGTCCATACTCCACTGACCAAACTATCGGGATAAATGTTGCCTAGAATAGAAGACAATGTCTAGTAGAGAGACTTTCAACAACCTTTTAGTTTATACAAGACAATTATGAGAAAGAATAAGGGAACCAGAATGCCTTGTTCTTTCTAATTCTGTAGTATTTGCATCATAAACATGACTTTATCACCCTTTTCCCTCCAACTAGCCTTAGTCCATGTCTAGTAGAAAGACAGACTATATTTTTATATTTAATTTTTTATTGCGAGATAGGCTTACTTGAAAGCAAGTTCAAGCCACTTAGAAAGAATAAGAGAACCAGAATACCTTATTGTGTCTATTCTGTAAGTATTTGCATCATAAACATGGTAACGATGGATGTGCTATGATGGCAGGAAAAGACGGCGGTGTCCAAAAAATATTGAGAGAAACGTTTAAAAAGGGTTTATATTTTCACCGAGTCTGCCACAAGCTAAACCTAGTAAACGACTTATTAACTGTACAAGATACGAAGAATTTTTTCAGGAAATCAGTTCTGCGTCAAAAATATGCACCGAACATACTATTGCTGTGTGAAACGTGGTCGCATAAATACAAAAGTATTTCGTTTAAAACCCCATTTTGTGGAAATTGTAGGTTTGGAAAAGCTTTGATAGGAAGGTAATTCTGGGACAAGAAAAGTAACTTAAGAGAGATTAACCAGTTTGTCGCATAGAATGTGATATGCTCAAAAACATAGATTTTGCCCTTCTCAAATCTAGGACACCTCTTCAATCAACATAGACGTTTATGCACTTTTCAAACGGTTTTGACTGTATCTATTTATTTAATGATAGTGTAAAGAAATAAAAATAGATCTAGAACTTTGCTAATTTCTTTGCCTATTATAAGAAAATAGTACTCTGTCAAGATCTTAAGGGCGCCATTATTCTGTGCCCAGGGTCTCCAAAAAGACGAGACCCTGATGACTTGTAATAGTCCAAAATATTGAAATGAAATGAAATCAAATGAAATGAAATTTATTTATTTGCTGAATATAAGTTGTTGAGTATTTTGAACGTAGGACTTTTTAGATTTGAGTCCATACTCCACTGACCAAACTATTGGGATAAATTTTGCCTAGAATATATTGAGAAGACCATGTCTACTAGAGAGACTTTCAACAACCTTTTAGTTTATACAAGACAATAATAAGAAAGAATAAGGGAACCAGAATGCTTTGTTCTTTCTAATTCTGTAGTATTTGCATCATAAACATGACTTTATCACCTTTTTCCCTCCAACTAGCCTTAGGCCTCGTTCGCACGAGAGTTTTTTTAACGTCCGTTTAAAAAGCGTTCAAATAGAACAAATGCATTCCCAAGTATCTGTTCACAGGTCAACGCTTTTTTAACGCGCACTTTGTATATTCAGCGCACCGCCGGGTTTTAACGCAACGTTTTTTTAACGCTCGTACGAATTAGGGCTTAGTCCATGTCTAGTAGAAAGACAGACTATATTATTATATTTAAACTTTTTTAATTATTGCGAGATAGACTTGCTTGAAAGCAAGTTCAAGCCAATTTGAAAGAATATGGGAACCAGAATGCCTTATTGTTTCTAATTCTGTAGAATTTGCTATCTTTTTAAAAAAATTCCTTGCGACTTGGTACTATCCAACCTCCTTCCTAGAACTTCTCCTTTCAGCAAAGGTTGCCTGGTAGAGATTGCTCCAAGCAATAAGGCCGCTTTTGCACACAATTGTTTTTTTCTGTTTTCTTCTTACTATGTTGTTATCCTTTACATGTGTTTTTGTGTGCAATAAAGTGTTTCTATCTATCTATCTATCTATTTGCACCATAAACATGACTTTCCACCCTTTTCCCTCCAACTCGCCTTAGTCAATGTCTAGTAGAAATACAGACTATATTTTTATATTTAATTTTTTATTGCTTGCTTGAAAGCAAGTTCAAGACACATAGAAAGAATAAGGGAACCAGAATGCCTTATTGTTTCTAATTCTGAAGTATTTGCATCATAAATATGACTTTCCACCCTTTTCCCTCCAACTAGCCTTAGTCCATGTCTAGTAGAAAGACAGACTATATTTTTATATTTATTTTTTTATTGCTTGCTTGAAAGCAAGTTCAAGACACATAGAAAGAATAAGGGAACCAGAATGCCTTATTGTTTCTAATTCTGTAGTATTTGCATCACAACCATGACTTTATCACCCTTTTCCCTCCAACTAGCCTTAGTCTATGTCTAGCAGAAAGACAGATTATATTTTTTTTTTTCTATTTTTTTTAATTATTTCGAAATGCCAGGCTTGCATGAATACAAGTTCAAGACACTTAGAAAGAATAAGGAAGCCAGAATACCTTGTTCTTTCTAATTTTTTTTTTTGTATTTGCATGATACATATAATTTTTTTCTCTAATTTCCCTCCAACAAGGCCTTACATGTAGTGAAAAGACAATATCCACCCAGGTTGAAAAACATTAAATAACTCAGAAAGCTGTTGAACACAAGCCTCACAACAATGTGGAGTGAGGAACTTTCCACAAGACACTGTTATCAAACAGTGGTCACCTATCAACTGATTATGACAGCTGGAAATCAGATGACAAGCCTTATTAGGCTGAAATCGTTACAGCCATCTAATGTGGAATTCCATTGAACTGTCCACAATGGACATCAGCATTAGTTGAGATAATGACAGCTGTCAATCAAGTGACAGAAGACTTTCTAGGCTGAAATTTTTACAGACAACTCCTGTCTAGTGCAAAGAAACAAATCACATAAGCCTTAGAACAATGTGGAGTGAGAAATTCCCCACAAGACACCAATGTCCAGCATTTATCATTCCTTCATCATCTTTCTAGGCTGGAATTTTTAGTCATCGAACAAGTTTTTTCTGGCAGTTTCTTATTGGTTGACATGATGGATGCCAAGACCAGTACTGGTTGCGCTATGGTATGGGAGCAAATTATATGTACTCAGTCATCAACTCATCAAATTAGGAAAATCTTTCTCTGGTTTGTTGTTATATCCAGGGATGCAGCTGGTCCATGTATCTTGAAACTTCATAAGTGCAATTTAAAATGGTGTGATTGAAGACCCTGCAGCGTAATGACTAGTTAGTGCATCGTAAGTTACTTCATCTGAGTATGATTGATTTTAGTTTAGTAGAATTTTTATGAGTTGTTTTCTCAAGACTGCTGTCTGACTGAGTCTTAGCTGGTCCAATTTTTGTATCTTAGAACTTGTAAATATACTCCACAAATAAACTTCATTATGAAGTTGTAGGGGAATTAGGTGGCATCTAGTTCATCTTCAAATCAAATCATTTTATTTGCTCAAATGTAGGTTAAAATAGAAATTACAATTCTTTCTGGTATCACCACATTTGCAAATATGTTACATAGGCACCTCATTTTCTTACTCTTTCTTCTTATTCTTTGAGGATAAATAGCTTTTTGGATACTCTGTATCATTTTAACTGTCTATGATCCATTGTGATTTTATGTAGCTTACTGTGTATTATTAGATATCTTATTTAGCTGAGATTATGTTGTTTTCTCATACAGCAGTACGTAATAACTATCGGTTAAAACAACCATGATCAGACCAAATGATGATTGTATTAGGTTAACCTCTTTAGGGTATTTTCATATGTCTGGCAATATATGACCATTAGATTGTTGTTGGGAGATACAGTGAGATGAGACCTCTTCAAGTCATATCTGTAGGAACAAATATTGGCTTATTCGTCCTCACAAACCCACTGTGTATATAGTTTGACTTGGATTTTACTGTCATTTTGTCAATTAACACCATTTTAGTGAACATTCATCAGTCAGTCAGTATTTTATAAAGGTACCTTGGTGTTTACTTTTGAGATGTTTCCAGATGCTTGGAGTTTAATGGAGATTGCAATTCCAACAGTTCTGTAAACAAAGATTGTAAATTGTAATACTTATGTAATTTTGAAATACGCCTAGAAAACACTAGTGGGTAAAATATAGTTCTCTACTGTTTCGCTTCAAAGAAGAAACAAGTGTAAATTAAAAATTTATATCACCCCTAACAAGTGAAGGTTACAGTAACTAGAAAAGAGCTCATAACTTTCAAGCAGTTGATCCGAATTACTTAGATTATAGCTACGAACACTCTCGATCAAGCCACCTTTCAAACACAAAAAAAAACTAAATTAAAATAGGTTCATTAGTTTAGGGAGCTACGATGCCACAGACAGATACACAGATACACACTTCAAACTTATAACACCTTTTTTTTGGGTCAGGGGTTAAAAACAGTACACTCGGTAAGATAATAACTTTTATTATAGAAGTTCAATTCAGGGTAAGGGCAATTTTGTAATTTATAATTTCTAGAATTATCACTGGTTTGATTTGGTAGGAGGCTACAGCGGTGGCTAGTTACCACCCTAGAGGCAAAGCTATGCCACCAAGTGATTAAGTAATCTGGTACAATGCAGTGTAGAAGCCGACATAGGTATTTTAATGAAACTGCTGTATCCCTTCCAAGTTGGCCTGCTACCACCTAAGATTGCATCATCACTTACCACCAGGTGATCAGTCAAAGGTGTAATAAAATAAAGAAAATCTTTCTTTCTTTTTTTTATTCAGATACAAGTTAGCCCTTGACTGCAAACTCACGTGGTATTATGTGTGATGATACATCGATGGATGATACAAATTACAATCAAATCTGGAAGGCGTATGGTAGTTTTTGTTAAACCTATCCTCCTTTGGTTGAAAATAAAAAAAATCTCTAGACTTATTGAGTAATGATGGATAAGATTTCTTCAAAGTTCAAACTTACCATTTAAAGCAATGTTTTTTTGCTTCTGCGTTCACAATTATTTACGAATTCGTCGAAACTCACAATTTTAACCATCTAATCTATCTTTGCAGTGCGTCGCAATACTACAAAAAGAAAATACCGACGCAAGAAAGTAGGAACACGAACATTGTATTGTACAATGAAGTGAGGCGAGGCGATGAGGCGATGCCGCTTAAAAAACAAGATGGCCAAGCATCGAAAACCCGGAAGCCATTAATTTTGACTTGCACCAGTGTTTCCCCTTACGATTTTGGTTTCACCCTATTTTCTGCAGGAATTTACCCTAAATGACCCTAATGAAACCAATTTTACCCTAAATGATAAATGAATGAATGAATACGACAACGTAGGTTTTGTTAAAGAAGTTTTTGTATTAATTTATGTCTCACACTGGCCGTCTATTTTATTCTAATTTTTGTTTTTTGGAATGTTACTCTAACATGTCTCCTAATAAAAATATGTTTTTCTCAAAGTATAATATTTATTTAATTGAATTTTATCGATCCTACAACGGACTCTAATATGGTAGCAGATCGAAAATAAATTCAAGAATTATTTTAGAGCAGAGATAAGCTATAATTTCTATTTTCTTTAAAAATTTTAACAAGATTTATCAAAATGTCGTCTTCATGGAATTCATCCACGAGCTTCAAAATTGATATTGGTCGTTTAGAAGGAAAGGAAAATTGGACAACATGGCGCTGCAAGGTACTGTTAATTGAATTTTATCGATCCTTCAACGGACTCTAATAGGTTTATGGTATTTTACTCTAAGATTTCCTAAAAAATAATTTACTTGAATTTCTCATTCAATATTTGGATTCGGCATCGATGTATTCGGGTCAACGTTTTACATCAAACACCAAGGTTTGTAAATTATTTCGTCTACGAGTCAGAGACCTGTGACGTGATCCGGACAGACGGACGGACCGACAGACAGTCATGCAGCAGCGTGACATTAATAGGGCTGTTTTTACCCTTTTGGCACGGAACCCTAAAAACTCTAAGCCGGACCTAATATTAGTCGTTTCACCCTAAAATAGGGAATCCCTAAAAGTAGAAACACTATTAACGAGCGGAATGAATTTGCTTTTTTTTAATCCATAAACTCATAGTGAATTTACAGACGTACCAACAAGTCGGCTGTAGAATTGTACATAATGATGAATTTCCTTTGTGAATACTCATTTATGTATGATAATATTATAATGTTACCCGTGACGACTGTACATAATGCCTGGTCATGCCTCTTTCTCCTCTGGTCTATGGTCTACTGACTGTCAAAAATATTAAACCTTGGATATTAAACTCTGTACTTTTAGTTGTCACCTCCATGGTTGAAACAAGCAACTGCAAACTTGCAACATGCAACATTAATGACTGTGTAAGTGTGACAGTGTTGCCAATTTAGCGACTTAGTCGCTAGATCTGACGACATTTCAAAGACGTCAGCGACTTTTTTCACTTTTAGCGACAAAAAACATTTATAATAGTGACTTTTCAAAGGTGTTTTTGTTGAAATATTTTTCTTTACCCATGAGATGGAACATGGATGAGTTTCACAGATACCTTGTACCTCCTATCACGAGGCTAACTTGCTTCTAAAAGTTACTTCCTTGACAATAAGAAAATGAAATAAAGCTTTGTAAACACGTAAAATTCACGTTAGTAAATTTTACAAGTATATTAGTTCAAAGTGGAACATTTTGTCCTAATTATTAATTTATAACTACTTGTTTTATTTTTCAATTAATTATCATTATCCAGTAAAAAATCGTCATTTATTTTGTATTGGTTGTCTCTTTTAATTTCAGCGACTTCTAGGCTCTAGTGACTTTTAACTTTTTCTATGCATGACATCTGGTGACTTTTTGAAGGCGTCATAGCGACCAAAAAACGTAGGTAGTGATTATATTCTCTTTGATAGCGACAAATCGTTTTAAAGAGTTGGCAACACTGAGCGTTCAAAGTTTCAAAGATGGTGCCAAAGAAAAGAATATTATTTATTATAATTTATAATCACTACGACCATTCTGGAATCTGGATGGTGCTGATCACAGGTGCTGGTGGTTAGGTTTTGGAATTTGGTCGCAAAATAAAATACAAATTTAATCCAAATGTGGTAATCTAATCTTGTTGTTTTTTGTTGTGTAGATTGAATTGTCGTATTTTCAATATTAATTGATATTTAGTGGTACGGTCTACGGGTTCACGTGTTAGCTTAAATTTTCTAAGTTTGAATTTGTTCTGAATTACTCACGTGTATTTTGTGCTCATGTATCTTCTTGAGGTTAATGGAGAAGGTAATTAATTGTAGTGTCAAAAAATGCGACGAAACTATATATCTTTTGCCAGAGAAAGAAATCTTAGTAATTGTACTCAAAAATCAATATTGTCTATTCTTTCATTGCTGCAAACCAATTCCTATATCGTTCATCTGTTGGGACTCCTAAATCCTCGTGTTTTATTAACTAATGTGAAGAATTGGGAATAATTAGTATGCTTAACTTAAAAATTACAAGAATTGTTTTTTGATAATTGGACAGTTGAATTTAAACTAATCTTGTGAAAAGGAATCTTTCCTGTTGGTTTGTTCTGATTGTCTGGACTAGATTTTTGGAGGAATGTTGGTTATCGCATTTTGGCATATGCATTTTGGGGGTTGTATAATCCTGGGACATTGGGTATGTGGATAAGAAGATTTTTATTATAATTTGCCAATTTTGCTGTAACTGAAATTTTCTTTTTTGTAATTTAGATAATGGCTACATCCCATGATTAAGTTGATGATTAATCAGGGGATGTAGCCCATCCCATGATTAAGTTGATGATTAATCATGGGATGTAGCCATGGGATTTTGGTTGTCAATTAATTTGATTAATTTGGTTTGTCGACAACCAAAATCACACCACCATCAGTATATTCTAGCCTAGTTTTCTTTCAAAGGTGTGGATTTGACCATTTTTGATTAAAAGCGATTTTTTTGAATAAAACCAATTTTGTAAGGCAGCTGATAGGATTTGACTCCATTTGAAAAATCCAACTATTGATTCAAATAGGGTTGTCAAAGATGGAGGTTTTTAGATAAATGAAACTGTCATCCCTATTATGGTGGAGTTCTTATTTTGTCCTGAGCATCGGGCAATAGTCTGAGTACCTCCACATCTGTGAAATCTATATTGTTTTGTTAACAGTTTTGTTATTGTGTTGTTGTTAATACATTGCACTAGTTGGTTAGACCCTTTTGCTTGAACGTCTTTGGTCCATATGTAAGAAAATACATTTTCTTTTGTCAGATCTGCATGGGAATGACCTACAACCATTATATAGTTGGCGGAAATAATATGTTCGTTGAAAGAAAAAGAAAAAAAAGAAAATGCATTCATTTGCTGTTGGTGTCACAGATAAAAACAAAGTATACAAATGTACATTTTCATCTGTGACACCGCCACAGCTCAGCATTATGAGCTGCATCACATGCATTAAAACATTAAATGCAGGAATTTCGGCTGTGCACTTTGATCAGTGACTTGGTTAGGGTTGGTTTTTATCAGAAGAGATAATATTTTTATTGTGGGATTAGTGTGGCAGAGGAAGTAGAAAAATGATTTGCTTCTTTTGAACTGTCACTTCAGTTTGGACGTGGCTCTTTTTTTTTGAATTGTCTTTCCTTATTTTTATATTTTCTTTCAGTTCTAGGCTTGTTGAGTTCATATAGCTTCTTGGATGACTAGAACTTAAAGGTATTGAAGATATCATTAAATTAACTACCTATCTTTTGATAATGTTGGCCCACCTGTGTTATTTATTACTTCTTGTAGTCAACTCCTCATGTTAGTGACTATATTCCAGCATAGACTAGTAGTTTTCTATTGTTTAATCTATACTAATAAATAAAATTGGAGTGTCTGTCTGTAATTTCGAAATAACTACCTCATATTAAGCTCATATGGTTATTTGAACGATACCAACACTGAATAACACGTTTTTAAAATTTTTGTCTGTCTGTCTGTCTGTTTGAAAAGGCTAATCTCCGGAACGGCTGAACCGATTTTGACGGGATTTTCACAGACAAGTTGAGGATTGACCAGGGCGTAACATAGGCTACTTTTTTAACCGACTTTCAAAAAGGGAGTTGTGTTTTTCTACCTATGTACACCGAAATCTCCGACATTTCTGAACCGATTTGCGTAGTTTTTTTTTCAATCGATAGAGAAACTTTGCGACATTGTTTCATAAAAAATTTGGAGTCCAACTCTTCGATCCTGATGCTGCAGGGGATCTGACCAATCCACGCGGGCGAAGCTGCGGGCATCAGCTAGTTTATTTAATAAATACAATACTTTACACGGGGGTGGAGACTTGTAGTGCCCCGCAGACTCAGGTTGAAGTGATCATACAAATTAGATTTTGATTTAACTTATGATGGATCCCAGTGGAACACCATTTGACCCCATAGGTTTTCAATATGATTTAAATGTTGATTTTTAGAAGGCCAGTTTAGCTATTCTTGCACAATATGTATGCGATGGAAAAAAGAGGTCACAACATGTTCTATAAGTGTTTTCTCTCATGTAACTATCAATAATTTTTTTTAAATCTAAATGAGACAGCCAAGGGATTTTGTATATCCAAAATCCCTCCCATATAATCATTTGTTACCACTCCAAATGTTTTGTATTGGGAATAGACCACATATACCAATAATATATTATAAATTGGGATTCTTTTTTCCTACAGTTTTAATCAATTCAATGTGCCAGAATTCAAGAGCATTGATTGTTGAGGTGTACGCCTCACCAAAACACACCAGGTTTTTATAAAATCTTCTCCCAGCCATAGTTTTTCTATATTATTATATTATTATTTTATACTATACTGTATACTGGGGACACTTGATCCCCCTCCTTTGATTTTTATTTCTACACACCTCATTTACAATCGTATTTCAAATTTGTTTGTGCATAAAGGCTTGAAATTTAACTGGTAACAATTGGTTACTTCACAGATAACCTCAATTTCTAAATAAAGTAATTATCCTATCAAAACTAAAAGAAGAGAATGATACAAAGTCTCCCCTACATAAGGGTGACTTGATTCCCCCCTATGGGTGATTTGATCCGAGGAGGATCAAGTGTCCCAAGAATGGGAGACACATGTTCTTTTGGGTGTTTAGCTAGTCTTGCACAATACGTATGTGATGCAAAAAAAGAGTTTAGGGGAGACTGGGGATACTTGATCCCCCCTTTTGATTTTTATTTCTACACACCTCATTTACAATCGTATTTCAAATTTGTTTGTGCGTAAAGACTTGAAATTTAACTGGTAACAATTGGTTACTTCACAGATAACCTCAATTTCTAAATACATAAACTAATTATCCTATCAAAACTAAAAGAAGAGAATGATACCAAGTGTCCCCTACATAAGGGTGACTTGATTGCCCCCTATGGGTGATTTGATCCGAGGAGGATCAAGTGTCCCATGAATGGGAGACACATGGGACAATTGCCACGTCCTCAAGATTATTTGTAATTTTGAAATTAAAGATGTTGAAATTGCAGTAAATCTTTATTTTCAATTAATAAAGTCTTTTAATTTCAACTGCGATTCATTTTTCTGATTATTTTTACCTATTTAATGTTAAATTTTCTCAGGGATTTTGTTCGATGCTGATTACTCTTCTTGACGATGATTTCAGCTTTGGGTTGGGTAGTTTCTTCACAACGTATGCATGCTCGCGGACCACTTTAGTGGTCCGCGCACCTACGCAATACATTAGTTATGGACTATAGGTACTTATAACAATTAATATTCACGTATGACGCGTATTTAAATAAAACGTCTGCTGAAGATAATAATTATTTATTCATTAATACTTAAATTAGTTTTTATTATTTACAATTAGCTTAGCTTTTCTCTATAGTTTTTTTAATCTGTGATATTTTTTTTTTCGGACGCAAATGCTGTACCTGTAACAAAAAAAAAATAGAATATTATCGTCACACAGCAGCCGTTAGGTAGCGTCGAATGATGAGACTGATACCGTTGTCTATTATCGTCCTTTTGGCTAAATGTGTGCTGACACGCAGGTGACGTAGCACAGCACAGCACAGGTTTTGCAGTGCAGGTCAGTTGGGGCAGACAGGCCACAGTTCACTGACACATACAGTTCACAGTACAAAGAATATACATTCCGCGTTAACATTTGTTTTCTTATATCCATGTGGTGACAAATTGATTGAGCTAAAGGAATCATTATTTTAGCTGTATCCATAAAACATTTTGGCCAAAAGTAAAAGAAATCGCCAAGAGTGACTTGTTCTGAGTGTAGCTGTATAGTCGGGCAAGACGAAGTGTTAGATGTCTGCTTGTTCATTGAAAGGCTTTAATTATTGAGAAAAAACCACTAACAAACCAGTTTTTTATTTTTAATTTAGAAGTAGACTTCTTTAGTTTTTTTTATTTATTTCAATCAACAGGCACAGCCAGTGGTGGTCTCAGCCAACCATTTAAAATTAAGAACAAAAAAAGGCGAAATCTCCAAAAAAACTGATATTTTTTTAAAAATATGAACGCATTCTGCTTTCTCTGTGACATGTCATCGTGTATAGCAATTATGTTCTGTGGCTACCATTGTAACAGTCGCTCCTTTTCTCTGTGTGGCTCCGAAATAAAAAGGCTGTCTGTTTTTACCAAAGTCTTATTTCATCTTAAATATCTAGTAAATTCTAAATAGCAGTTCAGTTTTTCAGTTTATATCAGGTTATGGGCCCAAAACTCTTCCACTGCATAATTACATAGTAATGTGCACATAGTTAATAACGACTAACTACTCCATGGGAAATGAAGATATATACTAATAATAATATAAATGCGATATTTACACTTTAACGTCGAATTCAATATTCATGAAAGGTTTAAATTTAGCAGTCTCCTTTTCATCTGGTCTTCGTTTTTTCTCACTGAAGAATGAACTGATAGGCAATTCTTGTTATTATTTTGTTGGTGATGAGTTACTTTGAATAGCACATGCACATAGCATTAACATAATCCACAAAATATATAACAAACTGCAAATCAAAATGAAATCAATACTAAAAATATGTTATTGTATGTAAGTTAAACTATCACATCTTTCGTTGGAAAATTAAAAAAAAGTGACCTGTAAGTGAAACGAAATTGTGTTTATTTTTTGAAAAGTTTATTTCCTTCTATTATGTTCATTATAATAACTTAAAGCTTGCATTTTTGATGCATTATTATGACAGATATTTGTTTTACCTTTTAGTAATCAGTTGACTAAATGTTTGCCGCATGTCTTTCATCGATGTCATTGTACTGATATCGAGTGGTTGTAAGATGTGTGATGTTGCTTGATTATCGTTATGTTGTTAGTTGCAGCTTTTTCAAGAATATGTCAAATTGCGTAGAGTTTCCATCATAAATTATGAGCAAGAGCTCTTTTTTGTACATAGTTGTTTCGGGATGATGACGTTATCAAAATAGCTTTCAAAAACAGGTGTTTCCATCCTGTTCAATAGTGGGCAGGCAATGGTTTGATATATTTAACGATTTATTTATTATTTTTTAATCACTTAATTAATAAATGTATAACATTCACTTAATTTAGAAATTTTTCAAAAACTTCATTAAGTGCATTCGTTAAATAAAATAAATTAATAGAGTTCAACATTAAAATTATCAATAGAAAAAAGATACTTGTCGTTGCTTCAGTTCCCGAACGAAGTACGAAAGTTACAAATTTTAAAAAGGAAATTCAAATTCAAACACTTACGGGTGGCTGCATACGTGGTATCATTTTCGTCTTATACAACCAAGTATTCCATAGATGGATTAGCAGCGTTAGTGTGATGTGATGTCGCATGCAATGGAATAGGCGTGGCCGAAGTTCGCTCTTGGAAATAAAAGCAATCGGCTATACTGTCATGTTAGCACTATTTATTGATATCACTATGACATCGTTTTAATTAATAAAGAAGAGATTACATTGAATGTAATTACATAATACATATAACAAATAATGTGAACCGTGCTAGAGGGCATTGAAGAGAGGTTTAAGGAAGCTGTCAGCTTGACAGCGTAAGTCAAATGTCAAAATGGCGCATTGGGCAGGATACACTACAGATTATACAAAACATTAATTTAACACACCCTGTTTATTATATTTATATTTTCTGATTTGCTGTTTTGCTGTGACTCGTATCAGGTGCTTGTGATCTTTCTTTCGTGGAGTATTTAAATGTTGATAAATAAAATAATAAATGTATTCAAATATTTTGCAATTTAGATTCCTCTGAGAGAGAGAGATCTTTCCAGAAAGATTCCCTCAATTTTTTATCAGAAAATTCTTGATTTCTGTGTGATCCAGCCATTGTACGTGGTTAGCCATCGAGAAGGGACCTCCTGGCGGGCCTGTAGGTCGAGCATGGTTTGCCGTATGGCCGTCAATTTCGTTTCTATCTCGGCGAGGAAGCGGTCGCCGTAAATCTATGATGAACATTCATAACATTTTTACCAAAGCTCAATTACTAAAGCTGCTCATTTTTCACTATGGGATATAAATTATATTTTGCATTTTCTAGCTAAATTGTAGGTTTTATCATAAAATAGGTTGCCAAAAATTATAATCATAAAATTATCGACAAAAACAGTCTGATACCTACTAATTTATGTATTGATAATTTTGGAATATTACTTATTTACCTCACATTGCCTTATTTTTAATGATATTATCTAAATGTATTTTAATTTCTTGCGTTTTTTTTACTACGTCCATGTTCAAATTCGTATCTAAATTTTTTATAAAATGGCGCCGGCGGAGAAAAATTTTATTTTTCGGCGGCAAAGTTTTTTTTTTCTGAATATAAGGAACTTTCCAGCAAACGTGCCTTTTCACGAGTGTCTTTTCGCTTAAGTCACCAGATAAAAAAAATCAAAAGAAAAAACCGACTTAAAAAACAACAAGCACTACAAAGTAAAAAATATTTTTTGTTTCTACACGTGTAATGTATGTATGAAGTCGAGCGAGCATAATAAAAGAAACTAGATATTAGTCATAGTTAGAGTAGTATTTCTGGCCTTGATTTTTCTGACACAACTCGGTATAAATGAGATATTAATCATTTTTGGGTTCAAAGTCAACTCGTAAGCGTTTCTCGAACTTTTTTTTTTTTTTTTTTTATTCACTATAGGTAAGCGCTTGACCACAATCACACCTGATGGAAAGTGATGATGTGGTCTAAGATGGGACGCGTTTACCTAGAAGGTGCCTATTCACTCTTGTTTTAAAGATACCCGGATTGTAATTGGTAGGAAACACAGATCGCGGAAGAGTATTCCAAACCTTAGCCATGCGTATGAGGAATGAAGACGCAAAACGTTTCGTGCGTGTAGATGGAATGTCAACGACATAAGGATGGAAACTCGCCCGACGTCTTGCGGTTCGGTGGTAAAATGGTGAAGGGGGGACAAGATCGAAAAATTCCTGTGCACACTCTCCGAAATATATCCTATACCTCTTCCCAACTTTGCACCGTTGTCTTGATTCCTTGCCACCAGACGCCTGCCTCTTTTAGTAGCAGAGGGATTTGATCTAAGGCTGTCTGATCGTTGATATTTTCGGAACGTTTGAAAATATCAATGGCGGACAAGAAGGCTTCTACGACTTCTGAGCCTTTATTGCAATTGTGCGAGTACTTGCAGTGCAGTACCTAATTATTTAATCTAATTAAGTTATTGTGTAAGATTAAGTTATTGTGCCCGGCAGTATTAAGCCGGGAAGAGCTGTGCTGCGGAGCGGTGGTACGTCGAATAGCCCGCGGTGGTGGCGATCGTGTATCGCGATCCGATACTCGAGGGCTTGCATAAACAGATGGAGCGTCCTGCGCGATCTGTCGAGCGGTGGCGTTATTACGCCAGACGGCATTGAAAAAAGATAGACTTAAAAAAAAAAAAATTGCATGATTAATCAAAAACTATTATGTATAAAAATCTTTTTTAGAATATACAGGTAAAGCCCTTTCATATGATATACCACTTGGTATAGTTATCTTACTCTGAAAATTGAAAATAGTAATTATTTGTTCATGAAAACATTTTTTTTTTGTCATAATATAACCACAAATTCACGGTTTTCGGATTTTTCCCTTTCCTTGTGCTATAAGACATACCTAACTGCCAAACAGATTCAAAAGTAAGATTGAACCAAGGGCTAGTGCTTATTTAGTACAATGGTTCAGCCTGGCAATTCACATGTTTGGCATCATGCCCATGAATGATCACTTGGACGGTGATATTTATTTTGTAATTATTATAAATATAAATTTTTCTGGTATGTATGTGTACATAAGGCAGGTAAGGTATTTTGCATGTTAATGTTTCAATAAATCATATGTTATTTACCTCTATACCAACTTCTGGCACATCTATCAGACCTGTAGCAGACTGAGATCCTATAATAGTAAGGACCCGCTGCTCCAGCTCTGATAAAAATTGCCTAGAGCCTGGTCCACCACTAGGGTTGCCAACTCAGTTGATCAGAAATCCGGGAGGTGAAAAAACTTAATGAAAAAAAAATGTTTTATTTAAAGTTATATTTTCTTTTTCGTTATAATATTTGACGTTCAACCAGTTCACATCAAAGCTACTATGCTTTCTCTCTTTTTCGGCAGTGTTTTCTGCGTTGAGCTTTCCGAATCCAACAATACGCTTTATTTAGATTAACAGGAAAACAGTATCCGGATTCGCATACAAAATTTACAATACAAAATGCGTACGGAAATCTGGCTGTGATTACGCAACTTAAAGGCGCGAAATTGCCGACCGGTCCGTGCGTACCTATGTGTCTGGACTGACTGTTTTTTATATTTACAAAGTATTTTGTGACTGACTGACACTGACGGACAAGCTGTGCGTGCAGCGCCAGCGGGTAGGTAGCGGGGGCGGGCGAAGTGGAGCACAGTGTGGCGCTCGCGCCCCACCCGCCTCGCCACACACTGGTCATTCGCCAGTCCGGGAGATTTTAGCTGCGTTCCTGGAGCTGGGAGATTTTAAAATCTAATGCCTTCTATCCGGAAGTATCCCGGAATTCCGGGAGAGTTGGCAACCCTATCCACCACCCGTACCTATGGCTGCTTGGTGTATTTTCGCAGCCTTGCGTTTAGTATTGTTTTAGAAGTCACTCTACACCTATTTACATGCAAAGCACATGAAACATAAACGCAAACATATACAAATCGTGCATAAAATAGTAGCTGTAAATTAAAATGGTTAAGATTAGGTACGTATGTTGCATCATGCATGGATTGAAAACAATATGAAGTATAAGACGTCTGAACTAAGAGTAGAAAAGCTAAGTCTATTTTTTCTATCTGTTACTTGAAAACAACTAAATCTTAGTCCTACAAAATCCACTACAATATAACTAACTTATAATACCATATTTCTATAAGGGCCGAAAAGGGCTCGCAAAAAGGAAGGTTGCGTAGGTCAGTCTCGAGAAGCTGGCCCCGCAGTGGTCACCAGAACGGAGGCGCTTGGTTGCCTGTTCGTACTCAGAAGTGTACCTCACGGCTACTTGTACGTAATGAACGGCAATTTCAGTCGGCTATAGCCGTCATTGGCGTGTGGGGCACGTTTTGGTTTGTCGGCTATAGCCGTCGGTGGCGTTGAAAAGGTTAAACTTATAGAACTCTAAACTTATGTCACTTAACAAGGAATTTTAAGGCTTATCCTATGTACATATTGTTTTAACATATACTAATATACTTATTTATTTAATTACGATATATTTAAACTAACTATGCGCGCGGGCACAACTTGATGGAGAAAGAGAGCAGGCTGTTCCGCACCAACAGTTGCCCCCCGCGACGCTGCTCCGCGCGGGCTGCGGGGGGCGGCTCCGCCTTCCCCGCTGTCTTCACGTTGTCCCGAACATCTACATTATACGTTGAATCGATTAATGATCAAATACAAATCGCTATAAGGGCCTCGACGCATATTACTATTGTTTTAAATAAATATAAAATTCTTTATTTCACATTTCCTTTGAACAAGTTGTGTTCACTTGTCATCGTTGTTGGCAAACAATTGAGGGGTACAAAAGCAGCATCTTGTACAACTTTTGGCTTGACTCTCCACACTCAAACTCCTGCCCACAATTCAAACTATTGCTCTCAAACTCTTCTACAATCATAAAACTTCCATTATTCGTATTTGGCTCTATCAAAAGAGCTGAACTTTACATTTTTGTCGCATTAATGTAGGTATATCAAAAAACTTTACCACGGCACGTGCGCTCACCAGACACTACCAGTATTTTCAATTTATGGATTTTTCCATGCATCATAGGACACTAGTCAAGGCCTGATGGGAACCATGTGAATTTCCATCAGATCCTCACGTAGATTGCGCTAACCAAAGACGATACAAGAACATGTCTAATTGCGTCTCCGTCAACATTTTCTGGCGTAGGATTGTTAACTTCTTGTGGCATATTGTATGTAGCCATTGTATCTTCACACATCATATACATGTTGATTATATTGTGCAGGACTGCACAAGCATTTACCAATTTCCCGGCTTTTATGGGCTGATAATGTAACTTTGTCATCAAGCAGCGCCACCTTGATTTTAAAAAAACAAAACACCGTTCAATGGTGTTGCGTGCACTGCAGTGGATTCTAGTATACAATTCTTCTGGGGTTCCATTATGTAGCCATTGTACCTTCACACAACATATACATGTTGATTATATTGTGCAGGACCGCACAAGCATTCACCAATTTTCCGGCTTTTATGGGCTGATAATGTAACTTTGTCATCAAGCAGCGCCACCTTGATTTTAAAACTACAAAACACCGTTCAATAGCGTTGCGTGCACTGCAGTGGATTCTAGTATACAATTCTTCTGGGGTTCCATCAGCTATATGGGCAATTAAAATAATAGAATAGAATTATTATTTATAAAAATAAACTTTTACAAGTGCTTTTGAATCGTCGATGAATCTACCACTGGTTTGAAATGCCCTTCCTGCTGAGAAGAACCAGCAAGAAACTCGGCGGTTGCCATTTTCAAAAATTGCTTACAATAAATAAAACTGTGCTATGTATGCAGTGTGTCCACAATATAATAGGCCTTTATTTCCCAATAAGTACTTGTTCACGTTGGAAAGCGCGGGCGCGGCGGCGGGTGCGGGCCCGGAGAAGTGGCGAGTTCGTGTTCACATTAGCCGCCAGGCGTTTGCGCGAGTGTGACGTGTTGTCAGAGATTGTAAACATGGACGACGATCTTTTATTTTTAACCGAAAATTCATATCTAAAGTGGGAGATGTTAAAAATTAGAATTGGTGTGCACGAAATTAATAAAGAAAGAGAACAGTATGGTGAATTTCATACTTTATATAGTAATTTGAGAGAACATCCTTCAAGATTTTTTGGATATACCAGGATGACAGTCAACTGTTTTGATTACATATTGGATTCAATAAGGAGTGAGATTTCAAAAGTAGACACAAATTTTCATAAAAGCATAAAACCCGAAGAAAGACTATTTGTAACTATAAGGTGAGTTTAAAAAAAAAAGAATTTTCGTAGTTAATTATATTTAAAGTTTAATTTTCATAATTTGATGTGTTATATTCGTAACTATTGTAACTATGGTAAGCCTGGGACGTGAAACTATTCATTTCATTCATAACAACTTCTGTAATTTTGTTTCTCGTACGTAATTTTTGCATAGGAGTAAACTCCTTCATGTACGGCAACAGACTTTTAAAAAATAACAGGTCTTCGCAATCTTGTTCTTGCCTTTCGCTGCTTTGCGACAGTTTAATTTGTAATAATTCCAACTTTTTCTTCTCTAATTCCATGAATTCCTGTCTTACATCTTGTGCACATTTACGTTTGGTGCTCGTATATTGTGTACTTGTAGATGAACCAGCTATTGACTGGGGAGTTGGGGACCGTTCATTATTATCACTACAGTTTCCATCAGCAGTTTCATCTAAATTGCCTTCATTTAATTCTGGGGTAGGGGAGACCGGGGATGGTTGACTAACTTTTGACTTAAGCTCGTATATCTCTGATGTTAAAGTGAATATAACAAAAATAGCAGTTGATACAGATAGAAGAACTATTCAGGTACCTAAAATACTAATCTATAACCTATATATTTATCATTATAATATTTATTTAGTCGATTTTCTAAACCCCTGACGCTTGGTCAACCTACCCCATGTTCGGGGTAAGTTGACCATAGGCATGGGGTAGGTTGACCTAGGCAGTAATTAGTGTAAATAAAGAGGATTAGTATACAATAAAACATTAAAATGTACTAAATGATAGAAACTTTTTATTTAATTATAAACAAACTTAAATTTGAGATCCATTCTCGGTTAATAAAGAACTTTACTAAAGGTGACTTTTTAAACTATTAAAAAAACTAAAATTAACAATTCTTGAGGGATTAATTTTTGTACTTTCTGTTTCAACCATAATTGTAACTTGAATTATTCTAATAAATCGCTAATCACAGATAAAATTGCTTTTATAAAAATATTATTCAACATACATAAACTTGTGAGTATCTAATATTATAAACTAATAATAAAACAGAAAACTTCTTTTCTAAATTAACTTATTTATGAAAATAGAACAATCAGTCTCATATTAGAGTTTTTAAGTATATCTGCTAACAAAATATTATAATCTTTAAAATAGTGATTATCATTAGCCACTTTAATATTTACCAAAATATAAGATTTATTTTCTAAAACTTAACCTAACTATGAATAGAACCTGTCTCATGTTATCTAGTTTTAGTAAAGATCTATCTAAAATCAGACCGTCATATCAGTCTTCTAAATCAGAATTACAATTCTTACATTCATACAATATCAAATTACCTTTTGCACATTTAGAATGAGCCCATAATTTACACGTAATGCACTGAATCCACTCTTCACCAGGTTTACTGGCTGAATAGGATTCGGTACATTCTAGACAAATCGCGTCATCATCGTCGCTTATTTCTGAAAGATCATCGTTATTCTTAGTTTTCTTTCCCTTCCCCTTTCCTTTACCTTTGCCCTTGCCTGTTCCCTTGTTTTTTCCTTTTATTTTTGGGGTATTTTTTTCTTTTTTCATCTTTGTTGGGTCACTTATTACTGATTCAATTAAACTCAGACTTCACCGTAGATCATGTATTTAATTTACATAGCAACAACAGAGCTTATCTACTTATAAACTATGTACATGACCAACCGAGTTGGTAGGCGCCAACCAACTGCCCGACTCTGCCGCGCGCAGGCGGCTCATTCCATTTTACTTACATCAGCCCTTTTAGTCCCCCACAATATTCCCCCCTTTTAAAAAAAAAAAAAAAAAAATTTTTGTTTCTACAACACACAAAAAATTTTTATATAGTGATTTCAAACATTACTACTGAGCTCACAGGTCGCTTTGTTGCTGACTACGCGCCACTTGGAATGTAGATCGCTATAATTGTAAACAAAGGCTTCACATTACGGTCACTTGATGTGGGACTAAAAGTTACACGCGCCTAACCGACTTGGCACAATAAGTGGTACTCAACACTATTAACACATAACAATAAATTTTCTTCAAAACTTGTAACGTTCTTTTATTTCCTAGATACCTGTAAGGGCCATGCTAGGGTTTTATATTTTACGACACATTCCTACATCTACAACACATTACGAAATACGAGCTCCGCTTATTACACATATTCCACTAATACGTTTGGTTCTGCGTGACACCCGGTAGGGTGGATTGGATTCTTACTGTCGGGACCTCCAATCCGACACTAGCAGCCTCTTTACGTAGCCACTTCCCAATCTTTTTCCTGATTTGGTTCCTTACACCATAGCAGTAGATTATACATAAAAATATCGTTACAGTGCCCAGCAATGCAAACAGCAAGTTAATTTTTGATTCTAAGTTTCCGTTATTCGACACGGTCTGTTCAATAGCCACATTATTCTGGTTCCTTTCCTCTTTACTCTGACCGTAACCCATTGTTGCTCTCGCTAATAGATACGTATATGTACTGTAACTACTTAACAAATGATTTCTATATTATTTAATTAATTAATATATACTACTTGTTACATATTCTGCTCACGTTCGACCTAATTACTGTGTTGCATCTGCTTTACGTTACTGCGTAATATAAAAATATACAATAAAAATACACCATTATTTTTCTGTATTGCCTAACTCATTACTCAGCAAACCGCACTGGTCTAATTATTCTACGGCCGCTACGTGAGGTCTTTGGCGGCATGCAGTTTTCTACCTTATCACTTGGCGTTATAATCGGTTCCTTATACTCACAACGCTCGTCAACCTCGTCGTTTAATATGAATGCAGGCTTCAGTCTGTCTATTGATATATATAACTCCCTATTAGGTAGCTGAATTAAAAAACATTTTTTGTTCCTCTTGATTAACTGGTACGGACCTTGGTACGTGGGTGTTAATGGCTTCCGTACCGCATCATTCCTTACAAACACATGCGTACACTTGTGTAACTCGGGGTGGCAAAACGTCTCTTTAGGATCGGTGCCTTTCCGAGTTACGGGGTTAAAACTATGCAACGTCTTGCGTAATCTGTCCACGAATGTGTACGGGTCATTACCTTTGTACGACGAACTTTCCGCGAAAAAATCGCCAGGTAACCTGATATCATGCCCGTACACCATTTGCGCCGCACTTACCCCTGAATCACTCCTGCATGCTGCTCGGAGACCTAGTAAAACTGTTGGCAACTCCTGTACCCAACACTCGCTACGAATCATTCTTGCTGTAATTGCTGTTTTGAGAGACCTATGCCACCTCTCAACCAACCCATTACTTTGTGGGTGATACGGGGTTGTCCTGATACGTTGCACCCCCATTAATTTCATGAGATTCTGGAACACTTCCGCTTCAAACTGCCTGCCCTGGTCCGAAGTCAGCCATTTTGTTCCCCCGAACCTGCTGCACCACCCTGTATATATTACCTCGGCTACCGTCTCCGCTGTAATGTCCTTGATGGGCAACGCTTCCGGCCATCGTGTGTACCTGTCGACGATGGTAAGTAGGTATCTGTATCCATCTTGTGATGTCGGTAGGGGCCCAACTATATCGACATGTATATGATCGAACCTCTGGCATGGTGGAAAAGACTCTAATTTTGAAAGTGTGTGCCGACTCACCTTGACCTTCTGGCATTCAATGCACGCTTTTGCCCAAGACCTGACATCCCTATTCATATCTTTCCACACGAACCGTTGTGCTACCATCTTGAGGGTTGCCTTAACTCCGGGGTGACTTATATTATGAACCGCTTCAAAAACATGCCTCCTGAACTTCCCTGTTATGTATGGCCTAATACGGTTCCCTGTTACATCACAATAAATGCCTTTACTAACGTTAGGTATGCTAACACGTTCCAACTTAAGACTGCTTACATTGCAATCGTTTCGTAACCGCATGACCTCATCGCTTACCTCCTGGTCCCTAGCTAATTCCTCGTAATCGATTACCGTTGGGAAAACAATGGTCTCTATTCTCGATAATGCGTCCG
The DNA here is from genome assembly GCF_905333055.1 of Maniola jurtina. Lineage (NCBI taxonomy): Eukaryota > Metazoa > Arthropoda > Insecta > Lepidoptera > Nymphalidae > Maniola > Maniola jurtina. The sequence continues at coordinate 3,093,585 of NC_060054.1, read as the reverse complement.
CGACCGGGTTCTGATTTCCGGTGATATGTTGTATATCGCTGGTAAATTCGCTAATATACAACAATTGCCTGACTCTCCTTGGGGTCTCTTTTTCTGAACTTACTTTAGTTAGTGCAAAAGTTAACGGTTTATGATCCGTAAATACTGTCAGTTGCCGTCCCTCGATCATATTCTTAAAATGTGTGATAGCCATGTAGATCGCTAGTAACTCTCGATCGTACGTGCTATACTTGCGTTGCGCATCGGATAGTCGCTTGGAAAAATAGCCTAAGGGCTTCCACACACTGTTGACTTTCTGTTGCAACACCGCGCCTACACACGTATCTGACGCGTCTGTCATGAGCGCTAAAGGAACGTTAGAAATTGGGTGCGACAATGTAACGGCGCTTTTGAGGCTTAACTTACATTGTTCGAATGCTTTCTCTGCCTCGCTGTTCCAATTGATTTTTGTCTTATCGTGCTTTTTCGCGTTATGCAGAAAACTATTAAGATGCGCATGGTGTTGAGCTGCATTTGGTAAATGAGACCTGTAGAAATTTACCATTCCTAAAAATCGTCGGAGCTGTTCAATATTTTCGGGCTTAGGGTAGTCTGCGATCGCCTTAATTTTATCGGGCAACGGACTGATGCCCTCTCGGGTTACCGCGTATCCTAAGAATTCTATTTCGTTGCGACCAAACGAACACTTGCTCGCGTTTATTGTAATGCCTACTCTATCGAAACGCTCACAAATTAACCTAACATGCTCTCTATGAATTTCTTCCGTTTCACTCGCTATAATGACGTCATCGATGTAACAAAACAACGCCGATTTTTCGCCGGCTGTTCCCTTGATGTATTCGATCCCTTGCAAAACTGTATGGTCCATGAATCTCTGAAACGTCTGTGCCGCATTTCTTAAGCCAAAGGTCATGCGAGGGAATTCGAATAAACCAAATGGGGTAATGATCGCCGTTTTCTCTATATCTTCCGGGTTAACTAAAATATTGTGGAAGGCTCTATTAACATCAATTTTAGAAAAAAAATTCTTACCTGTTAAACAGTACGTGAAGTCCTGTAGTCTCGGTACTGGGTAGCGGTCTGGTTTCGTTATCGCGTTGAGGCGTCTGTAGTCACCGCAAGGACGGATTTGCCCGTCTTTCTTCGGAACCACGTGTAGCGGACTGGCCCACTCGCTCTTTGATGGGCGGCATATACCTATTTCCTGCATTTTTCTAAACTCTTCTTTAACTAACCTATATCTATCTGGGGGCAACGGTCTCGCTTTAGCATAAACAGGCGGGCCGGAGGTCTCTATATAATGGTACACATTATGCTCAGCCTGGTCTAAGTTCTCCTTAAAATTAAGTGGTTTAGTAATGTTGGGGAAAGTGGACAGAATATCATGATATTGCATTTTACTATCGAATGTACTAATCGACGCATCGTTACACTTAACTAGCGGTCCTGCTACCGTTAACCCTGTGACTTTGTCAATTATTTTCTTTGAGCTAAGGTCTACTATAAGCTGGAAATGGCTCAAGAAATCTGCACCCAATATTGGTTGACTTACGTTCGCAATTACAAAACTCCACTTAAATGCTCTTCTTAAACACAAATTTAACTCTAAAGTTATTGTCCCAAATGTTTTTATCTCTGAGCCGTTCGCAGCGAACAACTTATATGACTCACTGTTTTTAATATATTGTTTACTCACTTTTGAGGCTGGAATCACACTAATATTAGCCCCTGTGTCCACCAAAAAACGTAAAGCATTTTTCACATCAAATACACTGAGACGGTGATTGTCCAAAACAGCGACAGAACTCTGCGTCTCACCTGAGCCTGCCGCGCCTAGTTTTCCGACCTGCCCTTCCAACTGCACGGCTGCTCGCACCTTTTCGCTCTGGATCCGAACTTGTAGTGGAAGTGACATAACCAATCCGGACTAGCTGGGCTCCGCCTTGGCGAGCCTGCCCTGGTCGGTCTGCCTCTTGAGCTGGATCGACCTCTGGGAAATCCTCGATTACCCCTGCTCCTACCGACTTCCTCACGTAGCGCCGCTATCTCTGTCATCATTTTGTTTATCTGTTGCATCACCTCACTGCCCGTCCTTTCCGGTGTCTCGCTGCTTACCGCTGCCGTCTCTCCTGTGATTGGCTGCATATTCTCCATCACTTTGTCTGCGATGGCGGCTAGGTTGTCTACTTGTTGGTCTTGACTAGCTGCGAGCACTGTCTTCACGGGTACCGGCAGTCTTGTTATCCATAGATTCTTCACCGTCTCATCGCTAGCCTTGCTGTTTCTTGCCAGCTCCTTCATCCTGCGCAGGAGCTGTGATGGTTTTTGAGTGCCCAAATCTAACTCTCCAACCAGTCTCTGGAATTGTCGCTCCGGTGACTCCTCATAAACTTGTAAAAGCCGTTCTTTTAACACTTGGTATTTATTTGTTTCAGGTGGGCTGTAAATGATATCAGCTACCTGCTGAAGCGCCTCGCGATTTAATTTCGATACAACCAACTGGAAACGGCACTCGTCTCCCTGCTTCTGAGGGGCTATGGTCGCCTCAAATTGGGCGAACCAAAGTCTAGGCATCTCTCTCCAAAACTCGGGTATTCTTGCCGACACAGAGATACTTGCCATACCTTCTTCCACTTTCATAACCTGCGGCGCACCCTTCTGAGGCGAGCCTATCGGGTTCATTGTGCTTGAATTACCGTACGACGACCAGGTTGCGCTTTGTTCAGCTGCGGGGTCACCACTGTTGGGTCACTTATTACTGATTCAATTAAACTCAGACTTCACCGTAGATCATGTATTTAATTTACATAGCAACAACAGAGCTTATCTACTTATAAACTATGTACATGACCAACCGAGTTGGTAGGCGCCAACCAACTGCCCGACTCTGCCGCGCGCAGGCGGCTCATTCCATTTTACTTACATCAGCCCTTTTAGTCCCCCACATCTTTTTTAAAGTATCCTTCCGTATTTGCTTCATTTTGTTTTCAAGAAGATTTTCTTTCTCAGGAGTGTCTGTATATATGGTGCTTCTACGTTTTCGTATGTTTATTCTACTTCCTAATCGTGGTGCTGCTTTCGGAAAAGGTCTAATCTCTTCAGGTGAAAGAAAACTTTGATTGGATTCAGGTGGAGGTGGTGTTACACATGGGTGTGGTTCGATATGTGGAAGTATATCTTGATTAAATCCAGGTGGTGGTGGAGTTTCAAATGGGCATGCATCAATATCTGACTGATGTATGTTCTCTATTTCTGGTTCTTCTTGTACGTGTTCTTCATCGAGAATAGAAGGTGATTCGCAAACGGTACTAGATGACCTTGATCTTTCGGGCAATATAGGAACCATTAGATTAGCAGAACCACTGCCTGAATTTGATGGAAGTTCTACAACTTGAGGTAAAGTAACCGATGAATTTGTTTGAGAGGTTTGTGGAACAGTATTTCCAATGTCTAAATTATTTTGCGAATTTGATGGACCTGCTACCGCACTACCAGCGGTTGAGGATCTAGCGTCATGTGCGTCTGGTAATGGCCTATCAGTAACAAAGGCTCCACTAAATTCAGACTCAGGAAATATATTTTCATTAAGCGGCGAAATACCGGTGACTCTGAATCCAGACTGTATATTGTCGATTGTAGCCGCCATTGGCAGAGATATTTTTAACAATTCCGGAATATCGTAAATTGTGATGGTTTTTCCAGGGTGAGTAGCTAGCCAGTTGTCGCTGGCTTTATTGTAATATTTCTTGAGAGGTCCGTAAACGCTTCTGTCCAGTGGTTGTAGTTTGTGGCTACAATGAGGGGGGAATGACAAAACTGTAATCCCATTGTTTTTGAAATAATCCAGCACCTCGATTGATAAATGTGAGTCGTGGTTGTCCAAGAGCAGAAGAATAGGCTTTTCTTTACTGGGTTTCACGTGTTTCACAAAATGCTTTGCGTATTTTATGAAATTTTCTTCTTTCATCCACCCAGATGGGTTAGCGTCACCTTCTGAACCTATAGGACCCGCATTAAGAAAATGCTCCTTGAAATGTACTCTTGGAAAAACAAAAAACGGGGGAACCATGTTGCCGAGAGCTGAAATTGCTACTGCAATTGTCACTAAAGTGCCTCTTTCAGCCGAAGTCATTTTACCCAAATTTTTAATACCCCGGCGAGCTATGACTCTATTAGGCACATGGACTGTTGTAAGTCCCGTCTCATCAACATTCCAAATATCACCTGGGCTTAGATTTAATCGTTCGTAAACTGTTTTCAAGTTAACAAAGAACTCACTTACATTTTGTTTGTTGAACGACGTAGCTCTAGACAGGCTTGTAGGTTGAGGTGATCTTATTGATAACGAGGGATGACGTTTTAAGAAATTACCAAGCCAATCTTCGCCAGCCATTAATTTTGTATTCCAAGATTCAGGTACAGTTTTATTATTCTTTTTTGCGTATTCAAATGCAAACTTGCGTGTCTCATACGGTGTTAATCCATAGTAAATGTCAGCAGCCGTCTTCAAATAAGCTACCAGTTTATTTTCTTCGTCATCGCTAAATACCTGCCTATTTTTTATGTACCCCGCCGTGTCCAGGGTCAAATCAGCTTTCCCGAGGTTCGGACAACTTTCTAGTTTTTGTTTAAGTTTAGTCACATAACGATGCAACGTTTTGTATGGAATTTGGTATTTCTTTGATGTGGCGTTGATGCTATTATTATCGAAGATTACTGCGTGGCAAGCTCTTTCTATGATATCTTTTGGTACATCACCCCTTTCAGATTTTCTTTTGTACGTCCTCATTTTCTGTAAAAATACAACTGAAATTTAGTATGTGAAAGAAGACTATGATAGTGTTTACATTGATGATGCACATTAACCATTAGCCCACACAATTCTTTAAATAAATGATAAAATGTTATACTTATTATAAAGGGGTTGGTTGACCAATTAGTCTACCTACCCCGAACAAAATTAGTCAACCAACCCCTGACGCCATTTTGAATTTCACCTGCGTATCATATGCAAACTGTGGCACTAACATGGAAGCAATACTGTGTAATATAGAATAAAATTATCATATTTACATTTGGCATAACAACAGCATTGTTTCTAACAGATCCAAAGACACAATAACAAAAAAAGTACGAACGAAAAAAGTTACTTACCGAGACCAAAAATACAACATGTGATGCCACTCACGAACGCCACGCGACTGCGGCGGCTCACTTCACACAAGTTAGCGGGTCGTAGGGAGGCAGCGTCGCTCGTGATTGGTTGATGAAAAACACGTGATGGTGGCGAGTTATTGTTGTTTAGTCTACCTGCCCCTATAGCCAACCATCCCCGGTCTCCCCTAACGTCATCTTTTATAAACTGCATCATTTGAAAATATGGCCACATTGAAGTGTTTTGATCAGTTCCAGCATCTCCAGAACGAGAAACCGGAATTTTTTTAAACTCTTTCATAAATTGGTCCCGAATATTCTTCCATTTTTTAACCCCCGACCCAAAAAGAGGGGTGTTATAAGTTTGACGTGTGTATCTGTGTATCTGTGTATCTGTGTGTCTGTGTATCTGTGTATCTGTGTATCTGTGTATCTGTGTATCTGTGTATCTGTGTATCTGTCTGTGGCCTCGTAGCGCCTAAACGAATGAACCGATTTTAATTTAGTTTTTTTTGTTTGAAAGGTGGCTTGATCGAGAGTGTTCTTAGCTATAATCCAAAAAAATTGGTTCAGCCATTTGGAAGTTATCAGCTCTTTTCTGGTTTTCTTATTACTTTTATCCCAGGACCACCAGAGGTTACGTATTTTCTGACACAGGAAATATGTACGATTGAGTAGTGTTAGTAAGTACTAAGAAAGCATGCCTAGCCTACGTGCTAGCTTGCTTAGACGGCCAATTTTCAGGTATCTGATAATCAAGGTACATAAAAACATTACTTATCTCACGTAAATTCGCCAAACTGATTTTTACGTATATTTTAGGCAATATCCTTAAAAATATGTCGCCAATACTCCCAGACACTTCCTGCGTCGGCCGTATTGCTTTGCAGACGCTTTAAAGCTCCCAAAATAAGTAATTACTTAACTGCACGTAAATTCTGATGCTCCATTTTTATATATGTCCACCAGACAACTATTTTAAAACCTTTTACAAGAAGACAGACCGATCCAGAGGGCCAATCATCCCCTAAATTCAATTTTAATGCCTCAGCTGTGGGTTTGAGCGCGAGGGCATCATTATCTACGCGCATGAGACTGAGTAAGACATGTATTAGGATATATTGACTTCTCTCTCACTCTCTTATAGTTTACTTATGTCAATTAATTATTAATATTAAAAAAAATCTGCTAAAAATTTAAAAAATTGGAGAATTTACGTGAGGTAAGTAATGTTTTTATGTACCTTGATTACCTGATACCTAAAAATTGGCCGTCTAAGCAAGCTAGCAGGTCTGTAGGCATGCGTTCTTAGTACATACTAACACTACTCAATCGTCCACATTTCGTTCGTCAGAAAATACGTGACGGCTGGTGGCCCTGGGATCTTTCACTATTGTAACAGAGGTTCATAATATTATGTCAATTGGCAAATGTCAAGTTGTCAAGATGGACGTTGCCTAGATACATAATTATTTATTTGAAAATAATGTTTTGGAAAACTCCGATACTTTGGATCGTAGGCGCGGAGTTTCTAATTTATAAAATATTATAATCACAGTTAAACGAGAAAACATCAATTCAATTATAATATCCAACAGTCAACCAAAGGCCACGAACAATCAACCCAAACCCAAACCATAGTCAAACTATTTTTAGGGTTCAGTAGGTATCTGTAGAAAAAAAAGATGTTGTAGGTAGCCTCGACTGTTGTAGTCGCGTAGGTGTGCATGGCACCATTAAATATCGTAGGAGGCGATGACCCTCCGCGCGGCTGAGTTTCCCGCATCGTAGTCGCTTTGTCGCGCAGGTTTGGATGATGCATTAGGCGCACCTTCTTTTTATTTTATCTGCTTGAACTCAGCTTATTTACTTTGACAAAATACGTTTAAAATTCATCATCATCAGGATCAACCCATCGCCGGCTCACTACTGAGCACAAGTCTCCTCTCAGAATGAGAAGCTACCACACTGGCCAAGCACGTATTGGCACACCTCACGCACCTTTGAGGGAGCATTATGGCCAACTCTCAAGCATGCAGGTTTCCTGACGGTGTTTTCCTTCACCACTTCGTTGTCTGTCTGTGTGTCATCTTTCAAGAGAATCAAAACTTATAAATTGGGTACTTCCCGTTTACGTAGAATCATGAAAGGCAGGTAGCAATATCTTATAGCCCAAGCACTCTACTCCTGTGGCCCAAGTAAAGAGAAAAATCCGACAACTGAATTGTCATTACATTAAAAAAAAACTTGTACGGAACTCTTCATGTGTGAGGCAGACTCGCACTTGACCGGTTTTTGATAGTTATCTCAAATAAAAATTTGACATGCAATAACAAATAAAATGAAATACAAGCCACTTTATTCCTTATTTCATCGGGTGAAAGTTGATTTCAATTTAATCGTAGGTATATCTTGAAAAGCGAACTATTATACGACTACGTAAAATGGGTACATTTTTAAAGCAACGATATGTTAGAAACAGATATTTCGTTTTGGTCGTGTTAAACTATGTGAGTCATTCAGATAATTCTTGATTTAGTGATGTTCGGTCAAAAATATTTCATGGAACGTATAATTAACATAACATTGATGTTATTTTTGAAGAGATATTAGCTGCCTTATTGGATTTATATTATTATAGAAATTGGGTTTTAGAATGGCACAAATAAACGGTAATTTATGAATAAAGTTTAAAAAGCGTGAAATAAAAATTAAATTAAAAATTTAAAAAACCCCCGACACATAAACCTCTAAAAAGTAAAAAAATAATAGGTAAATATGTATGGGCCCTTTAAGAATAGTATAAATAGTAAAGTTTAATCCAAGCGCTCGTTGCGTCGGGGGACCGCTAAAGACTATTCTTTCTACAACAGATGACTTTCATAGTTTATGATAGGTAGCGGTCCCCTGGCGCAACGAGCGCTTGGATAAAACTTTACTATTTATACTATTCTTAAAGGGCCCATACATATTTACCTATTATTTTTTTACTTTTTAGAGGTTTATGTGTCGGGGGTTTTTTAAATTTTTAATTTAATTTTTATTTCTTAAAGCCTTTTCTATAAAAATTAAATATTGTTTAGTGTTGATGCCTTATATAATTTTAGTAGGTATATAAAGTAATTAGTATAGACATATTTAAATTTTACGTAATAATTGTATTTTTTTTATATGTTTCAGATATCTTTCCACTGGGTTGGCATTTCGATCTTTGGCTTATAGCTTTCGTTTGGGTGTTAGTACAGTGTCTGAGATTGTTTATAGTACCTGTGAAGCTATTTGGAAAAAAAATTTGAATGTCCACATGCCACTGCCATCTGAAGACCAGCTTAAGCATATTTCTTCAGATTTTGAGAAAATGTGGAACTTTCCTAACTGCATTGGCAGCTTAGATGGTAAACATTGTAGAATTAAACGACCTAAACGATCAGGATCGGCATTTTTTAACTACAAGCATTATTTCTCTATTGTTTTGCAAGCTGTGGCTGATGCGAACAAAAGATTTTTAACTATTGAAGTGGGAGGTAGAGGAAAGCAAAGCGACGGCGGTACATTCAACGCCTCGTCCCTGAACCGGTTACTCGAAAGAGGCGCATTCAATATTCCAGAACCAAGAACATTACCCAATTCTAATATTACAGCTCCATATGTTATAGTAGCCGATGAAGCTTATCCTCTTAAAGAGTATCTTATGCGTCCATATCCACAAAGAACATTGAATCAAGAGAGAGAACATTTTAATAATAGATTGTCAAGAGCGAGAAAAACCGTGGAGTGTGCATTTGGAATTTTATGCAATAAATGGCGAGTTTTGTTAAAACCTATTGAAACTGATGTTAAACATGCACGCCTGATTATCAAAACCGCTTGCTTATTGCATAATATTGTAATTGATATAGATGGTTACAATTTCAATGATGAGTTAACAACTGAAACTCAGCACCAAAGGCGACAAACTGGAAGAAACAACAATCCATCAAATCGAGCTAAACAAATTCGGAGTTTATTCACGAAATATTTTTGGGAGAACAATCGTTTAATATATACGTCGCCATCTTTGTAATATATTTTTGTATCTTTTGTAGTCTGTCATAATATTCCTTTAGAAAAATAAAAAGTTAAAAATAGGTACCCACAATATTTCATTTACTCACCCTCCATTTCAGGAAACAATTCCGCAATTTCCTTCCATAGCTTATTGAGAATATTTCTGTTCATATGATGCCTGTGTTTGCTTTGCCAAATCGGAGTTCTAGCCTGAACAGCACTAATAAACTCTTCTGTATTGAAAGACATGATGGAGACGTGCTACCGTTTCTAGCGACAAGTTCATACTGGTTGAACTTACCTGACGTCGCGAGTGAATCGCGCGCTCCGCCGCTAGTTCGACGTAAACACACACAAACATCTCACGCGTTTGATATTGCCGCGAGCGGCGCGCGCGCGCCAGTCGCTAGCTTGCCCGCTACTTAGAGCTAGTTCAGACATGGCGGATTCCGCGCGGATGCAAATCGCGCGGTTCTAAACGCAAGTGTTCAGACAGGCGCGGATGTACATGCGGAGTGCCGTTATTCGCATAGGGTGACAGTCCAATCATGGAAGTCGAAGAAGCAATATGTGTGTACTTGTTGCTCCGTAAAAAAGAAAGAAAGAAGAAACGGCAGTATTGGGTGCATCCAATATTACGCGATCGGTTTACTCATGGTCAGTTTCAGACTTTATATCCAAAATTAAGAAGTTTTGAACCAAAATTCTTCAATTATTTGAGAATGTCGATAAATTCATTTGATGAATTATTAGAAATGATGAGTAAACAAATTGAATCTAATGATACCCATATGAGGTCAAGCGTGTCCCCAGAAGAAAAACTCGTGATCACATTAAGGTAAGATATTTATTTTATACGTCAGAATATATATTTTGTACTATAGAAGACTGTGAATCGTCAGTGCTATTGCATGATAAAGGCGATGGAGACTCTCCTGGTACTATTGTAGAATATCCAGTGAAATATCCTTGTGGGTTTGAATATTGTTGGTTTTGCCAAAATACTGCATTAGGCGTGTTTTGCTGGCTCGTGATATGAATAGGCGATGGTAATTTCTGCCCTTTCTGTATTACCTGGAGCAATTCAATTTTAGTAGCCAATCGTTTATTTTCTGGAACTTTCTTTAACTCTTTATACAATGACATGCAAAAAAGTTTATCATCATCATCTTGCTTTGACATACTTTCTTGTATTTGTCTTTGTATTTTATCTCTTGATTCAATACTATTTTCTAATATGTTAGCCAATCGCTCTTCTGAAGTAATTTTAGTTTTCTTCCTTTTATTGGGTACCGGTTGTATTTCACGTGCATTTACAAAATTATCTAGCTTTTGGTCAATGTTCCGAATTTCTTCATTTTTGGCTTCATCTATGTTTGTGATAGTTTCTTTGTTTTCTATCGTCTTCTGAAGAAAAGAAAGCCGGTCGAAATACATGTATTTTGAACCTTTACATGCACCAGAACCAGAAGGAATTGATTTGCCTTTCTTGAATTCCTTATTATAAGCATCACGGATGTTCTTCCATTTTTTTTGTAATGATACACCTGGAACAGAAATCACTATCTTTAACAAATATAAATACAGTAGCGGTTAGGTAATTCAAGACACTCATTATGCTTTAACTAGCGGACCCGGCAGACTTTCAAAACGATACAGATTAATATTTTATTTTTCAGATATCTGGGTACTGGTTGTTCCTTTGGAGAACTACATTACAACTTTCGTCTTGGCAAATCTACAATCACAGGAATTGTCCGTGAAGTATGTGAAACTCTGTGGGAAAAAGTCACAAAAAACGTCATGCCTGAACCCAGCGAAGATATATGGAAGAAAATAGCTAAAGATTTTGAAAAATATGCAAATTTTCCCAATTGCATAGGCGCCATAGATGGCAAGCATATAAGGATTACAAAACCCAAAGATTCGGGTTCTTTGTATTATAATTACAAAACTTTTTTTTCCATAGTACTGTTGGCACTTTGTGATAGTAACTATTGTTTTACTTTCATAGATATCGGATCTTACGGAAAAAGTAGTGATTCTGCAATTTTTAAAAATTCAGCATTTTATAAAAGGTTAATAGAAAAGTCATTACACATACCAAAACCTAAACCAATATCTGAAACAGATCCTAAACCATTGCCATACGTCATAGTTGGCGATGAAGCGTTTGGTTTATCCGAAAATGTAATGCGACCCTATGCAGGTAAAGGGCTATCATATGAAAAAAAATATTTAATTACAGGTTATCAAGAGCTCGACGTTTTATTGAATGCACTTTCGGAATTCTGGCAAACAAGTGGCGCATTTTTCATAGGCCTATAAACGTGAATATAGACTTTGCCGAAGACATAATAAAGGCCTGTTGCGTGCTACACAATTTTGTTAGAACTAGAGATGGTATACAGTATGAAGATACTTTACATACTGCGCCAATGAGTAATCTTATTACATTACATGCAGGAAGGGGTACACCATCATCATTAAACATTAGAGACAAATATGCTAATTACTTTGTGAATGAGGGTCGTGTAGAATGGCAAGACACGAAAATATGAAATTAAAATTGTTACAGTTCGCGCCAAATAACTAAACTCAAGATGGCGCGTCGCGTTGGTGGGTTGTACATATTACAGTTAATAGCTATACGTTACTGTGGTAACGTGATAGTTTTCCCGCGCTCGTTACGTACCGCCAAACAACGTTATACACATTTCAGTTATTTGGGGTGGACTGTCTATTACAAAACATGTAAACTACCCTGGTAAAATGTATAATTAAATGTCTACTGACCAAAAAGAACCTTCTTTTCCAAAGAATCCTCATTTTCTCCAAAAATCTCCACCAGCTCCTGCCAAGCTCCGTTTTTAATCGTTTTGTTAGAATATTCTGCACATTGGATGTTCCACAAAGCAGGTCTTTTTTCCACCTCATCGATGAATAGCTCGGTGTCGAAGCGATCCATTGTCACCGTCCGATACGCGCGGCTTCCGCGGAGCAACTGAACGCCCTCTAGGTACGTCAAGTAAATAAAACCGAGCGGCGACCGCGCGAATTCATTTTCTCGGTTGAGCCGCGCGGATTGTCAATCCGTGCGGACAGGTATGAACGATTTGTAAGGCGCTAATGTAATTAGGATCCGCGCGGTTCAACCGCGCGATTTGCATCCGCGCGGAATCCGCCATGTCTGAACTAGCTCTTAGACCGCACGTGCGTTTCGTATGTGAACACTTGGATATTACGCCATATTATGTTTGATATTTCGTGACCGCGCCCGCCACCGCGCCCGCGAGTCAACGTGAATGACTACTAAGACACTTACACTTTTTCTTATACATAGTTGTTAGTTAAAAAAATGCCTTTATCGTCTAATAATTTTTCCAAATACATTGATGATTATTTCATGTTACAATTTATTTATTTTACGTCATTTTATTTATAAATTCTTAATAATCAAAACAATATCAATTCACAGTATCAGTTCATTTATCGTCATAGTGAAAAATAATATTTAATGTCAAAATTTATGTTTAAATATTTTAGTCACTTTTATAATAGTACATAGTAATTCACGTATTAGTCGCCTCAATGGCGTCGGCCTCCTCCAAATCTCTCCAAAATCCAAATAATCTATAATAGTAATAATTAATTATAAGCTAGTTACATTAGGGCGGCTGCAGGGGGTGCGAAAGGAAACACCAGTTCCTTATCCTAATTTTATTACTAATTTAAACTATTATAAACTAACTATTACATAAAATAATCCTAATTGCTCCGCCGATTAGTGGCGGAGGCTTCTAAAGCTAATTGTGATGTGTTCGTGCCCAGTCCTCGCGCATGGTGACCGTCAATTTTGCTGCGTCAGGCGTCAGGTTACGCGGCGACTGTGGGAACGGTTTTAGCAGGCACGTCTAACGTTGCGGCCTGACTATGCCTGCGTAACAAGCTTTGCATTGTGATCAAAACAACAGTAAAAAAATACATATTGTGTCATTATTTCCTCTCTTTTATGTATATTTGATAGAAATTGTATATATTTTTGGATAACAGTCCTGGAGTTAAGGGCATTTGTCACCTCCTCTAAGCACATGCTTAATGAGGATTGGCCCATATAATTATAATGAGACACTGCTCCATTAGCGTAGGAAGCTAAAGTCTTATTAACTAATACAGAGTAAATAATAGAAATTAATTTAAACATTAATAAATAATAATTGATATAATTTAGATCAACATTTGCTTCAAAGTTTACGGCTGTACTCTCTGACTTGGCAGAAATAGTGGAGCCAAGTCATTGTAAAATAATTCGAAACATTATTTATTTAAACGAAATGTTTACAAATTCTGCATCTGGTAGAGATCTCAGATTCTAGTTTTCTCTAATTTCTCTTCTGCTCTGTATAAGGGCACGCTTTTTCAACCTTTACGGCTTTACTCCTCTGACTTGGCACAAATAGTGGTGCCAAGTAAAGTAATTCGAAACATTATTTATTTAACCGAAAAATGTTTACAAATTCTGCATCTGGTAGAGATCTCAGATTCAAGTTTTCTCTCTCTCGGTTCTCTTCTGCTCTGTACTAGTGGTGTCAAAAAATAATTTATCTATAATACATATTCAATATAAAAAAATATTCAGGATATTAGATTTTCAATAAACCCCATATTTAATACAAAATATAGTAATTTTTAAAGCCTCGTGAAATTTAAAAGCAATTTCTAATAGAAAATGTATTCATTTTCTATTAGAAATTGCTTTTAAATTTCACGAGGCGTTTGCCAAAGATAGACCGTCTACCGATCTACGTCACACGATATCAATATGGTTGCGAATATCATACTCATTCGCGATAAAATGCGTGATAATCGCTACGCGTTAGTTTTTTATTCGTTTGGAATATTGCCCCTCGGTAGTTTTACTTATCAAATAGATTCTTTCGATTTTGCTATTCAATCAGGACAGTAGATTTATTTATTTGTGAACTTGGTTGTGGGTAATACTGAATGTAAATAATATCATATTTCGTTATCGGAGTTGATTTTATCACAGATTAGGTTAGTTACTTCATATATTTCGCGCGTTTGTTATTATAGGTTAAGTACGTAAATTGTATTGGTCTTTTTGGAAATGTGTGTGTTTGTGTGGTCTCATGATGGAACCGGGTGGGCATAGTGATTATATCCAGGGTCTCATGATGGAACTGGGAGGTAGCCATAGGAACCGAGTGTCTGTTATAGCTCCGGCGTGCTTGGGTTATTGGATTTTTGTATTAGTTTTAGCCGTGATGAAGGCTAAAATAAAAGCTCGTTATTTAAACGATTTTTAAATAGGTAACTGGGTAAACTTATCTACTTTTTGTACCTTCTTGACATTTCTTTATCATTCCAATTGTTTTTAATTTTACATAATTAGGTAGGTAGATATAGATAGGTACCTAGGTATTTAGAGTAAAATTATTACCATATACTATACGTCTTTCGGGATTTCTTTATTGTCATGCTTTTTAGGGTTCCGTATCTGAACCTGAAGGGTGCTAACAAGGAATACAGAATCTTTTATTTATTTTTGTGAAGCTTGTAGGTACTTATTGAAGTAAAGATTTACAAGTGCCTTTGAAATTTGTATATATGTTGTGTATTTGTATATGTGTTGTGTATATGTTGTTTGTTTGTTGTGTTGTTTTTGTTTGTATTTGTAATTTGTTGTTTTGTTGTGTTTGGGTGTTAGGTACATACTATTTTTATTACTTGAGTGTTATTGAAATAGAGACCCGTGCTCAGTAGTGCGCCGGCGATGAGTTCTCACTTCTTTTTGATGATTCTTATAAAAAAATTAATGAAAAGAAATAATTTAAGTATAAAAATACAAAATAAAAAAAAAATTATTATTTGTTTTTTTAAAGTGATATAATATATTATTTCTACAGAACCTCCTCCGACACCTCCCAGACGTCGCTTTTAAGGTGGTAATCTGTATAATGGTTCGCTAGGGGTGAAAGCAACAGAAAAACAGGTGCAAGCGATTCTCGACCTTATTGACGGTAACGAGAAAGTTGTTATTTTGTCATATTCTTGCTCAGTATCATTCATAGAGTGCTAATATGTGGATTTCTGAAATATGTCAATAAGGTTGAAAATCGTTTGCATGCAAGTTTCTGCTTGCGGCTTTTTTTTTGATAGTTAATATATTTTAACGTAAAAAATATTCAATATTTTTCTGTAACAAACATTAATATTATGATATAGGAATCTAACCATATTTGACACCTCTACTCTGTACGCACCTAGGGTGGGCGAAGCAATTCCTTGCTGACTGACCATATAACTGGCAGCGGTGGCATTGGCCCAATCTGCCGCGGTTATGAGGGGACTATTTTGAGCCCAGTCAGGCGACACATCGATGTTATGTTGTGGACTTTC
This sequence comes from Maniola jurtina, assembly GCF_905333055.1. Taxonomy (NCBI): domain Eukaryota; kingdom Metazoa; phylum Arthropoda; class Insecta; order Lepidoptera; family Nymphalidae; genus Maniola; species Maniola jurtina. The sequence goes on along the minus strand of NC_060054.1, from coordinate 3,077,964 downwards.
TTGCCCTCGGAGGTAAGGTCGAGAGTAACCAGCACCATCTCATAGAGAACTTTGGTCCTAGGATGGTACATCCTATGGACTTCTTGGACTGGCAGCCCCTGGAAAAGGAGGTCTGCCTTAATGAGCTCCTTGGGAAGGCCGCGGATGACGTGCCCGTGAACTTAGCAGAGCATATGCCAGCAGATCAAAAATAAAAAGGAGTTCCCTTCGCATGCAGAAGAGTTCTATAGTTCCTGATACTTTTTAAAGATAGTTCTGGCGTTTTTACTAAAAAAATCGCAGTTGAAATAATGCTCTGCTAACTTCCGGTAGCAGATCATTTTCGAGCAAAGCGAAAAAAAAAGAGTTCTCTGTACGCACGTATCTCAGTTCTATAGTTCCTCATACTTTATAATGATAGTTCTGGCATATAAACCTAAAAAAAGTCAAATGAAAAAATCAATAAATTTTCAAATTTAGTCATCATAAGTAATTTTAAAAAATTCTAGCAGCTAGAACTCTAATCTCAGAACCTAAAACTCTACGATTTCTTATAGCTCATTAACTAAGCTATAAAATAAAGCTATTAATTAGCCCAGAACTCACAAAGAAGTCCCAGCAGAGCATAGAAGAATAGTTATAAACAATAAATTTTCAAACTTCACACCAAAAGTTGTTAAAAAATTTCCAGCTGCTAGAACTCTCATCTCAGGGGCTAGAACTCCTCGATTTATTAAAGATTATTAACATAGCTATAAAATAAAGCTATAAACTAGCCCAGAACTCTCAAAAAAGTGCCAGCAGAGCATACAAGAAGAGTCATGATACACTAATTTTCAAACTTATTATCATACGCCATAAAAAAAATCTAGCTACTAGAACTCTGATCTCAGAGGCTAGAACTCCTCGATTTCTTAAATACTATTGACAAAGCTATAAAACAAAGCCATTGAATAGCCCAGAACTCTCAAAAAAGTGCCAGCAGAGCATACAAGAAGAGTCATAAACGATAAATTTTCAAACTAAAAAATCAAAAGTTACTAAAAAATTTTCAGCTGCTAGAACTCTCATCTCAGGGGCTAGAACTCCTCGATTTCTTAAATATTATTGACAAAGCTATAAAACAAAGCCATTAACTTGCCCAGAACTCTCAAAAAACAGCCAGCAGAGCATACAAGAAGAGTCATAAACGATAAATTTTCAAACTTAAAAATCACAAGTTACTAAAAAATTTCCAGCTGCTAGAACTCTCTTCTCAGGGGCTAGAACTCCTCGATTTATTAAAGATTATTAACATAGCTATAAAATAAAGCTATAAACTAGCCCAGAACTCTCAAAAAAGTGCCAGCAGAGCATACAAGAAGAGTCATGATACACTAATTTTCAAACTTATTATCATACGCCATAAAAAAAATCTAGCTACTAGAACTCTGATCTCAGAGGCTAGAACTCCTCGATTTCTTAAATATTATTGACAAAGCTATAAAACAAAGCCATTAACTTGCCCAGAACTCTCAAAAAACAGCCAGCAGAGCATACAAGAAGAGTCACAAATGATAAATTTTCAAACTTAAAAATCACAAGTTACTAAAAAATTTCCAGCTGCTAGAACTCTCATCTCAGGGGCTAGAACTCCTCGATTTCTTTAAGATTATTAACAAAGCTATCAAACAAAGCCATTAACTAGACCAGAACTCTCAAAAAAGTGCCAGCAGAGCATACAAGAATAGTCATGATACACTAATTTTCAAACTTATTATCATACGCCATGAAAAAAATTCCAGCTGCTAGAACTCTGATCTCAGAGGCTAGAACTCCTCGATTTCTTAAATATTATTGACAAAGCTATAAAACGAAGCCAACAACTAAACCAGAACTCTCAAAAAAGTGGCAGCAGAGCATATAAGAAGAGTCATAAACGATAAATTTTCAAACTTAAAAGTCAAGAGTTACTAAAAAATTTCCAGCTGCTAGAACTCTCATCTCAGGGGCTAGAACTCCTCGATTTCTTAAAGATTATTAACATACCTATTGAACAAAGCAATTAACTAGAACAGAACTCTCAAAAAAGTGCCAGCAGAGCATACAAGAAGAGTCATGATGCACTAATTTCCAAACTTATTATCATACGCCATGAAAAAAATTATAGCTGCTAGAACTCTGATCTCAGAGGCTAGAACTCCTCGATTTCTTAAATATTATTGACAAAGCTATAAAACGAAGCCATCAACTAAACCAGAACTCTCAAAAAAGTGCCAGCAGAGCATACAAGAAGAGTCATAAACGATAAATTTTCAAACTTAAAAATCACAAGTTACTAAAAAATTTCCAGCTGCTAGAACTCTCATCTCAGGGGCTAGAACTCCTCGATTTCTTTAATATTATTAACATACCTATTGAACAAAGCCATTAACTAGAACAGAACTCTCAAAAAAGTGCCAGCAGAGCATACAAGAAGAGTCATGATGCACTAATTTTCAAACTTATTATCATACGCCATGAAAAAAATTCCAGCTGCTAGAACTCTGATCTCAGAGGCTAGAACTCCTCGATTTCTTAAATATTATTGACAAAGCTATAAAACGAAGCCAACAACTAAACCAGAACTCTCAAAAAAGTGGCAGCAGAGCATATAAGAAGAGTCATAAACGATAAATTTTCAAACTTAAAAGTCAAGAGTTACTAAAAAATTTCCAGCTGCTAGAACTCTCATCTCAGGGGCTAGAACTCCTCGATTTCTTAAAGATTATTAACATACCTATTGAACAAAGCCATTAACTAGAACAGAACTCTCAAAAAAGTGCCAGCAGAGCATACAAGAAGAGTCATGATGCACTAATTTCCAAACTTATTATCATACGCCTTGAAAAAAATTATAGCTGCTAGAACTCTGATCTCAGAGGCTAGAACTCCTCGATTTCTTAAATATTATTAACAAAGCTATTAAACGAAGCCATCAACTAAACCAGAACTCTCAAAAAAGTGCCAGCAGAGCATACAAGAAGAGTCATAAACGATAAATTTTCAAACTTAAAAATCACAAGTTACTAAAAAATTTCCAGCTGCTAGAACTCTCATCTCAGGGGCTAGAACTCCTCGATTTCTTTAATATTATTAACATACCTATTGAACAAAGCCATTAACTAGAACAGAACTCTCAAAAAAGTGCCAGCAGAGCATACAAGAAGAGTCATGATGCACTAATTTTCAAACTTATTATCATACGCCATGAAAAAAATTCCAGCTGCTAGAACTCTGATGTCAGAGGCTAGAACTCCTCGATTTCTTAAATATTATTGACAAAGCTATAAAACAAAGCCATCAACTAAACCAGAACTCTCAAAAAAGTGCCAGCAGAGCATACAAGAAGAGTCATAAACGATAAATTTTCAAACTTAAAAATCACAAGTTACTAAAAAATTTCCAGCTGCTAGAAATCTCATCTCAGGGGCTAGAACTCCTCGATTTATTAAAGATTATTAACATAGCTATAAAATAAAGCTATAAACTAGCCCAGAACTCTCAAAAAAGTGCCAGCAGAGCATACAAGAAGAGTCATGATGCACTAATTTTCAAACTTATTATCATACGCCATGAAAAAAATTCCAGCTGCTAGAACTCTGATCTCAGAGGCTAGAACTCCTCGATTTCTTAAATATTATTGACAAAGCTATAAAACGAAGCCAACAACTAAACCAGAACTCTCAAAAAAGTGCCAGCAGAGCATACAAGAAGAGTCATAAACGATAAATTTTCAAACTTAAAAGTCAAGAGTTACTAAAAAATTTCCAGCTGCTAGAACTCTCATCTCAGGGGCTAGAACTCCTCGATTTCTTAAAGATTATTAACATACCTATTGAACAAAGCCATTAACTAGAACAGAACTCTCAAAAAAGTGCCAGCAGAGCATACAAGAAGAGTCATGATGCACTAATTTCCAAACTTATTATCATACGCCATGAAAAAAATTCCAGCTGCTAGAACTCTGATCTCAGAGGCTAGAACTCCTCGATTTCTTAAATATTATTGACAAAGCTATAAAACGAAGCCATTATCTAGACCAGAACTCTCAAAAAAGTGCCAGCAGAGCATACAAGAAGAGTCATAAACGATAAATTTTCAAACTTAAAAATCACAAGTTACTAAAAAATTTCCAGCTGCTAGAACTCTCATCTCAGGGGCTAGAACTCCTCGATTTCTTTAAGATTATTAACGTACCTATTGAACAAAGCCATTAACTAGAACAGAACTCTCAAAAAAGTGCCAGCAGAGCATACAAGAAGAGTCATGTTGCACTAATTTTCAAACTTATTATCATACGCCATGAAAAAAATTCCAGCTGCTAGAACTCTGATCTCAGAGGCTAGAACTCCTCGATTTCTTAAATATTATTGACAAAGCTATAAAACGAAGCCAACAACTAAACCAGAACTCTCAAAAAAGTGCCAGCAGAGCATACAAGAAGAGTCATAAACGATAAATTTTCAAACTTAAAAGTCAAGAGTTACTAAAAAATTTCCAGCTGCTAGAACTCTCATCTCAGGGGCTAGAACTCCTCGATTTCTTAAAGATTATTAACATACCTATTGAACAAAGCCATTAACTAGAACAGAACTCTCAAAAAAGTGCCAGCAGAGCATACAAGAAGAGTCATGTTGCACTAATTTTCAAACTTATTATCATACGCCATGAAAAAAATTCCAGCTGCTAGAACTCTGATCTCAGAGGCTAGAACTCCTCGATTTCTTAAATATTATTGACAAAGCTATAAAACGAAGCCATTATCTAGACCAGAACTCTCAAAAAGTGCCAGCAGAGCATACAAGAAGAGTCATAAACGATAAATTTTCAAACTTAAAAGTCACAAGTTACTAAAAAATTTCCAGCTGCTAGAACTCTCATCTCAGGGGCTAGAACTCCTCGATTTCTTAAAGATTATTAACATACCTATTGAACAAAGCCATTAACTAGAACAGAACTCTCAAAAAAGTGCCAGCAGAGCATACAAGAAGAGTCATGATGCACTAATTTCCAAACTTATTATCATACGCCATGAAAAAAATTATAGCTGCTTGAACTCTGATCTCAGAGGCTAGAACTCCTCGATTTCTTAAATATTATTGACAAAGCTATAAAACGAAGCCATTATCTAGACCAGAACTCTCAAAAAAGTGCCAGCAGAGCATACAAGAAGAGTCATAAACGATAAATTTTCAAACTTAAAAATCACAAGTTACTAAAAAATTTCCAGCTGCTAGAACTCTCATCTCAGGGGCTAGAACTCCTCGATTTCTTTAATATTATTAACATACCTATTGAACAAAGCCATTAACTAGAACAGAACTCTCAAAAAAGTGCCAGCAGAGCATACAAGAAGAGTCATGTTGCACTAATTTTCAAACTTATTATCATACGCCATGAAAAAAATTCCAGCTGCTAGAACTCTGATCTCAGAGGCTAGAACTCCTCGATTTCTTAAATATTATTGACAAAGCTATAAAACGAAGCCATTATCTAGACCAGAACTCTCAAAAAGTGCCAGCAGAGCATACAAGAAGAGTCATAAACGATAAATTTTCAAACTTAAAAGTCACAAGTTACTAAAAAATTTCCAGCTGCTAGAACTCTCATCTCAGGGGCTAGAACTCCTCGATTTCTTAAAGATTATTAACATACCTATTGAACAAAGCCATAAACTAGACCAGAACTCTCAAAAAAGTGCCAGCAGAGCATACAAGAAGAGTCATGATGCACTAATTTTCAAACTTATTATCATACGCCATGAAAAAAATTCCAGCTGCTAGAACTCTGATCTCAGAGGCTAGAACTCCTCGATTTCTTAAATATTATTGACAAAGCTATAAAACAAAGCCATTGACTAGTCCAGAACTCTCAAAAAAGTGCCAGCAGAGCATACAAGAAGAGTCATAAACGATAAATTTTCAAACTTAAAAGTCAAGAGTTACTAAAAAAATTCCAGCTGCTAGAACTCTCATCTCAGGGGCTAGAACTCCTCGATTTCTTAAAGATTATTAACATACCTATTGAACAAAGCCATTAACTAGAACAGAACTCTCAAAAAAGTGCCAGCAGAGCATACAAGAAGAGTCATGATGCACTAATTTCCAAACTTATTATCATACGCCATGAAAAAAATTATAGCTGCTAGAACTCTGATCTCAGAGGCTAGAACTCCTCGATTTCTTAAATATTATTGACAAAGCTATAAAACGAAGCCATTAACTAGACCAGAACTCTCAAAAAAGTGCCAGCAGAGCATACAAGAAGAGTCATAAACGATAAATTTTCAAACTTAAAAATCACAAGTTACTAAAAAATTTCCAGCTGCTAGAACTCTCATCTCAGGGGCTAGAACTCCTCGATTTCTTAAAGATTATTAACATAGCTATTGAACAAAGCCATTACCTAGACAAGAACTCTCAAAAAAGTGCCAGCAGAGCATACAAGAAGAGTCATGATGCACTAATTTTCAAACTTATTATCATACGCCATGAAAAAAATTCCAGCTGCTAGAACTCTGATGTCAGAGGCTAGAACTCCTCGATTTCTTAATATTATTGACAAAGCTATAAAACGAAGCCATCAACTAAACCAGAACTCTCAAAAAAGTGCCAGCAGAGCATACAAGAAGAGTCACAAATGATAAATTTTCAAACTTAAAAATCACAAGTTACTAAAAAATTTCCAGCTGCTAGAACTCTCATCTCAGGAGCTAGAACTCCTCGATTTCTTTAAGATTATTAACATACCTATTGAACAAAGCCATTAACTAGAACAGAACTCTCAAAAAAGTGCCAGCAGAGCATACAAGAAGAGTCATGATGCACTAATTTTCAAACTTATTATCATACGCAATGAAAAAACTCCAGCTGCTAGAACTTTGATGTCAGAGGCTAGAACTCCTCGATTTCTTAAATATTATTAACAAAGCTATAAAACGAAGCCATCAACTAAACCAGAACTCTCAAAAAAGTGCCAGCAGAGCATACAAGAAGAGTCATAAACGATAAATTTTCAAACTTAAAAATCACAAGTTACTAAAAAATTTCCAGCTGCTAGAACTCTCATCTCAGGGGCTAGAACTCCTCGATTTCTTTAAGATTATTAACATACCTATTGAACAAAGCCATTAACTAGAACAGAACTCTCAAAAAAGTGCCAGCAGAGCATACAAGAAGAGTCATGATGCACTAATTTTCAAACTTATTATCATACGCCATGAAAAAAATTCCAGCTGCTAGAACTCTGATCTCAGAGGCTAGAACTCCTCGATTTCTTAAATATTATTGACAAAGCTATAAAACGAAGCCATTAACTAGACCAGAACTCTCAAAAAAGTGCCAGCAGAGCATACAAGAAGAGTCATAAACGATAAATTTTCAAACTTAAAAGTCACAAGTTACTAAAAAATTTCCAGCTGCAAGAACTCTCATCTCAGGGGCTAGAACTCCTCGATTTCTTTAAGATTATTAACATACCTATTGAACAAAGCCATTAACTAGACCAGAACTCTCAAAAAAGTGCCAGCAGAGCATACAAGAAGAGTCATGATGCACTAACTTTCAAACTTATTATCATACGCCATGAAAAAAATTCCAGCTGCTAGAACTCTGATCTCAGAGGCTAGAACTCCTCGATTTCTTAAATATTATTGATAAAGCTATAAAATAAAGCCATTAACTAGACCAGAACTCTCAAAAAAGTGCCAGCAGAGCATACAAGAAGAGTCATGATGCACTAATTTTCAAACTTATTATCATACGCCATGAAAAAAATTCCAGCTGCTAGAACTCTGATCTCAGAGGCTAGAACTCCTCGATTTCTTAAATATTATTGACAAAGCTATAAAACGAAGCCATTAACTAGACCAGAACTCTCAAAAAAGTGCCAGCAGAGCATACAAGAAGAGTCATAAACGATAAATTTTCAAACTTAAAAGTCACAAGTTACTAAAAAATTTCCAGCTGCTAGAACTCTCATCTCAGGGGCTAGAACTCCTCGATTTCTTAAAGATTATTGACAAAGCTATAAAACGAAGCCATCAACTAGACCAGAACTCTCAAAAAAGTGCCAGCAGAGCATACAAGAAGAGCCATAAACGATAAATTTTCAAACTTAAAAGTCACAAGTTACTAAAAAATTTCCAGCTGCTAGAACTCTCATCTCAGGGGCTAGAACTCCTTTATTTCTTAAATATTATTGACAAAGCTATAAAACGAAGCCATCAACTAAACCAGAACTCTCAAAAAAGTGGCAGCAGAGCATATAAGAAGAGTCATAAACGATAAATTTTCAAACTTAAAAATCACAAGTTACTAAAAAATTTCCAGCTGCTAGAACTCTCATGTCAGGGGCAAGAACTCCTCGATTTCTTAAAGATTGTTAACATACCTATTGAACAAAGCCATTAACTAGAACAGAACTCTCAAAAAAGTGCCAGCAGAGCATACAAGAAGAGTCATAAACGATATGTTTATGACTCTTTTTGTATGCTCTGCTATTATTATGTTGTATTCTGCTATTATTATGTTATTATGTTGTAAAAAAGTGCCAGCAGCTCTTTCTCTCTCTGCTGCACTCTCTCTCTCTCTCTCTCTCTGCTCTCTTCTCTGCTGGCACTTTTTTGAGAGTTCTGGGCAAGTTAATGGCTTTGTTTTATAGCTTTGTCAATAATATTTAAGAAATCGAGGAGTTCTAGCCTCTGAGATCAGAGTTCTAGTAGCTAGATTTTTTTTATGGCGTATGACAATAAGTTTGAAAATTAGTGTATCATGACTCTTCTTGTATGCTCTACTGGCACTTTTTTGAGAGTTCTGGTCTAGTTTATGGCTTTGTTTAATAGCTATGTTAATAATCTTAAAGAAATCGAGGAGTTCTAGCCCCTGAGATGAGAGTTCTAGCAGCTGGAAATTTTTTAGTAACTTGTGACTTTTAAGTTTGAAAATTTATCGTTTATGACTCTTCTTGTATGCTCTGCTGGCACTTTTTTGAGAGTTCTGGTCTAGTTAATGGCTTCGTTTTATAGCTTTGTCAATAATATTTAAGAAATCGAGGAGTTCTAGCCTCTGAGATCAGAGTTCTAGCAGCTGGAATTTTTTCCATGGCGTATGATAATAAGTTTGAAAATTAGTGCATCATGACTCTTCTTGTATGCTCTGCTGGCACTTTTTTGAAAGTTCTTGTCTAGTAAATGGCTTTGCTCAATAGGTATCATAATAATCTTTAAGAAATCGAGGAGTTCTAGCCCCTGAGATGAGAGTTCTAGCAGCTGGAAATTTTTTAGTTACTTTTGATTTTTAAGTTTGAAAATTTATCGTTTATGACTCTTCTTGTATGCTCTGCTGGCACTTTTTTGAGAGTTCTGGTCTAGTTAATGGCTTTATTTTATAGCTTTGTCAATAATATTTAAGAAATCGAGGAGTTCTAGCCTCTGACATCAGAGTTCTAGCAGCTGGAATTTTTTTCATGGCGTATGATAATAAGTTTGAAAATTAGTGCATCATGACTCTTCTTGTATGCTCTACTGGCACTTTTTTGAGAGTTCTGGTCTAGTTTATGGCTTTGTTTAATAGCTATGTTAATAATCTTAAAGAAATCGAGGAGTTCTAGCCCCTGAGATGAGAGTTCTAGCAGCTGGAAATTTTTTAGTAACTTGTGACTTTTAAGTTTGAAAATTTATCGTTTATGACTCTTCTTGTATGCTCTGCTGGCACTTTTTTGAGAGTTCTGGTCTAGTTAATGGCTTCGTTTTATAGCTTTGTCAATCATATTTAAGAAATCGAGGAGTTCTAGCCTCTGAGATCAGAGTTCTAGCAGCTGGAATTTTTTTCATGGCGTATGATAATAAGTTTGAAAATTAGTGCATCATGACTCTTCTTGTATGCTCTGCTGGCACTTTTTTGAGAGTTCTGGTCTAGTTTATGGCTTTGTTTAATAGCTATGTTAATCATCTTAAAGAAATCGAGGAGTTCTAGCCCCTGAGATGAGAGTTCTAGCAGCTGAAATTTTTTTAGTAACTTTTGATTTTTAAGTTTGAAAATTTATCGTTTATGACTCTTCTTGTATGCTCTGCTGGCACTTTTTTGAGAGTTCTGGTCTAGTTAATGGCTTTATTTTATAGCTTTGTCAATAATATTTAAGAAATCGAGGAGTTCTAGCCTCTGACATCAGAGTTCTAGCAGCTGGAATTTTTTTCATGGCGTATGATAATAAGTTTGAAAATTAGTGCATCATGACTCTTCTTGTATGCTCTGCTGGCACTTTTTTGAGAGTTCTTGTCTAGTTAATGGCTTTGTTCAATAGGTATGTTAATAATCTTTAAGAAATCGAGGAGTTCTAGCCCCTGAGATGAGAGTTCTAGCAGCTGGAAATTTTTTAGTAACTTGTGATTTTTAAGTTTGAAAATTTATCGTTTATGACTCTTCTTATATGCTCTGCTGCCTTTTTTTGAGAGTTCTGGTTTAGTTGATGGCTTCGTTTTATAGCTTTGTCAATAATATTTAAGAAATCGAGGAGTTCTAGCCCCTGAGATGAGAGTTCTAGCAGCTGGAAATTTTTTAGTAACTTGTGACTTTTAAGTTTGAAAATTTATCGTTTATGACTCTTCTTGTATGCTCTGCTGGCACTTTTTTGAGAGTTCTGGTCGAGTTAATGGCTTTGTTTTATAGCTTTGTCAATAATCTTAAAGAAATCGAGGAGTTCTAGCCCCTGAGATGAGAGTTCTAGCAGCTGGAAATTTTTTAGTAACTTGTGACTTTTAAGTTTGAAAATTTATCGTTTATGGCTCTTCTTGTATGCTCTGCTGGCACTTTTTTGAGAGTTCTGGTCTAGTTGATGGCTTCGTTTTATAGCTTTGTCAATAATCTTTAAGAAATCGAGGAGTTCTAGCCCCTGAGATGAGAGTTCTAGCAGCTGGAAATTTTTTAGTAACTTGTGACTTTTAAGTTTGAAAATTTATCGTTTATGACTCTTCTTGTATGCTCTGCTGGCACTTTTTTGAGAGTTCTGGTCTAGTTAATGGCTTCGTTTTATAGCTTTGTCAATAATATTTAAGAAATCGAGGAGTTCTAGCCTCTGAGATCAGAGTTCTAGCAGCTGGAATTTTTTTCATGGCGTATGATAATAAGTTTGAAAATTAGTGCATCATGACTCTTCTTGTATGCTCTGCTGGCACTTTTTTGAGAGTTCTGGTCTAGTTTATGGCTTTGTTTAATAGCTATGTTAATAATCTTAAAGAAATCGAGGAGTTCTAGCCCCTGAGATTAGAGTTCTAGCAGCTGGAATTTTTTTAGTAACTTGTGATTTTTAAGTTTGAAAATTTATCGTGTATGACTCTTCTTGTATGCTCTGCTGGCACTTTTTTGAGAGTTCTGGTTTAGTTGATGGCTTCGTTTTATAGCTTTGTCAATAATATTAAGAAATCGATGAGTTCTAGCCTCTGACATCAAAGTTCTAGCAGCTGGAGTTTTTTCATGGCGTATGATAATAAGTTTGAAAATTAGTGCATCATGACTCTTCTTGTATGCTCTGCTGGCACTTTTTTGAGAGTTCTTGTCTAGTCAATGGCTTTGTTCAATAGGTATGTTAATAATCTTAAAGAAATCGAGGAGTTCTAGTCCCTGAGATGAGAGTTCTAGCAGCTGGAATTTTTTTAGTAACTTGTGACTTTTAAGTTTGAAAATTTATCGTTTATGGCTCTTCTTGTATGCTCTGCTGGCACTTTTTTGAGAGTTCTGGTCTAGTTGATGGCTTCGTTTTATAGCTTTGTCAATAATCTTTAAGAAATCGAGGAGTTCTAGCCCCTGAGATGAGAGTTCTAGCAGCTGGAAATTTTTTAGTAACTTGTGACTTTTAAGTTTGAAAATTTATCGTTTATGACTCTTCTTGTATGCTCTGCTGGCACTTTTTTGAGAGTTCTGGTCTAGTTAATGGCTTCGTTTTATAGCTTTGTCAATAATATTTAAGAAATCGAGGAGTTCTAGCCTCTGAGATCAGAGTTCTAGCAGCTGGAATTTTTTTCATGGCGTATGATAATAAGTTTGAAAATTAGTGCATCATGACTCTTCTTGTATGCTCTGCTGGCACTTTTTTGAGAGTTCTGTTCTAGTTAATGGCTTTGTTCAATAGGTATGTTAATAATCTTAAAGAAATCGAGGAGTTCTAGCCCCTGAGATGAGAGTTCTAGCAGCTGGAAATTTTTTAGTAACTTGTGATTTTTAAGTTTGAAAATTTATCGTTTATGACTCTTCTTGTATGCTCTGCTGGCACTTTTTTGAGAGTTCTGGTTTAGTTGATGGCTTCGTTTTATAGCTTTGTTAATAATATTTAAGAAATCGAGGAGTTCTAGCCTCTGACATCAAAGTTCTAGCAGCTGGAGTTTTTTCATGGCGTATGATAATAAGTTTGAAAATTAGTGCATCATGACTCTTCTTGTATGCTCTGCTGGCTGTTTTTTGAGAGTTCTGGGCAAGTTTATGGCTTTGTTCAATAGGTATGTTAATAATCTTAAAGAAATCGAGGAGTTCTAGCCCCTGAGATGAGAGTTCTAGCAGCTGGAAATTTTTTAGTAACTTGTGTTTTTTAAGTTTGAAAATTTATCGTTTATGGCTCTTCTTGTATGCTCTGCTGGCACTTTTTTGAGAGTTCTGGTCTAGTTGATGGCTTCGTTTTATAGCTTTGTCAATAATCTTTAAGAAATCGAGGAGTTCTAGCCCCTGAGATGAGAGTTCTAGCAGCTGGAAATTTTTTAGTAACTTGTGACTTTTAAGTTTGAAAATTTATCGTTTATGACTCTTCTTGTATGCTCTGCTGGCACTTTTTTGAGAGTTCTGGTCTAGTTAATGGCTTCGTTTTATAGCTTTGTCAATAATATTTAAGAAATCGAGGAGTTCTAGCCTCTGAGATCAGAGTTCTAGCAGCTGGAATTTTTTTCATGGCGTATGATAATAAGTTTGAAAATTAGTGCATCATGACTCTTCTTGTATGCTCTGCTGGCACTTTTTTGAGAGTTCTGGTCTAGTTTATGGCTTTGTTTAATAGCTATGTTAATAATCTTAAAGAAATCGAGGAGTTCTAGCCCCTGAGATTAGAGTTCTAGCAGCTGGAATTTTTTTAGTAACTTGTGATTTTTAAGTTTGAAAATTTATCGTGTATGACTCTTCTTGTATGCTCTGCTGGCACTTTTTTGAGAGTTCTGTTCTAGTTAATGGCTTTGTTCAATAGGTATGTTAACAATCTTTAAGAAATCGAGGAGTTCTTGCCCCTGACATGAGAGTTCTAGCAGCTGGAAATTTTTTAGTAACTTGTGATTTTTAAGTTTGAAAATTTATCGTTTATGACTCTTCTTATATGCTCTGCTGCCACTTTTTTGAGAGTTCTGGTTTAGTTGATGGCTTCGTTTTATAGCTTTGTCAATAATATTTAAGAAATAAAGGAGTTCTAGCCCCTGAGATGAGAGTTCTAGCAGCTGGAAATTTTTTAGTAACTTGTGACTTTTAAGTTTGAAAATTTATCGTTTATGGCTCTTCTTGTATGCTCTGCTGGCACTTTTTTGAGAGTTCTGGTCTAGTTGATGGCTTCGTTTTATAGCTTTGTCAATAATCTTTAAGAAATCGAGGAGTTCTAGCCCCTGAGATGAGAGTTCTAGCAGCTGGAAATTTTTTAGTAACTTGTGACTTTTAAGTTTGAAAATTTATCGTTTATGACTCTTCTTGTATGCTCTGCTGGCACTTTTTTGAGAGTTCTGGTCTAGTTAATGGCTTCGTTTTATAGCTTTGTCAATAATATTTAAGAAATCGAGGAGTTCTAGCCTCTGAGATCAGAGTTCTAGCAGCTGGAATTTTTTTCATGGCGTATGATAATAAGTTTGAAAATTAGTGCATCATGACTCTTCTTGTATGCTCTGCTGGCACTTTTTTGAGAGTTCTGTTCTAGTTAATGGCTTTGTTCAATAGGTATGTTAATAATCTTAAAGAAATCGAGGAGTTCTAGCCCCTGAGATGAGAGTTCTAGCAGCTGGAAATTTTTTAGTAACTTGTGATTTTTAAGTTTGAAAATTTATCGTTTATGACTCTTCTTGTATGCTCTGCTGGCACTTTTTTGAGAGTTCTGGTTTAGTTGATGGCTTCGTTTTATAGCTTTGTTAATAATATTTAAGAAATCGAGGAGTTCTAGCCTCTGACATCAAAGTTCTAGCAGCTGGAGTTTTTTCATGGCGTATGATAATAAGTTTGAAAATTAGTGCATCATGACTCTTCTTGTATGCTCTGCTGGCTGTTTTTTGAGAGTTCTGGGCAAGTTTATGGCTTTGTTCAATAGGTATGTTAATAATCTTAAAGAAATCGAGGAGTTCTAGCCCCTGAGATGAGAGTTCTAGCAGCTGGAAATTTTTTAGTAACTTGTGTTTTTTAAGTTTGAAAATTTATCGTTTATGACTCTTCTTGTATGCTCTGCTGGCACTTTTTTGAGAGTTCTGGGCTAGTCAATGGCTTTGTTTTATAGCTTTGTCAATAATATTTAAGAAATCGAGGAGTTCTAGCCTCTGAGATCAGAGCTCTAGCAGCTAGAATTTTTACATGGCTTCTGATAATAAGTTTGAGAATTAGTGTATCATGACTCTTCTTGTATGCTCTGCTGGCACTTTTTTGAGAGTTCTGGGCTAGTTTATGCCTTTATTTCTTAGCTTTGTTTATAATCTTTAAGAAATCGAGGAGTTCTAGCCCCTGAGAAGAGAGTTCTAGCAGCTGGAAATTTTTTAGTAACTTGTGATTTTTAAGTTTGAAAATTTATCATTTATGACTCTTCTTGTATGCTCTGCTGGCTGTTTTTTGAGAGTTCTGGGCAAGTTAATGGCTTTGTTTTATAGCTTTGTCAATAATATTTAAGAAATCGAGGAGTTCTAGCCTCTGAGATCAGAGTTCTAGTAGCTAGATTTTTTTTATGGCGTATGATAATAAGTTTGAAAATTAGTGTATCATGACTCTTCTTGTATGCTCTGCTGGCACTTTTTTGAGAGTACTGGGCTAGTTTATAGCTTTTTTTTATAGCTATGTTAATAATCTTTAATGAAATGAGGAGATCCGCAGGAGAACCAAGGTCACTGACATAGCCCAAACTATTAGCAAGCTGAAGTGGCAGTGGGCAGGCCATGCTTGTCGTAGAGGCGATGGCCGTTGGAGCCGGAAAGTCCTCGAGTGGAGACCGCGTTTAAGCAAACGTAGTGTGGGACGCCCTCCAGCACGATGGACCGATGATATTAAGCGGCTGGCGGGAAGTGGCTGGATGAGGAAGGCTGAGGACCGGGTGTGGTGGCGCTCTTTAGGGAAGGCCTATGTCCAGCAGTGGACGTCCACAGGCTGATGATGATGATGATGATGAATAATCTTTAATAAATCGAGGAGTTCTAATCCCTGAGAAGAGAGTTCTAGCAGCTGGAAATTTTTTAGTAACTTGTGATTTTTAAGTTTGAAAATTTATCGTTTATGACTCTTCTTGTATGCTCTGCTGGCTGTTTTTTGAGAGTTCTGGGCAAGTTAATGGCTTTGTTTTATAGCTTTGTCAATAATATTTAAGAAATCGAGGAGTTCTAGCCCCTGAGATGAGAGTTCTAGCAGCTGAAAATTTTTTAGTAACTTTTGATTTTTTAGTTTGAAAATTTATCGTTTATGACTCTTCTTGTATGCTCTGCTGGCACTTTTTTGAGAGTTCTGGGCTAGTCAATGGCTTTGTTTTATAGCTTTGTCAATAATATTTAAGAAATCGAGGAGTTCTAGCCTCTGAGATCAGAGCTCTAGCAGCTAGAATTTTTTTCATGGCTTTTGATAATAAGTTTGAGAATTAGTGTATCATGACTCTTCTTGTATGCTCTGCTGGCACTTTTTTGAGAGTTCTGGGCTAGTTTATGCCTTTATTTCTTAGCTTTGTTTATAATCTTTAAGAAATCGAGGAGTTTTAGCCCCTGAGAAGAGAGTTCTAGCAGCTGGAAATTTTTTAGTAACTTGTGATTTTTAAGTTTGAAAATTTATCATTTGTGACTCTTCTTGTATGCTCTGCTGGCTGTTTTTTGAGAGTTCTGGGCAAGTTAATGGCTTTGTTTTATAGCTTTGTCAATAATATTTAAGAAATCGAGGAGTTCTAGCCTCTGAGATCAGAGTTCTAGTAGCTAGATTTTTTTTATGGCGTATGATAATAAGTTTGAAAATTAGTGTATCATGACTCTTCTTGTATGCTCTGCTGGCACTTTTTTGAGAATTCTGGGCTAGTTTATAGCTTTATTTTATAGCTATGTTAATAATCTTTAATAAATCGAGGAGTTCTAGCCCCTGAGATGAGAGTTCTAGCAGCTGGAAATTTTTTAACAACTTTTGGTGTGAAGTTTGAAAATTTATTATTTATAACTATTCTTCTATGCTCTGCTGGGACTTCTTTGTGAGTTCTGGGCTAATTAATAGCTTTATTTTATAGCTTAGTTAATGAGCTATAAGAAATCGTAGAGTTCTAGGTTCTGAGATTAGAGTTCTAGCTGCTAGAATTTTTTAAAATTACTTATGATGACTAAATTTGAAAATTTATTGATTTTTTCATTTGACTTTTTTTAGGTTTATATGCCAGAACTATCATTATAAAGTATGAGGAACTATAGAACTGAGATACGTGCGTACAGAGAACTCTTTTTTTTTCGCTTTGCTCGAAAATGATCTGCTACCGGAAGTTAGCAGAGCATTATTTCAACTGCGATTTTTTTAGCAAAAACGCCAGAACTATCTTTAAAAAGTATCAGGAACTATAGAACTCTTCTGCATGCGAAGGGAACTCCTTTTTATTTTTGATCTGCTGGCATATGCTCTGCTAAGTTCACGGGCACGCGGATGACTACGCGCAGCACGCGTTCATCGGGAAGAGCGTAGGTATGAAAACCTACATTCTCTTGCCGGAGAGTCTTAGTCAGTAGGCGATGGTCGCCTGACGTTGGGATTTGACTTAAATGCATATAGCGGTCGAGCGGGCACTCGTGAAGGAGATGCCCTGCTGGTCTAATAAAGGCAGTATACACTGCCAGCTGAGTTATTCTCTTATGAAGAGAAGGAGGAACCTTCTCCCTTGGCGGGTCCCCCATGGGTGAGTCTTCCGACTCTTCTTCGGGGGTCGCCTGAGAGGTGGAGGGCTGGGACACAGAGTCTGGGGCTGCAATGCCTACCTTTTTGGGTGGGTTTGCGTGGGACTTAGAGGCCTTTAGCTTACGCTTCTGGACCTTGGATTGGACGGTGGTAAATTCCTCTGTTTCTGATGAGGCTGGTAAAGTCTCGGAGTGAGGCTCCATGGTGATAGTTGGGACAGGTTTAGGGGCTGAAGGCCCGGCTGGGGTCTTGGAGAGAGGCTCCTTAACATGGGGTTTTAACGTAACATTAATTTCTTCCTCCATAGCCATAGCCGGGGGAGAAGCTGGGGATTGACCGAAGCGCATAGGCTTCCGCGTCGGGTCTACCTTGAATTTGTTTAGGTAGTTGGGGTTGTATTTAATTAAGTCGTTAATGTCGACGTCATTGAATATGGTTTGGGGCAGCCCCGGGCCCTGATGGGGCCCGGGAGTAGGTTGGTCGGGGTTAATGGGGCCCATGGTGGGCCCGGTAGCTAAGCAGTTCCCCCTGCCAAGGCAGGGAGGTGAGTACCTAAAGTGTGGCCCTAGTTGGGTCCCCGTCCTTGGGTGACGGGGGTTTGGACCTAAGTTGCGCTAAGCCTAGTGTACTCACGGAACCTGGACCCTGGAACTTACACTTCACTACACACAACGCAGGAACAAATCCGATTAACCTGACAAATCACAACAGTGTCTCTCTTTTAGCGATCCAATCACAAATCCAAACCCTCTGTTCGATTTATTGCTTTTTTATACATGGCAATACCTGTCAGTGTCATCTCTCTTAGGCTACGTTCAGATGACAAGCGTTCAACGCGCGTTTTGATAACGCGCGTTTTTCGCAACAAAGTTTTTCGGTTTGGTATTTCATAATTAAGATTCAGTGCATGCGTGTACGCACGAAAACCTACGTCATTTACAATTGAAAATAGTTGAAAATCATATACAATCAATTTCAAAAGGCTTATATCAATTTTGTTCCTTTTCTCTGGTTTGAGCTTTTTTTTGTATATACGCTTGCATAACTCTCTGAACTTTTTTAGGAGGTTTATCAACAGTACCGTCACCGTTATTGTTAACGCGCCTCCCCGTCTCTCCACCGTCACTGCATGCAGCGTTCCTCTTCCTATTCCCACCAACATTTTCCACATGCAGACCTTCGATTTCAGTCAAGGGAATGTTACTCACTGTTTCAGGTGCTGTTGACTCGAGGGTTCTGAAGAAATTCATTAAACTATTGTACACCGATATGTGTTTTTGCTTTAAATGTTGTTTCAAATTTGTTTTAAACGAAAACTCTCGACGACAATAATTACATGTAGCAGTTTTACTGCCATCAATGGGCTTTTCAAAAAAGTTCCATATTAGCAAATCACAATGAAACTCAGTAAGCGTTTCAGTTTCTTTTATTTTTAACGCGGCGTCGAGCGCACGCGCAAGCGACCCGAATTACACTGAATGTGCGCAACATAGTAATACCTCTAGATACGTTTCCTTAAGACCCCCTACATCCTTGTAGTCATTCTCGTTCGTTAAATACACTCAAAACAACAACACAATATCTCACTCAGTCAATCGTCCTTAGTTACACAAATTATAGCTTAATAGGTAATCAATATTAATTGTCACTATTTTTTTAAACTAAAAAAGCAATCATATTAAAAAGTACGAAGTAAAATAGCATTTATGTGCTTAAAACGATCCTGCAGTAAAATAGCATTTACCTCAAAACTTGGCAATTCAAAATAATTTTGTTTCCGGAAATAACTCTCCTCGGCTCAACCACTTGTTCGAAGCTTCTTTGTCGACATGTGCATGACTGAGATCAGCTCTGTGTCTACCATGCAGACTTTTGTGTCCACATATGAATTTTCTGTTCTTTGTTTATGATTTGCTCATTAGATTGCAGATTCTTATCTTGTAGATTAAGAGGAGTAAAATTCTTGTCTATTTGTCTGTTTGTTAGCTTTAAAATGAAAATATTTTCTCAATTTTATGATTAGGTTATTATGTAAATTTTGCACGTCTATTAAGCCTCTTCCATCTTCTCGGCGTGGTAGTGTAAGTCGTTGGGTACATGTTTTGAGATGGTGTTTTCTATAAGCTGTCATCTGTGTATTATTTATTCGCTGTAATAACTCCGTTTTGGACCATTTTATTATTCCAAACGAATACGTAAGGATTGGTATTGCATAAGTGTTTAAATATAATAATAATGATAATAAATAATGATAATAAATGGGCTTTATTGTTTTCTTATTGCTAGTTCCATAAACATGTAACTTAATTAATGTGTTTAATGTATACTTATATCCTTATTTACTTAATTACAATGAATTTTAGACTAAGCAGAGAGCATGCTGGCCTGCTCCAACAGTTGCCCCGCGTGACGTTGACTTGTGCGGGTTGCGGGGAGCGGCTCCGCCTCCCCCGCTGCCTTGTGACGTTGTCCCGAACAAAAAGATCAGGGCCCCAAGTCTGCTATTTTACATGATTTGTCATTGAAGTTCAATGCAATTTTAATTCAATTACCATTGGTTCATAATTTCGTAGTCTACTAAATTCACAATGGCCGATCGATGGTCTTATAATTGGATTGTAGTTGTATTGTAGTTGGTATTGCCATTTGCTCAAAAAGCGTTTGCCGAAATGAGTCCAAAAAAAAAATACATATTAAAAACGTATATTTAAGCTAGATTCGATTATAAATGTTATCTATTTGTGTTTTAAAGATTAAGCCTTAAGTAAAATGATCATAAAAAGCCAAAAAGATAAATTTTAAGTGCAATCTAAAAAATAAAATGTCAAAAATAATTATATAATAATTATATTTCATCTGTAAATGTCGAATTGACATTAAATGTCAATGTCATTTGATAGTTCTTGCAATAAGCAATTTGAATTTTGATTTTTGATTTTTGAGGCGACTGGCGAATACCTGCCTAGGGCGTTGTCCACACTGCCAGCCTAACGCGGTTGCGATGACGGGCGCGAATTATCTAACATACGAAACCGCCGTTTGCGTCCATAGTGTAGAGACTAAGGCGGGCGCCTAGCGCGACGGGCTTGAGCGAGATAGCGCGCGTTGTTTTCAAACGTTCTTTTCCCCGCGTTATGGCCACACTACGGGCCTAATCAGCAAGCGATCTAAAGCGCGGGTAGCGGGGGTATCAAACCAGTTCAGTCTTGTCGCTCGGCGTCTGCGCGTGTGCATAACTACATTTCAAACATATTACATATATATTCAAATATATTTACATTTTAAATGGCGGTAAACACAGAACTATTTATAAGTGTGATTCAAGCTAAAACACCTATATGGCAAAGTAAGCATCCACACCACAGTAATCGCACAGTAATAAGAAAGTTATGGAACGAAATAAAAGAACAATTTCCTGGAAGTGAAGGTAAATTTAATATACTTATACCTAAATAATTACAATCTTTGATATTGTTCCCAGAAATAGTTTGTGAATTTTATACGAACATTTTTGGCTCTTCGTGATGGATTATTATTATTTACTCCGAGGTTTCTGTGATGATTTTCATATATTGGTGGGTTAGATAGCACACTTTGGACATCCAGATCACAATCACTGTTAAAATCCATGATGACATTATGCAGTATGCACGCAGCTTTTATTATAGACAAGGCATTCTTTCTGTTAGTTTCGATAGGTTTCAGTAGTATTCTCCATTTACATGTTAAAATACCAAATGCGCATTCGATTGTTTGCCTAGCTGTAGATAATCTGATGTTAAAACATTTTCTCTCATTGAGTACCCTCTCGGGATAAGGACGCATTAAATAATGTTTTAACGGATATGCTTCATCACCCACTAGGACGTAGGGTGCAATGACGTCAGAATTTGAAAGTCTCTCTGGCATAGGAATTTTGTATTTTTTTTTTTCTATAAGCTTATACAGTGTTGATGCAATAAAAGTACCACCATCACTTTGCTTGCCTCGACCGCCTACTTCGATTGCAACAAATTTCCTTTTTGCATCAGCCACAGCTTGCATGACGATGCTATTAAGTGATCAAACGAACTTCCAAGTGAAGTTCGATCATTATTATATGAGTTGCTTCATTAGAATATATGATTTTATACACTGTAGTTTCCCTATTTACTCGGTAACCTCGCACAATTTTTAAAGATTTTTTAAAACAATTCAAAACTAGTTTCCGATACATTCTCCCCCACTCCGCCATCTTGGCCTGCGCTCATTATTTTAGAGTATGTAGTGTAACATGTACAAAACTTTCTATTATTTGGGATAAGCCATGCACGGGAGGGAGGGAGATCATATATTCTAATGAAGCAACTCATATAATAATGATCGAACTTCACTTGGAAGTTCGTTTGATCACTTATTATATATTCTTTGCTTCATTATTCATATATGATTTTATACACTGTAGATGTTCAGAGGAGAAAGTATTGGAATTAAAAGTAGGTATAATCTGTTATTGTTATTGTTTTATTTATGATACAAATCAACTTAGTATGTAAGTATTTTAATAATCACATGTAATTACCCACCTAGTTCTTATTAATCTAAGTAACTAGTTCACTGTTCTAATCAACCATTAATCAATTAATTAATTCGTATATTAGTTTATTGATTGCGTAAACAAACTGATCGGGCGAATTCTCCTTCGTCCAGGATAATTCTGTTGTAGAATCGAGCAAATGAGTCAGAGGAGCTAGTCCAGCCTGCGGTTTTACGGATAGTTTCGATATTGACGCCAGCAGAGCTCGCGGCCGAAGTAGACGCGTGGCGCGTACTGTGCGCACCGAATACCCCGACGTCTACACCACTCTCTGACAGCACTTGCTTTATCCACCTGCTGATGGATTGCGTCGTAGCAGGTTTATGTGGCCGCTTATGTGTCAACAGTAGCGTATCTGTTCCCTCAGGTCTTATATTTCTAGTTTTAGAAATGTAATCTGAGAGAACGGTAGCTGGGCAAATACTTACATTTTCTCTGAAGTATGGCAGGCACAAAACTGGTTGATTCCTACCAGGAGCAGACGTTTTTATAAGGTCTGTTATCATTATCTTGACGCCGTTCTCGGAAAACTTGATATTGTCGAGCTTAATGAGAGACAGCGTTTGTACCCTGTGAGCGGTACACAGTGCTAAACAGACTACGAGTTTTTTCGTGATTTTTTCGAGGGAAAGCTCGGTATTAGGAAACCATGTTGAAATAAGGTTTAACACAACTTGAGGATCCCAAGTGCTCGAATATTTGGATTGCACAGGCCTCGATTTGTATGCACCTTTAAGAAGGCGCTTCACACACTCATCAGAGCCGATGTTATTACCTATAAATGCTGACAAAGCAGAACGGTGAGAATTTAAACTGCCATACGCACAACCATTATTAAATTGTGTTGTTAGGAATGTAAGTATGAATTTTTTCGAGGGTTCGAACACGTCAACGTTGTTCTCGACGCAATATTGCCACCACAGCTTAAGCGAAGTGTTATACTGTTTTACAGTACTGTCAGAGAGCGAAGCTAACATCAGTGTAGACGATGCAGGACAGGCGCCTTTTCGGATGAATGACTGCCGCAGAGCCTCGCGACAGCCAGGGTAAGGCGCTTGTGCAAGGGATGATGATCTCTGAAATGAGATTGCAAGAGGTTTTTATTGGGATTTAAATAATGCACATCTGAAACTATTAAGCTTTGCAGTAGTGGGAACCACGGCTGCGAAGGCCAGTGAGGATATACCAGTATACCGTCTGCTTTATCATCAATGATTTTCCTAAGGCATTTAAGTATTAGCGAAAATGGTGGAAAGGCGTAAAAATATTCTGCATGCCAGTTCACCGTGAATGCGTCGACGGATACCGCATCAGGGTCTGGTTTCCATGAGACAAATCTGGAACACTTCGCATTGTCACGTGACGCGAATAAATCTATTTCTGGTTGGCCAAAATATTGTGTGATATCATGGAAAGCCTCGTCAGAAAGTGACCATTCGGTATCCGGATTGATTACTCTGGAGGCGGCGTCTGCGCAGTTTTCTTTGGTATTCACATACGATGCGAATATCCAAAGTCCGCGTTGTTCACACCATTTCCAAAGCACTCTAGCTAAATCGTTGAGGTGGGGATATTGTATGCCCCCCCATACGGTTCACATAGCTTATTGCGGTTGTGTTATCTATGCGTAGTAATATTGCACAGTCAGTTACATCGCTAGCAAACGACTTCAAGCCCAGAAAAGCGGCCATTAATTCCAGGTAATTGATATGGTTCGCTTTCTCTGTGGCTTTCCATCTGCCACTAACTTGGTTATTTTTACATACAGCCCCCCAGCCTGTTCTAGACGCATCGGAATAGATTTCGAGTTTGAAGTTAGGTTGCCTTATAAAATTGGATGTAGTATCAATATTTAAAGACCACCAGTTTAAATCATCTAATATAACATTCGACAGCTTGATTTTCGCTTCGTAATTTGTTCTTGTTTTCCTTGGGCATACCTTTCCGAAGTAAAGGTAGCCACAATTTTGATAAACTGTCGTGAATTTTTTCTCCGTAGTCGGGTGAGTCGGACGTGGACTCCCCAAGGGCATCCAGTAATTCTGGGTCCAAATCTGGCAAATCACTAGCGGGGGCTTCCTCGTGAAGGTCAGGCCCAGCCCCGCCCTCATTTTGGTCGGGGTTATCGTTAGATAACGGCTCCGCCTCTTGTGTGATTTCTGGGGCAGCTAATGCTGACTCCGGGATCGCGTCACAGTTTTGTCCATGATCTCCGGTATCTAAAATTACAATTAGCAATTTTATTTATGAAAATAAAAACTTGTGGGTAGAATGAAAAAGATAAAACTTCGAAAAAGAATTATCTTTTAGGAGGTCGCAGAGGAACGTTACATCTATTTTAGAATGTACGTATTTTCTGCTTAGGTCATCGTTGGAGACTCGCAGTCAACCCCGATGCCTCATTGGTCATAACGATTTGATAATATCTAGTTTTGGGGTATGTCAAAGTTATTGACTCGCAGTCAATCCCAGTGCATTCCAAAACTTATGTTTACTTTCACTTCACTAAAAGGTACTTAGTACTTTTGTAAAGGTACTTTTGACACAATAATAACAAAAAAACACTTTACTAACCTTCTTCGTCCGACGACGATTCAATCGGAGAAATAATTCTCCGCCTTCTTTTCTCTTTTTCTTCGATTTTCCTTATTTTTCTTTCGTATTTCTCAATTTGAGACTGCGCACTTCTTTTCGGCATGATGCTCGGAAGGCGCGTGCAATCGTTACCGCGCACAAAAAAGGAATGAGCGCAGGCCAAGATGGCGGAGTGGGGGAGAATGTATCGGAAACTAGTTTTGAATTGTTTTAAAAAATCTTTAAAAATTGTGCGAGGTTACCGAGTAAATAGGGAAACTACAGTGTATAAAATCATATATGAATAATGAAGCAAAGAATATATAATTCTTTTTTTATAGCACCAATGTGCTGAACCTGATTTTGGTGGTTTTTTTATTTCGCAATGTTTCCCATCAATTGCTCCAATGCAGTGTGGGAAGTTCCAGGTGGCTTCAAAATCTTCGGCGATAGTTTTCAGACGTTGTTCTGTTGGTATCGGCATATGTAGAGGAACTAACTCAGTCCATAAAACACGGCAAGTTTCGTGAACGATGGACGCAATGGTGCTTTTTCCCATGCGAAAACTATAAGCCAATGCTCTAAACCCTGTTCCTGTTGACAAAAACCTGAAAGAAAACAGTAGATAAAAATATAAAGTTATTGTTACAGAAAAACAATTGCGTAAGAAGTGGAAGAATCTGCGTGATCAGTATAGAAAAGAAAAAAAAAAATTCCCTACACCGCGCTCTGGTGACGGTGGCGACGAAATAGAGAGTACGTGGCCATACTTTCAACTTATGCAATTTATAAACGATGACATTACCCCAGAAGTCATGACGGGAAATCTAAATGAAAGTGATTCAGAATCCCTCAACGAGCAACATAACACCGCTGAAGTATTGAGTCCGGGTACTTCAACCTGCAGTAGTCACACAACCGCATCAAAACGTAAGAAAACTACATCCGATTATAGGGGTGAGCTTATAGAATTAGAAAGAAAAAAAATTTCATTAATTGAACAGAAAATGGCGTCAAATAGTGACCAATCGGAGAAATGTGACGATTTTCATTTTTTTATGAGTCTCCTGCCACAAATGAAACAATTTAATGAATTACAAAAGTTACGCATTCGAAATAAAATTACCCAAGTCATAATAGACGAAGCAGAAAGGATGCAGTTTTCCCATCGTCAAAGTTACGTGGACAATAATAATTATGGAGGATACTCTTCTGGCAACTACGCTAATTATTAATTTTTTTTTGTGATTACATAACTTTTCTTAACTACTTGATTATTTACATAAATACTACTTATTAAAAAATCTCGTTTTATTCTTACCTTAGAGTTAAAAACAATTTCTCCGCAGGACTAATACTTTTGCGAAAGTTTGTATCTTCTTTCGTGATTTTAGGTGCTATTTTACTCAAGATGTAGTCAAATGTTGAGATTGACATTCGAGTGTACTCGAAGAATTTTGTGGGGTACAATCTCAATTTTTCGAACAAATTAAAAAATTCCCCATTTAATTCTCTGTTTTTATTTATTTCGTGTACACCATCTCTTGTGTTCAATACTTCCCATCTCAAGATCGGACTCTCTAGTAAAAATACCAAATCCTCGTCCATGGTTTGCAACACCTGAAATACGTCTGATCGCTACAACAGCTCGCACGTCACTGTGGCCACCGCAACGCCCCCGCCGTCGCACCCGCCACAGGCCCTAGTCACCGCGCATTCACTGTGGACGCACACTAGGTAGACAGAATATTTAAATCTGTGAAGTGTGAATATTATAAGGGACTGCGAAAATGGCAGTAGTGGAGCAGATTTCATCGCTGCTAGACTATTTGGAGAGCCATCCCGGTGACTGCAACCGCACCCGCGACGGGGCAAAGCCTGGCTAAGCGGTGTTCGCAGGCTAAAATGCAGACGCAATTTTGGCTCAAGCCCAGGCGACGGAAAACTTGGCTGCAGCAATTGTCAGACTGGGGACTGCAACAAACCAAGCTGCTGCTAGGCTGGCTGCAGCAATTTAAAAGTTTGCTGCTGCATTTAGCAGGACAGCAGGAGGAGCAGGAGATGCAACGAGTGTTGCATTTCCCTCGAAAAAGGTTGCCTTTTTATTCATTTAATATTTAAAAACAATTTAGTCATTAGGTATATTATATTGAATAAACAGTAGTTTATTGTTTTCAGAAATGTCGCACAAAACAGCTATCAGGATTAGAATCTGATGACTACATTCAAGGTACAATTTAGTGTCTGTTCAAAGAAATTAAATGGAAAATACTCTGGTAATGGTGTCAGATCAGCAAATTATTATTATTATCAATTATGTACTATGCTTGGAGTTTCCAATATTAATCTAATCAAATATTGAATAGAAACAGACATTACATTGTGGAATTCCATGATATTTAAAGAAAAATTAATATTCTTATGTTTCGCTATAATCGCTAAACAGTTATGCGGATTATATGTAGGAAAGAAATATTCTTTTTCTTTAAAAATCTAATCAAAGTCTAGTCAAAATTCAAAATCATTTATTTCAATTATTTATTATTAACTTCATGCATTTCTCCACAGCCTGTTGATGAGAGCCTGCTGCAGCACCCTACCTTCAAGCAGACCTTGGTTAACTCGATGGCTTTGTGAATGCTGTCCTGCAATAGCACTTTCCAACTCGGCCCTTGAATTGTGTTCATCCTAAAATATACAATAATGTTGTTTAATTCATAATAATATTACTCTTATACACGGTGAAAATTTAGTGGTTTTGGAGCCGTGGCGAAGTGAATTGCATCAAGCAATACTATCCATTTCGACCATTCATATTAACCCTAGTATTAAAATAAAAAAAATTGAATCGAGAAATTGTTGTCTGGAAAAATTCGCGAACCAGTAGTAGTAGGTCGCTTTGTCTCGGAGTGGCGCGGGCGCTTGCACTCGGAGCGACGCGGGCACTTGTACCGAGAGCGGCGCGGGCCCCGGCACTCAGAGCGGCGCGGGCACCTGCACTCAGAGCGCATGCGTATTCGCCGCCTACTACTAATGTTTCTCACAGATTCGAGTTTGTGTCGAAATATTTTTTTATCAAATAATTAAAGTGCTTAGTTTTCCAAAACAAACAATTTTAGTTGATAGTATAGCCTAAGGGTAGTTCATATTGCCCTGGCTCTAAAACCACTAAATCACCGTGTATATTAAGGATATTTTACTCTTTTTTATGTTAAATGAATAAACATATTTGAATCGGTCCATGTTAAAAGGGCGTCAGTCACCATTTTCTATGAATTCAGTTAGTGATGCCATTCGTTAGATAATTCCCCGATCCATCTATTCAAATCGGTTTTTCAACAAAAAGACTTCAGTCCACATAAATACAAGCAAAAACTTCTGCCCCGATTTAAGTTTCCATGTAAAAACGGCATCAGTCCAGTGACTGATGCCTTTTTTACAAGGAACCTTTCACTGGCAACACTGCAACCGTCAAACTGTCACTGGTGTTTGTTATTTTCTATGTGTTGGAGGTCAAATTTTACGAAAATTAATTTTGTTTTTATTAATAATAATGGACGAAGAAACAAGATCGAGAAAACGGAAAGTAAATTCGGCTAACTATAAAAGAAATGTGATACAAGTGTAAATTAAAAATTTTCAACACCCCCGACAAATCATTTTCAAATAAATAATTATGTATATCTAGGCAACGTCCATCTTGACAGCTTGACATTTGTCAATTGACACTTGAATATTATGAACCTAAGGGTTATTTAACCTTCTTTTCTACAAGAAAACTAGAAAATAGCTGATAACTTTTAAACGGCTGAACCAATTTTTTTGGATTATAGCTAAGAACACTCTCGATCAAGCCACCTTTCAAACAAAAAAAAGTAAATTAAAATCGGTTAAAAAGTAAATTAAATGCCACAGACAGATACACAGATACACAGACACACAGATACACACGTCAAACTTATAACACCCCTCTTTTTGGGTCGGGGGTTAAAAACGAGCAAGGATCGAGGGCAAAAGTTATGTCAATCATAAAGGAGTTATACGACCATCTCGAGCTACAAGCTCTCAGTGCAATTGCAAGAAACGTTGCTTTGAAGGATTTACAGAACAAGAACAAAGCTCTATTTTACCACGTTTACTCAGTATAGATTCTAAGAACGCACAGGACATATTTTTGCAAGGTCTTATTACTGTCTGTCCTGTTAAAAGACGTCGCCCACGTAAAGAAGAGCCCAGACATAACTCGGCTGTTTTCAAATACCATGTAATGATTAACGAAAGCAAGAAAGAAGTTTGCTGAAGGCTTTCCTATCCCTGTATGATTTGAAAGAAAAACAAGTCAGCCGATTGCGTTTTCTTTTACTCAAATGTGAAGTACCAAAGGATATGCGTGGTACGCATGATAATCATAGAACTTTACCATCAGACGTGCGAATGCAAGTTATAAGTCATATAAAGTCATTTCCACAGAAAGAAAGCCACTACACAGGACGTTCTATAACATACTTAGATGCAAAATTAAATGTTAAAATGATGTTTGAACTATTCAAGAAAGAGCATCCAGGGGCCACATTAAGCTACCAGTCATACTATGATATATTTTGTACTAATTTTAAGTTGGGATTTGGTCAGCCACAAGTGGATACATGTTGTACATGTGAAGAGTTAAAAGTCAAGCTAAAAAACCCACACCTCAATGAAGTAGCTAAAAGATGTGCACAAGCTGAATTACAGGTTCATGAAAATAAAAGCAAGAAATTTTATTCTAAAATCAGGCAAGAAAAGGAAGGCCTTCTATGAATATATTGGGAATATATTTATCCCTTACCTGAAAGATAAAAATATAGAACTGCCTATAATCTTATTTCTAGATGGTCACAAATCGCACCTGACCATGCAACTCAGCACATTGTGTCGTGAAAATGGAATAATCGTGGTTGCACTAGTTCCAAACACGACACACATGTTACAACCCTTGGATGTAGCAGTATTTTATCCTTTAAAACAGAACTGGCGTAATCTCGTTAGGAAGTGGCGTATGGAAAACGATGGTCAAGAAATCACAAAATTTAACCTTCCTTCAGCTCTCAACACTTTACTAATCAACAACGAAACTTTTGGAAACAATATAAAAGCAGGATTTAAGACGTGTGGTTTGTATCCATTCGGACCCGATTTTGTAAATTACAAAAGAATTGTAAAACAAAGAAAAGAGAACGGAGCGGAAGTAAGAGACAAGCTTACCATTTCTGAGTCTTTGATGTCAAAAAAAAAACTTAATGACTTCAGTCTGTTTATGCTAAAATTTTCACAACATTTTTAAGGATTTAGTATGTAGTAAGTTGCAAAAATTCCCTTTAGTTTTAAAGCAAAATTATAGTTTTGAAAATATTACATAATAATTCGTTTTATTTTTATTCAATTGTGTTGATATAATTTTTATGTCATATGTATCATTATTTTGATAAAACTGAACATGGAAATCGTCTCATTTTTAAAAATAAAACAATTTTTTTATTAATTTGCAATTTTAATTTTTTTCAAAAGACAGACAAAATATTGTCATGGGATCTAAAAAACAAAGATTTTTTGTCAAAATTAAAGAGATATTCATATTTATTATTTTTACTTGAATAATCAGTCTATAGAAACACTTAATAATCAAAAAACAAGAATAATAATCTAACTGAAACATAAACAAAAAGTAAACTTATTTATTAAAAATAAACATAAATAAAAATTATAATAATATCTTTTAGTTTCAGTGTTTTACTAATACTATAGCAAAATCAGCCTCTATGTCTCACAAAAACAAAATAATTATTGTCTAATATCAATGATGGTAAGGATACAGAATAAACTTATTTAGCAAAAGTAAACATTTTTAAAATAGGTGTAGATGCATAATAAAAGGAAATATTATATTCCATTACATTACTGAATAATAAAAATGAGCATAAAAGGAAGGAATCAACCCCTTTGTAATCAACTCTTTTAAATCTTTTTTTTTATTACTACTTAGTTGTTGTTTTTGACTATAAGCGTTACTTAAGCACACCTCTGATATTGGAGTCATTTTTTTCCTTTTATTTCTAATGTTAACTTCTTTAAGAGTAGTATCGGTGTATGACGTTTTATAATAGAAGCTCAATGGTTCCGATTTCACAATTTTTAAAACCTTAATCTCATTCCAGTTTACATTTCTTCCATCTTTATCAATATTAAAATTGTATCCCCATTTTTCTTGAAGAGCTTTTAAGTCCAGAAAAGATTCAAATGTTAATTCATGCACATTCAATGTGTACCATCTTGTTTCATTGTATACCACATAACATCATGTACCTAATGGTCGGTTCACATTATTCCAGTAGCATTCCAGTCCAGCATTCCAGTCCAGTGCTGGAATGCTACTGGAACAATGTGAACCTGCACTGGAATGTACCCATTCCAGTGATCAATCCAGTCCAGTGACTGGAATGACGGTCTATTTTTCATTCCAGCTCGCCCATTCCAGCGCCACTGGAATAGTGTGAACGGCCAATCCAGTGCTTGATTACACGTTTTACAGTGAACACGCATTGTTGTTTTTTGTGGAGTTCTATAGCTAATTCCTAACAATGAAATTAACTGAAAACCAAACTCTTCTGTTTGTTTCTTTGTATAGAGAACATGTGTGTCTGTGGGATATCACTTCAGAATTTTATAAACACAAAGGCATGCGCCAATCCGCCCTGCAAAAAATTTGTGAGGGTATGCAAATAGAAGGTTTTACTGTAGAAGATGTAAAAAATAAAATAAAAAGTATGCGATCTACATACTACCTTGAACTGGACAAGATTAAAAAATCCTCCACTTCTGGTGCTAGTGGTGATGTTTACCAGCCGAAGATAAAATGGTTCGCCGAGTTCAATTCATTTATAAGAAATGCAATGGTGAAAAGAAAAGTACAGGTTTGTTTGTTAAGAAATTAAATTATTCAGAATTTATTAATGAAATTATATAATTCTAAGATTATTTAGAATGAATGATAAATTGAAATGAATTTTCGTCTACAACCAGTGACTATAAAATTTACAGTTACCTACTTTTTAAAAAATCATATTATTTTGCCACGGTACTTTCCCTTCGTTCACAAAATAATTAGTATACTGTGTTCTTTTCTCTCTTGCACTTAACGATGAATGGTTACTGCCTTGCTGTGTGATACTGTTTAAACCGCGTACGTCAGTTCTCCACATACCTTCAATCAAACTGTGGGTATCAATATCATCGCGGTCAATAGAACAAGTAGTTAGATAAGCGCTCGACTTTTTTCGTAACCAGTTGTGTAGAGAACAAGCTGCAAATACAATGTGATCCACAGTATCTATCTTTGTCGAAATAGCCTTTTCGAAAACTCGAAATCGGTTTGCTAATATTCCAAAAGCATTTTCGACAATGCGTCTGGCACGTGATAATCTGTAATTAAATATTTTTTCTTCAAAACTTAAATTGGGCCCAGGATATGGTTTCATCATGTATGTTTTTAATGGAAAGGCAGCATCAGCTACAATTACCCCTCCTTCTGGTATAAAGCCGCTAGTTTCCAATTGATTATAGATAGAACAGTTTTTGAAAATACCACCATCAGATGCACTTCCATTTGCTCCTACGTTGATATAGGTAAAGCAATAATCGTGGTCTACAAGTGCCATTAAAACAATGCTATTATCTTTTTTATAATTAAAATTCACACTTCCATACTCCTTGGAGCCCGTAATTTTAATATGTTTTCCATCAATCGCTCCGTAGCAAAGGGGAAAGTTCCACTTATTCCGAAATCCTTTCTCGATTTGTCCCCATTCGAGTGGCGTACTTGGTACCTGTAATAAAATAATAATTTTATTTTCAGGAAAATACAGAATCTCAATCTAGAGTGCGGGCTGATGACGATCCCTCCGCTTTTGCACCAGAAACTCCTACACCAGAAACTCCTACACCGGAAACTCCTACACCGGAAACTTCTGCACCGGAACCACGAAAGAAGAAGTCTAGATTAACAGAGTTATCTGCAATTGTCAAAAACATGAAGGAGATCAAAAATGACTTCTCCAACTCAGAAAGAGAGGAAGATGAATTTGATATCTTTGGAAAATACATTGCAACGCAATTAAGAAAACTTTCCACAGAACAGGCTATCCTAGGCCAAGAAGAAATACAAAAAGTGGTAACAAAATGTAGACTGAACGATTTGAGATTTAGTAATACGAGTTATTCTCACATACTACAAGCGCCTGGTCCAAGTTCTAATACATTTTCAATGAGTCCAGCATCTACTACAGACACCCAAGCCACTGATGATTCACTTAATTTATTGTGTGAAGATACAGAATACGCCAATATTATTATGAATGCTTTCAATCAAGCTTAAATGTGAAATAGTGTTAAGTATGAGGAAATTATAATAAAGAAAATTAGTTACCTTGATGTGATCTTTTAATGCCCTTTTTATTTCTTGACAAACTTCTGATATGATTTGCGATATAGATGATTTTGGCAACCGAAACAGATGACTGAGGCTTCTGTAACTATTTCCAGTAGATAAAAAGGATAGAGTGACTTCTAGTTTTAATTTTGCAGGTATGGCATCTCTTAATAATGTATCGTTACGTTGAATATTGTTTGAAATTAATGATAACAACTCCTCAAAATTTTCTGCTGTCATTCTCATTGCCAATCTATATTCATAGGCATCTTCTGATTTCAGCTGTTGCAAAAGCATTGTTGAGCCTCCTTTTACATTTCTTTCGCTTATCCAGTTTCTCACCCAAATCCGCTTTTTTCTTTTTAGTTCTTCTTCAACTACATCAGTTACTTCTTCTAACAGTAATAATTGAACAGTTTTAAAACAATTTCTAAACTCCTTTCTTGAAAGCATTGTCACTATAGTGTTACCGATCTAACAGCTTTTGAATGACTGGAATAATGTGGACGATATAATCCAGTCCAGCACTGGACTGGATTAAGTCGCTGGATTACTGGACTGGAATAATGTGAACTGACCATAAGTTCCGGGCAAATTAATAATTTTTGTGGTTACAAACATTTGAATAACATTTAACATTTGATGTTTATTTTTCTTTTAAGATGGCGCGTACTAAAACTCTCAAAAGAAAGAAAGGCGATCATACAGGGGAAAATATGCTTCGAGCTATTCAAATGCACAGACAAGGAAGGAGCTTGAGAAAAGCTGCACAAGAGTGCAATGTATGTTATCCTACGCTGTTTCGATACATAAAGAAATATAAGAATTTGGATGATGCATCTTTACCAGGTCAAAGGTTTACTCCCAACTACGAAGTTAATAAAACGTTTACAGTCAAACAAGAAACAGCGCTTAAAGAATATATCAGAGAATGTGCGTTAAAATTTTACGGATTGTGCTGTTAAGCTCTGGTTTCCTCCAAAAGCGGTGCCATCATGTAGCGCCCATAATACAGCGGTGAATGACGTCACTAGAACGTTGTCTATGTAAACAATATGGCGCGGTTTCCTAGATAACGGTAATTTACGCCGTAACGTCAAAAAGCGGTACCGCCATTTGCATGACGGCCGTCTTGTCGGTGTCGAAGTGTCTGTCAACGTTTTTTCATGTAGCGGTGAAGGTATTTTCAAGCGTAATATTAATTGCGTGTCATTTTAAAATATTTATTGTTCAAAATGAGTTTCATCAACTGGACCAGCGAGGATAATGAAATTTTAATTGATTTTGTGCGGGTTCATGATGTGCTATATATGTGTGTGTGTGGTCTGTTCACCGTAATAAAACGGTCAATGCAGTCTCGAGCATACCACATGTTTATGGCCGTCTTTTAGAGGTTATCATATTGCGTCCGTTTAAAAACGGCACCGCTTTTGGAGGAAACCATAGCTTAAGGATGTGCGCCGTATTGCTTATCAAATGGCGAAAGTAAATAATATCCAATGTCCTGCTAGTTGGGAAAAAGACCAAATGGCAGGTATTGAATGGCTTCGGTCTTTCAAATCAAGGCATCCAGAATTGACATTGAAGAAACCTGAAGCATGTAGCATGGCGCAAGCAGTAGCAAGCCTGAAGCAAGCAGTAGCGACTCCGCCAGGTGGCGCCGTAACGTAAACATAATCCAGTGCAATGTGCTATTAACTTTTCAAAAAAATGTGTGTAAGTCATTGATACTATCATAAATCGACAGTATGAGTGTTATCCGCGGAAATAAATAAGTGATTAACAAAATATCAACATAAAAGTGGCGTACATTTGAACTGTGAATTACAAGTAAATATTTCTCAATTTCTTGACAAGACTTACTAAAATACAATCAAATTATGTTCCTGTGACAATTCATGTAAAAATGAACTATTTAATACCTACTACAAATACATATTGTGAAAATAAAATTATCAAATTATCATAATAACCGTTACATATCAGAATACTACAAGTCTGCAAGAGATGGCGCTACGGTTCTATTCATAAAGATAAATCCCCTTACTGTTGAACTGAAAATAATCGAGATCAGTCACAGATTTTGCCTGTCAATATGTTATAATAGCTACTACTACAGAAGTACGCTATTCCATTTCTACGCGTAGTAGTGCTACTACTACGCGTAGAAATGGAACCCAGAGCACGGGCTAGTGGTGAGCAGTTTTCGGCTCTTTTAGAATACATGGAAAGGTAAAATATTTTTTCAATACGTCATATTGTTTATGAAAGTTGAAATCCTATACACTGACTGAGTCTTTGTAACTTATATTTCAGCCACGGAGATTTGTCGAAACCTCAGCCTGGTGCTCAAGGCCGGTTAAGAGCCGACCGGTCATGGCAAGAGCTGGCAAACCTCCTTAACTCGATTGGCGGTGGGTTAAATAAGACTCCAGAAAAATGGAAAAAGGTATTTATTGATATACTGTGCTTTGTACATATTTTACATAAACTTCAATTTAAAATAGCTGTTATTACTTATTATCACACTGTGCTAAACTATAACTTTAATTTAAGGTTTGGGCAGACTGAAAATCCAAAACAAAAAAAAGGCACTAATGATTCGCCGTCATGCTAGCGGCACTGGTGGTGGCCCTAGTAGAGGTCAAAATCTAACAGCTTTGGAGACAAGGCTGTTAGGAATTATTGGAGCATTGGCGGTGGAGGGGCATGAGGAGATAGATGAACAAGGATTTGATGTTAGTAAATATAATTTTAATTTTATTGACTAGTTACCATATAATATAAAAAATAATATGTAGATGGATGTGGGGTTGCTCCACAAGTCTGTACTTAATAGATCTCACTCTCTCATTAATACCAACTATTACAGTTAATATACATATATCTGGTATTATATACGTAACTTATAATATTATTAGAAAGAAAATGCATTTATTTGTTGTTGGTGTCACATATAAAAACAGCATACAAATGTACATTTTCATCTGTGACACCACCCCAAATGGGTGTATAGCTCAGCGTTAGCTTATTATCTTTATATTTTTCAGGTTGTGCTGGTGTTGAAGATGGTATGTGTTAATAGTGTTAGTTTTATAGTATAACAAAATAAATTAATGCACATTGTTCTCTGTGTGACTGACTGACTGACTGATTGATGACATCTGCTAGAAAATTTTGTATGAAAACACTAGCTATTATATTTTCAGTTGATATCATATAAGCAGTCGGGTTTTTATTCTATTTTAATAATTTGCTTGTTTTTATAAGTGCACATTGTTGAAACACATACATTTGATTTGCAGGAAGGGATATTATCTCACAACCGCCATCATCACCGCCACTACCATTATTAGTGATTCCCTCGCCCACACGTTCTCACATTAACCAAGACCAGCCAACAGCTCCTGACACATCACACACCTACACGCCGAGCCTCACCCCACCTCCATCACCGCAGCCATCTCCTCACCGACGACGTGAGGGTGCGCGTCGAAGGCGGACGCTAACGCCGTTCGATCGAGCAGCTAGGGAGTTCGCGGCTATTGAACAGGCCGTCTTCAATTGGAGGAAAGACGGGTGGCAAATGAAGGCAGAAGAATAGAGGCGGATAACAACAGAACCAATGTACTGAATCGCTTAGCAGATATTGCTGAATCATTCCTTCAGCACTATCTGCAAAGTAGAGGTCAGACTCAATAGTGTTAAGGATGCAATCTAAGATGGATGCTAACTAACTTGGAAGGGGATAATAAGTTTATCCTCAAATTATTACCGGAACACTAAATTGCTTGGCAGTAGGCCTTTGTCGATCAAGCGGTCACTAGCCACAGCCGACTTGTACAAAAACTTTATGTTGATTCCTTGTGTTATACTTACTATTTTATGATACTTAAAATATTGCTAATTTTAGGACAAAAAAGTTTCACTCAAGTTTTAATTTTTTTTAAATAACACTGCTCCCTACTTTGATTTAAATTGGTCATTTGATTGTTGCCAAATTTATTATTGACATTCATTATTATATGTAGCATGTATGCTACTTGGTTGTATCTTTCTTAAACCAATTTTTTTATGAAAATTGTATGTAGCTACTGTCTTGTGATGTCACACTTCATTAGCGCTCTCTTTGTCTAACAGAAAACTATAAAGCTATATATTTCCAAGACTAGTTAGTTAGTATAATATTGAAAAAAGATAGCCATGTGTTGTAATATTTAAAAACTTTATTTTAAGAAGTATTGTGTTATATAAAATATCAGGCTATAATACTTATTTCTGTTTTTTTAGTTAACTTCATTTTTATTCTTAAAAGAAATAAAAGTATTTAAACCGAGAGATCCCTATTGCGATCTGGGGCGCACACAGTAGCAATACGCGTTCTAAAATCTTGCCAAGACAGGAAGAAGCGTGATCGGACGATACGCTTTCGGGTCGGTCAGCGGTTTATCGTTCCCCTTGGGTAGTACGATAAGTCTGCCGTCCTTCCAAACCCCCTCCACGACGCACTTACCGTACACCGCTCCGCGGAGGCCGCAGCCCACACGTGCTTGACCATTCTCGCCGTGATGCCGTCGATTCCCGGAGCCGTGTTAGGCAGGGACCTAACTATGGCCTGCAGCCCGTCTCGAGTGAGTGGAGGCGCGTCGCAGCCAGTCGGGAAAATGGAGGCCGCTAGCCGGACCTCTCTGTGATACGCCGTATCCTTAGACGGGTCGTCGTCCGGACACAGGGCATGCAACAGATTATCCACGGCCTCACCGACACTCTCCGAGTGGCCGTCGGCATACTTAATGCCGTTGATGACGTTTGCGGGAGGTCGGTACCTCCCACAGGCAACCCGATACGCCTGACCATAGGGGTCGACGTTACCCGACTCAGCCTCTCGGAGGTGATAGCTGTTCTGCGTCTCCACCATAAGCTGTCGGTACCTCCTGCGTTCTGCATGGAATGCGTCCCTAGCTCTCTCTTCTCTGTCACCACCCACTCTCCTGGCGCTCTGCCATGCGCAGCGAAGTCTGCCTACTTTCCTGCGCATGGCATCCAGCCTCGGGCTCCACCACTCATAGCCGGTATCCCGGCTCCGTCCACGCACACCCAGACATTCATGCGCAGTGCGCACCACAACACCCGTGAGCTCACTGGCCAGGGCGGAAGCATTCCTTTGCTCGTCCAGGAGCCCCACTCTTGCACTGATCGTCGCTTGGAATCGGCTCCAATTGACCCCATTTTCCCGGAACCTCGGCGGTCCACCATCGACAAGCTCGGCGCACTGTACAGCTCGTCGCGCGCGATCGCAGACAATGGTGTAAGTGATGAGGCGGTGGTCGCTTGACGAAGCTCCGTCGCGCACTCGCCAGTCCTGGACTGCGACGCTGCGTGTTGTTAGCGTGACATCGATATTAGACTCTCCGTTTGGGCCGCTGAAGGTTGCGGGTTGGCCCATGGCGTTGTGGAGGACGAGCCCTCTAGATGAGATGAAATCCTTCACCGATCTCCGTCTGTACTCCGTTTCCTGGCCCCGCCCGGTGTAGTGGCGGGGTTCGCTGTGCCACATAGGCGAGTGCGCGTTGACGCCAGCACCGATGACGACGCTTCTGTGCCCTAGGGAGTTCATAATCTTCTCTAGGTGGTGTAGGTGCGGGTCGATGGCCTCTGAGTATTGGAAGTATGCGGAAACGATAGTAAACTCCGCGCTACCCTTACTGATCGACGCGACGAAGCAATGCGACGTGGAGAGAAGGTTGAGGGCCACCACTGCGACGTCCGCCGACACGACGAGTGCTCCAGCCTTGGCTGAGGCGCCGTGCTGGATGAGGCCGGGCGGAGGCTGTATTGTTCTTGCACAAGAACAACGTCCAGCCCCAGCGCCCGGGCGAGCGATGGTAGCTCACTCGTCGCAACAGCAGCGCCGCCGAGGTTGAGCTGCCCGATACAAAGAGTTTGAGGCCCCCTAGGGGCAGCCATAATTCGTTGTAGCGATGGCTCTTTGTTCAGCGTACTGGCGGGCGGGGCGGGACCGTGCGTTTGTGGTGTGAGAGTCCGACTCCCTACCGAAACGGTGGCAGGTGGCGCACCGGGACTTTTCCGCCTTGCAGTCGTCCTTCTTGTGCCCGGTGCAGCCGCATTTTCCGCATACCACCTCCTTGGACTTGCAATATTTCTCCGGGTGACCGAAGGTTTGACACTTGTTGCAGAGGAGAGAAGACCACGGCCCTCACCCCGCCGAACATGCCGGCTCTGTCGCCCGACGAGCCGATGGAGACTGCGCCGGCGAGTGAGTCCGACCCCTCCTACGCAGCTGGGGCTGCAAACAAGAAACCGAAGACGGCCTCAGCGGGCACCGCTCTTGCGCCCGCACGCGCCGCCGTCGTCGACACCAGCAAGGCGCCGAAGGCCTCCGCTGATCGTGGAGGTGCTGCCGGACTGGCCCA
This sequence comes from Maniola jurtina, assembly GCF_905333055.1. Lineage (NCBI taxonomy): Eukaryota > Metazoa > Arthropoda > Insecta > Lepidoptera > Nymphalidae > Maniola > Maniola jurtina. Next base: position 3,038,802 of record NC_060054.1, on the reverse strand, counting down.
CTCACTTCAGGGAGCTGAAAAGGCCCCTCGGTCACGCTCCAAACGGACGCACATTTGGCAAGGGCGTCCGCTTCATCCCAAAGTCGGACCAGGAGTTCCGCGTAACCCAGCGCTACCTTACGCAGCTGGAGAGCGCTAACGGAATCTCCTGGTTCTGTTACTCGCTGCCGGTCAAGAGGAGGCTCAAGGTTGCGATACGCGGCCTGCCGGCGAACACTGAGCCGGAGCTGGTCGAGGCGGAGCTGCGCGAACTCGGGTACGTCCCCGAACATGTGAGGACGATACCCGCGCGTCCAGGCAGGCCTGGGATGCCTTATGTTCACGCAGTTGCAGCGAACGCCGGACATCACACCGGGCATATACGAGGTGCGCGAGTTTCTCTGCATGCCTGGTGTCACGATCGAGGCCTGGCGTGGCAGAAAGGGACCAGCCCAGTGCCACAGATGCCAGCAGTGGCGGCACAGCTCCGTAAACTGCCACCGCCCGATCGTCTGCGTGGTCTGTGCGGAGAATCACGCAGCCAGGGACTGCCCACGCCCCCAGGAGGAGCCGCCGACATGCGCCAACTGTGGCGACGCGCACACGGCGAATAACGCAAACTACCCCGTGTTCCGCAAGGAGCTGCGTAACCGTAGGGCGGGCACCGGCGCGCGCCGCCACTGCCGCCGTCGCCTCGACGACGGAGGCCGACGCGCCCGGCTCGCTGCATGAGTCATGTTTTTTCGTGCGTGCAGGCGGCTCTATCGAATTATAAGACGTTGTCACGTCAATAAAATCAAACTCCATCCTGCAAAAAAACCTCCAAAAGCTAAAGTAACAATGGTGATTATAAACAAAAATTGTTTATAATCATCATAATCATCAAAGCGAGGACTGTAGTATGTGACCCACGGCACTTCAAGCACCTGGGTAATGTCACGCAGCTTAGAATAAGAGATCATACAGTATCATTAAAGCACGTGTTAGCAACACTGGCTAAAATACTTTTTATTATCAGCAACACTGACCAAATTACTATTTTTATTTAACTTTTGTGTAATGAAACAAATGTAGCCACGTCAATACACCTTATTAAATATGTCATTATACCTTTGTCAATATACGTTTCATGACAAGACGTATATTGACAAAGGCAATTATTATTGTCCGGAAGTAGTTGGGGTTTCCTTCGAGAGTCGGGCCAGCAGGGTTATGCTGTATCTCAGTGGCACACTAATTTCGTGAAAATTTCTAATAATTAAATGTCAAACTCAAATTTTCTATTCGCTAACGTCAGTTTTTAACCAAGATGACGTCATAGACAATGACTCTCGATCATAGCCATTAATGGGATGGAATAGAAACCGGAAATGCTTTTTCACGTATGTTTTCGTATCGATAGTTTTTAAAACTCTATTCACTAAGCAAAAATGACAGTTTGTAGTTAGAAACTTTATTAGGTGGCTACGATCGTTTTAACAACTAGTCGGGACCAGTGTTTTGCGACTCGCCACTATAATCCGTCCGTTTTATAGAGGTAATAATTTTTTAGCAATCTCAACGAATGTAGAGATGTTTTAATTTCGAAGGATTTTTATTAATTACAAATCGGCTGAATTCCGCTCGGTTTTTCAGGAAAATATATTATAATAAAAAATTGATACCTAGTACCTAGGTACTTACCTATTAGTTGTAAAAAGGTAAGTAATATAAAGTAAGGTTGGTTCGTCGGAGTTAAATTATTGTTATTTTGTAAGCAAGATAATAATTTAAAAAAAATATGGCTCGTGCCGTATTGATGGGGCATGCTGAAGAGCAGCGCCAACAAAAGGCGCTACGGGTCCACAGGCGCAGGCTGCGCGATATGTATAACCCAATGGAGCTGCCAGAAACAGAGTTCATTGCGAACTTTCGTTTGAGCAAGGCTGGCTACCAGCAGGTGTTAGAGGAACTCGGGCCTCACCTCCAAGCCGCTCGACGAAGGACAGCTGTTCGCATTGAACTTAATGTAAGTCTCATGTTACCTACATGAGACTTACCTTAAGTTCAATGCGAACTAAAGTACCTATTTCCTATCTTTGTACCTATTCTACTCCCTTTACAACCTCTCGCACTGCCAAGGGTCACTGGTAGAGATCTCTTATAGAGAGATAAGTGCTTCCCTGTCCACTTTTACTTTCTTTGTCTCTTAATTGTTACAACTTTCTGGTACAAAATAAAATAACAAATAAAAATAAAATTCTGATATTTATATTGAGGAAGAAAATATTGAGATTAATTTAACACAAAAATTGGATTTTATATTTATTGCAGATCCTAGCAGCTCTGCATTTTTATGCCACGGGTACATATCAGCGCCCAATGGGGACATCACATCGTGCAGCCTGGTTTCCTAGAGGCCCTCCAGCGTATCGACCCATCGCAATATCGCGATGGGTCTCTGCAAACTCGACCAAGAGTTCGAATTGGCGCACAGAGACTTTTCTTCTTGGAGGCATCTAAATAGACAAAATATGCTTCATGATTTCGTTCAAATTGTGTACTGAAGGAATAATTAGATAGGTACACAATAAAAGCACTCAAGAATACTGTAATTCTATAGTCATTCTATAGTCATAATTCAAAGTTAGGTACTACAAAACACTAATCTATGCAAAACACAAAACCGTTTAAATTCAAGTCAAAGTTCAAACTGATGTAATGTCAATGTCAAATGTCCATAGATAATAATTAAAAACTAGTCGAAGTCGTACAATTTAAAAAGTCTTACATTTCTACTACGCTACCTGTCAGGCAGAGATATTTAATTTGGCCATATTATAAAGTCGATAAAATACGCTACTATGTTAATGTTGGCCAACTGCCAAGTGTTAGATACTCTTAATTAGTTAGCCACGCATTCGATACGGAATAGAAAAACACGTGACCTAAATTTCATGGATTTCTAACTGGACTCAATGTCTAACGAAAACTTTCAAAGATACAGAATAGCCTTGCAGCGCGCTCAGGCAGTGAATTTTTGTACTCCAATCGAGAAAGTGTGAAGTGGAATATTGTCGAGTGTTAAAGTGGCAAATTGCAAAGACAAGTGGTAAAGTATAAGAAATATAGCATTAATTATGAGTAAGTTATGTTTTATTTCACTACTATTAATAATAATAAAATTAAATCCTGAGTAATAATAATAAAATTAAATCCTGAGATCACAAAATGTAGATATTTGTTGGCGCAATCTGCAAGTCTTTGATTGGACATTATATGGTGACGTGCCGGGCCGCGCCCTCCAGCGTGAGTATCCGATAACCGAATAGCGCTAACTCGAAGCATTCCTGTGTGCCTTATGGCACCTTTGTTTAAAACTCAACTTAAAATAACAACAAGAAGAAGGGAACGAAGTGCAGCAAGTGCCAGTGTGAAAATAAAGAATTGATAGTAGTCTGAGGGCATCGATGTATATGGATTAGCCTTTCCCATACAATTCCGTCCGCAAAAATACGCTTGAATCTTACGTCATTGACAAAGTCAATAGACTTTTGCAAATTCTATTGACTTTTGAGCGCGTTTTTTATCTTCGTAGGGCCCATCCATATACATCGATGTCTGAGGGTAGTTTCCATTTCATAAAGATCTTGTTGCACTTAGTTGAAACACCTAGTAATATAATGAAAATAATAAAATAGGTAAACAACATAATACGTATTCAACCATATTTTCATAGAATGACAAAACAACAACATTTAAACATAACTTCTTTTTAACCCCCGACCAAAAAAGAGGGGTGTTATAAGTTTGACATGTGTAATCTGTGTACCTGTCTGTGGCATCGTAGCTCCTAAATGAATGAACCGATTTCCCACCTATAATACACATACCCGCAAACATATAAGCGATAATAGATATCTGCTCATGAAAAGCATTATTGAAATTGATTTTCTTCTCCGATTGAAGCATGAAAACAAATGATTGAAAAATCGGCAAACTTTCAAGAATCCATTTAAATAAGACTTATAACTTACTATGATATACAGTATCTTTTTATTATTTCGAGTGGTAATAATATTAAGATACAATATAGTTTTTAAAGTAGATAATATACAGGGTGTTTGGTAATTAGTATAATATAATGACGACACGTACCCATGCTACTTTGATCTGATTATTAGGTTGGGGAAAAGTCTTTTCGCATTATAGTATGTATGAACTTATAATAAAACTTCTTTGGCTATACTATTTGTATCTAGCTGGTTTTGGTATAGTTGGCTCCGCGTATTTAAAGATGGCCACGATAACGGCTGTTAGAGAGAACGTTCAGACAGATTAGTATGCGGAGTATATGATACAGAATTGCAGGAAAGCCTGTTAAAAAAGACAGGGTTAACATATGAATTGGCAGTCGACATGGCATTACAGGATGAGAAACGCGAAAGAGACCTAAAAATCATCAATATAGGTGAAGTAAAGGCCACAGAGCCGGAGGCAAGGACAAGTAAAACCAACAACGAAGAAGAACCGATGGATGTGAGCGATGTGAAAGGGATGAAGCCTCTGCTTCCGTTGTGTCCGTGTTGTTTATAACTTTAGATTTCATGGTTTTCCTTTCATTTAATTTATCAAGTTTCGAAAAGAGATTTGATCCTTGTAATTGATCCTAACGATCTATGCAATAAAAGTACAGGTTGTAATTTTTACAGATTTTAGTCTATTCGATTCCCGGGTGTGGCAAGCGAATTTTCGAAAATCTTTGAATGCAGTTTTCTTTCTATTCTCAAAAAAAAGGAATGTTTTTTTAATAAAGTTTTTTAAGAGTGTTTTCCCTTCAGGGAACGAACCGCATGGTAAGGAAGGCTGCCCTGAAACCTGGCATCAATGAAAATTTCTAAAAAAATATAAAATAGAGATGTCAAATGAGTTGAGTCCTGTGGTTAATTCATTACAAACCCAAAACGCCAGCTGCTGCATGACCTGTGGACCTAGGAAACCACCCATTCCACCACACTACTAAAATTATTCAGCGCTAACTCGCCAACAAACTGCGACGCAGTTTGGCGAGATATATTCTATAAGGATTTTTTTGTGTCTTTAAATTAATAAATTAAAAAAAAAGCGTGTAAACTCTAACTACAATGAACTAGGGTACAAAGCACGGTCACAAGTGATCCAGAACCTTTAGACATCCATTGGCCACAAGCTGATCATGAAATCGAGATGCATGAACTAACTGAATTTGGAAGTCGATACTAACGATGGTTTATCACACTAATATTATAAAGGAGAAAGTTTGTATGTGTGTGTGTGTGTGTGTGTATGTTTGTTACTCCTTCACGCAAAAACTACTGGACGGATTGGGCTGTTTAGAATGGAGATAGATTATAGCCTGGATTAGCACATAGGCTACTTTTTATCCCGGAAAATCAAACAGTTCCCACGGGAATTTAAAAAACCTACATCCACGCGAACGAAGTCGCGGGTATCAGCTAGTCTGGAATAAATGGCTGTCGCATTGCAGACGTTAAACAATTAATTCAGTGGACCTTTAATTTGGAAAGACATCACAGCGCGTGCGATTCGGCAATCAAATTCGTGCATGAAAAAAAAGGCGGATTATTAAGTGAATTGGAAATTAAATGCAGCATGTGCAGTAAAACTTGGAAATGTAAGACGAGTGACAGTAATGAAATTAATACCTCATTTTTATCAATTGTAACATCAGGCAGCTTTTACACATAAGCTGCACAAAAAATGAGCATCACAGATAAACCTCAGACGACAGAGCAGCTGGCTGCCATCGAGGTGGCGCTGAAAGACCTCGCTGATCCGCCATACCCCCGGCTCAGAGAACCAAAATTCAATCCACCTGATGTTGGATATGTGGTTATGAAAGTGCCACATGGACTACTTAAAAAGAAGACTTATCAAGGCCACATCCACCCCAGTGTAGTCTATTACTGCCCATCCTATGCACACCACAATTTTAAAATACAAGCTTTTTTTGATGACATTTAATATTATGACATAGCATGGATCGACACAGCATTGGCCCACTGGAGAACGTAGTTGAGATAGGTATTAGTTTCGAGTTACCTTGATTTTATATAAGATGATAATATAATTTTTTTGTTGCAGTCGGAGGTCGCCAGCTGCTCGGTCTCCCCTTCAGGTGGAGGTGGAAGTCCACGCTGAAAAACCTTGGTGACTTCGTCAAGATCACGTAATGAATTTTTTGAATTAAACAATTAATTCAGTGGACCTTTGATTAGGAAAGACATCATAGCGCGTACGAATCGGCAATAATCAAATTCGTGCATGGAAAAAAAGGAGCATTATTAAGTGAATTGGAATTTAAATGCAGCATGTGCAGTAAACTTGTAAATATAAGACGCGTGACAGTAATGAAATTAATACCTCATTTGTATGCGCAATTGTTACTTTTTACCCGATTGCGGCAAAGCCAAAAGGAAGGGTTATGATTTTAGCAGTCTACGTATGTATGTATGTAGGTATGTATGTATGTATGTGTGTATGTTTGTATCCAGATTCTGTGTGTTCCACCGTAGCGCCTAAACTACTGGGCTGATTTTGATGGATGAGGTGTCAATCGATTCGCCGTAAAGGCCCGGGTGACATAGGCTACATTTTATACAAAAAAAATTAACCTAACGGATGTTACATGAAAACAAGTGGAGGCCCCCAAAAAATTTTTTTTTTGCTATTGTATCGAGTGGGGTGTCAAATGAAAGAGGAGAAAATTCTGAGTTCATAAATATAAATGGGCTTATGTTTAACTTACCACCAGGTATAGTAACATATAACAGACAAAAATAGTAAATGATTACCAAAATTAAACCCGCATTTTAATGTAAAATTACAACCTAAGTTTTAACATCTCGCTATCCTATTTAAGCAAAATGACTCCAAATAAATCATTGTTAACCCAAAAGTAGTAAATGATCACCAAAATTAAAACAGCATTTTAATGTAAAATTATAACCAAAGTTTTTACATCTTGCTATCCTATTTAAGCAAACTGGCTCCAAAAAACTCATTGTTAGCCCAAAAATAGTTAATGAAAACCAAATTATTAACCATATTTTAATTTAAAATGAAATGCAAAAAAATAAAATCTCGTTATCCGATTAAAGTAAATTACCCTCGGCAAAAAAAATATTTTGCCAAACACAGTAAAGTAAATTTACTCCTAACCTTTTTGTCTCCAAATTGATTAACCACTACAAAAAAAAATTATCTTGAGCGTTTCGTTTACAACCAAATGCTATACCTAAAATAAAAAATAAAACTCTTACAATTTCAATAATCCCTTTTTTAATTATTGAAACAATCATTAAAAAGATAGTCCTCTTAAAACTAATAATAAACAGTTCAAAGATCTTAAAACTAAACTAATAATAAGCATTTAAAAAATCTTAAGAAGAATCAGTCTTCTGTATTAATTCACTGCACAATTAATGCTTTCTTAGCTTTGGCTGGTCGTCCTCTTTTGCGCTTCATGCCAATCGGAATAGCTCTGGCCTCTGAAGGTGGCTGGACGTGCTTAAGCCGAATCGCCAATCCAACGAGATGCTTGCAAATGTAATCTTTGAGAAACTTTGGGCAATTGCATGTGCCGTGTAACCAATTTTCCTTTTCTCGGGGCATTATAACTTCCCACTCTCTAAAATGTTGCTCTTTGTATTCGTCAAAGGTCTCCCATGGCTTTTCATAATTTTTGCAATCTAAATCCGACCCAGCTGGAATTCTGTATGAGCAAACTAGCTCAGTACTATTCTTTAATGGCACCTGCTTCGACAGTTTTGCCCATTGGTAACTTTCTGTCCACATCTTTAAAGATACTGTCGGCAGTTGAGCGAACCGTCTCTCAGTATTATTAATCACGTATTCATTAGACCAGTCCTTGACTATATCAGAAGCAATTACTAAGAACCGCGCCAAAGGATGACGCTCACGAAGCGTGCCACCATCTTTTATTGTTTTATTGAAAGATTCCAGAGCATTGTTTGTAGCAGGAGTCCCCAGAGATGCGCCCAAATACCAGAAACGATTTAGTATTAGCCATTCATTTTCAAAGTATGTAACAAAATCTTTTTCGGCTTTCCACTTGTCCAAAAATTTTTCGCTGGCTCGATCAAATATTTCCTGAGTTGAGGCACACTGTAAAGCATCAATATCTTGTAAGATCTCTTTTTGGGATTTCTTTTGCACACTTTGCTCTACTCTTGTTTGCATCTTCTTTTTCGCATGCGCCCAGCACATTCTTATGACTGTATCTGTTCCAAATGTGCACGCAAAGGCAGTTTGTATAGCCTTCGCTGCATCACAGACCAAAACTTTACAACTTAAAGTGTATGAAAATATTGAGAAAACTGCTTTTTTTAATGCGGAAAATAAAAATATGAAGTCTTCCGTTCGTTCAGCTGTTGTCACAGCTAATCCAAATGGGTGAAAATGTTTATCTCTGTCTGTAGTTCCAATCACAAGTACTGGAAACCCTTGCCAAATGAGCTTATATGTGGCATCCGCGTGAAGAACAGAACATTGGCGTGATAGACCAATTAAATATTTCGTCGTTAACATGAACCGGAAGTTCTGATCTAAATCATCTTCAGAAATTTCATACGCCAAAACAAAAACTTCGTGACCGTCATCAGGTATTTCAGAGTTTTCTTTTAACCATAATTCAAGCTGTCCCAAGCTTATTACCGATGGCCCGTATTTTTTCTTACGTATGATTTTAAGATAATTGTTTAACTGTAACTTAGTCGGCAGAACTAGTCCATTAATTTTACTTAAGTTCTTCATAATAGATTTAGGTTTCAAACGCAGTTCGAATAGTTTTTCTATTTCCTTTTTCGTTGCCTCATTTATTCCCCTAGTCGACTGACAGTCAGAATTTTCATGGTCGTGACATGTTTCAGTACGAAATAATAATATATCATCACACGATGCGTCAAATAAAAGATAAATCGCGGCAGAACACTGAATTTCAGCCCGAAGCTTCACTTTGTTACAACGATAGTAACGTTTTACTCCTTCTTCAGTCGTATGAATTTTTTGTATTGACCAGGTCTTCTCATTTTTGATAAATTCCTCAGCGCTCCGCACAGTTATAAATTTTCTTTCAAAAACCCAAACTTTATTTTGCCTTCGACGTTTTTTCGTATGCTCTGTGATTTTATATTCGTCTTCATCTGATTCCGATGAAGTACTCAACAGCGGAGCACACGAACTCGGTCCCGCTAAGTTTTCATTCGCCATTGCAAAGAAGATAGATATCAAAACACACCCAATAAAAGCAAGTGCTCGCACGCGACTAAATTGGCGATCGTGTCCGGGCGTGCGCGGCGCTTGCGGTGTGGTGGGAGAGGATCGTAAGCCGCAGACATAACTTAATATGGCATCATAATGCTTCATTTGGTAATAAGCCTACATTTTATGTCAATCATAGTGGTTTATTTAGGCAGAAATAGCGCATTAATTTGCTCGCTAAGATTTGGTGATCATTTACTACATTTGGTGTTCGAATACAATTTGAAGTGCAGTCGTGACTAAAATAGCTAGTACTATTGTAATTTTAGACGTTATTTATCTGGTGTTAAGTATATATTTTTGGTAAAAGAACTAAGGGTATCAAAGCATTTTATGGTGATCATTATATTTAACCCCATATAAATGTACTACAACATTAAAATATACCAAGCGACAGAAAAACAATTTGACTATAATATTTAGCGTTTATTAAGACGATGGCAGTCGGGTTTTAGTTTTCAACTTTATCTTGTTACAACACGCAGCTTTTACAGACAAGCTGCACAAATAATGAGCATTATGGATATACCTACAATGTCATCGCGAAAATTCAAAAGAATCGAAAATCATTTGGGGGAAGATTGGTCGGAACATAGAAAAAAGGCGGATAATTAAGTGAATTGAAATTTAAATGCAGCGTATGCACTAAAACTTGGAAATATAATGAAATTAATACCTCATTTGTATACGCGATTGTTACTTCTTACATCAGGCAGCAGCTTTTAGGCAATTGGGAGAGGTTTAGTCAGAACATTTGACCGATGAAATTGCAAAAGCAGATGAACAAGAACGAGCGATTGCCATAGCCATTGTCTAATGAGACACCCTAGAAAACAACGAATTTGATGTCCTTTTTAACTGACTTCAAAAAAGGAGGTTATCAATTCGATATGTATACGTGTGTAATATAATTAGGACTGGGAGATATTTACATAGTACAATCATAGTAAAGATACAAAGGTACCTACGTGGTGTGAATGTGTGCGCGGCGTCATCACGCCGAACACACATTCACACCACGGATATTAGGATATACGGTAAATGATTTAAAACCATGTGAATTAAGGGCTCAATCATTTTGTGGAAATTATTTGCCTATCGTAGGCGCACTGGAAATGCTGCGGTCGTATAAACAGAATAAATATGTTATTAACTTTGCGAAATCCAGAGAGAGAGAGAACTTTCGCACCCTCTACAGTCGTCCCCAATATGGCGTATTTAATACTGACGTATTATGAGTGCAGAAACCTGGAAAAATCAGTCAGATCCAAATCGAGGCTCAACATACATTATTCTTCTTTACTACGCAAAGTGGAATAAATGGCAGCAAGTGTTCGACGCTCTCAATAATCAGTATCGTAGGTATCACCTCCTACCCTCATTTAGCTCGATAAGTTGTAGTTTTTTTTGCTTGTAGTAATGATTGATTAATTTTGTATGTATTTATATTATTTAGTACCTATTTGGGAAATGTAAATGTAGGTTTCTAGTTTAATTATGTGTGTTTGCGATTAATTACTTTGGAATTGTAACTTTGAATATTGTGTGCCTTATGTCGTCGGCACTAAGGTGTACAGGAAAACTCAAGCAAGTTTATGTTTACACCGCAATCTCAAATACCCTGTTGTGTTTTATTAACATATAAACAAATAAATAAATAAATCATCTCCTCCTTACTTGAAGGAGATATTTGAATTAGTAGCTCGTCCGGGAGACGAGCTACTAATTCAAATTCGACTATTCGAGTTCCTGATGGAACACCTGTTGCAAAATGAAGAATCGAAACAAGGTAGGTTCAAGTGAGAGACTCACGCAAATAAGTCAAACTGGAAAATATTGGTATGATTGCGGCTATGACAGCCGTGTACGCAGTATGCTGCATCCCATTTAACGTATTACAATGCTTGTGAGGGCACACGAGGACGTTGTAATGGAACAAATGACCCTGGCTGCGCTACGTGTGGTTCGGACCCGTAGTCCCTAGCAGCTGGAATCCGATTAAAATGGAAAATGTTGAAATGATTGCGGCTATGACAGCCGTGTACGCAGTATGCTGCATCCCATTTAACGTATTACAATGCTTGTGAGGGCACACGAGGACGTTGTAATGGAACAAATGACCCTGGCTGCGCTACGTGTGGTTCGGACCCGTAGTCCCTAGCAGCTGGAATCCGATTAAAATGGAAAATGTTGAAATGATTGCGGCTATGACAGCCGTGTACGCAGTATGCTGCATCCCATTTAACGTATTACAATGCTTATGAGGGCACACGAGGACTTTGTAATGGAACAAATGACCCCAGGGTGCACTATGTGTGGTTCGGACCCGTAGTCCCTAGCAGTTGGTTCGGTATCCACTGGCTTGGCAGAAATAATGGGCGACAATAACCACAAGAGACAAAGCGTCACCTAAGATGCAAATGCAATACTATCAACATCATAACCTACTGCAACATGAACATTCAATTCCGTAACGGATTCATAGAGGTAATAGGGAAAAATAGAGGAAATGGTCTAGCCAACCACCAATCAAATCAAAGTCAAATGTGGGCGAAGAAGTACCCTTGGCAGAAATAACCGGCGTCAACTACTTTACTTGTCCTAATAATTTCGTTATACCCTACCTCTGCTGGTGTTTTAATAATGTGCAGTATGCATCCTATTTAACGTATTACAATGCTTGTGAGGGCACACGAGGACGTTGTAATGGAAAAAGTACACTATATATGGTTCGGACCCGTAGTCCCTAGCAGTTGGTTCGGTATCCACTGGCTTGGCAGAAATAATGGGCGACAATAACCACAAGAGACAAAAAGTCACCGAAGATGCAAATGCAATACTATCAACATCATAACCTACTGCAACATGAACATTCAATTCCGTAACGGATTCATAGAGGTAATAGGGAAAAATAGAGAAAATGGTCGAGCCAACCACCAATCAAATCAAAGTCAAATGTGGGCGAAGAAGTACCCTTGGCAGAAATAACCGGCGTCAACTACTTTACTTGTCCTAATAATTTCGTTATACCCTACCTCTGCTGGTGTTTTAATAATGTGCAGTATGCTGCATCCCATTTAACGTATTACAATGCTTGTGAGGGCACACGAGGACGTTGTAATGGAAAAAGTACACTATATATGGTTCGGACCCGTAGTCCCTAGCAGTTGGTTCGGTATCCACTGGCTTGGCAGAAATAATGGGCGACAATAACCACAAGAGACAAAGAGTCACCTAAGATGCAAATGCAATACTATCAACATCATAACCTACTGCAACATGAACATTCAATTCCGTAACGGATTCATAGAGGTAATAGGGAAAAATAGAGGAAATGGTCGAGCCAACCACCAATCAAATCAAAGTCAAATGTGGGCGAAGAAGTGCCCTTGGCAGAAATAACCGGCGTCAACTACTTTACTTGTCCTAATAATTTCGTTATACCCTACCTCTGCTGGTGTTTTAATAATGTGCAGTATGCTGCATCCCATTTAACGTATTACAATGCTTGTGAGGGCACACGAGGACGTTGTAATGGAAAAAGTACACTATATATGGTTCGGACCCGTAGTCCCTAGCAGTTGGTTCGGTATCCACTGGCTTGGCAGAAATAATGGGCGACAATAACCACAAGAGACAAAGAGTCACCTAAGATGCAAATGCAATACTATCAACATCATAACCTACTGCAACATGAACATTCAATTCCGTAACGGATTCATAGAGGTAATAGGGAAAAATAGAGGAAATGGTCGAGCCAACCACCAATCAAATCAAAGTCAAATGTGGGCGAAGAAGTGCCCTTGGCAGAAATAACCGGCGTCAACTACTTTACTTGTCCTAATAATTTCGTTATACCCTACCTCTGCTGGTGTTTTAATAATGTACCTTCATTTTCATATTATTAGTCTTTTTTTTTTTAATATTTTGTTTAATCCTTGCCTGCATACTTTATCTTACAATATAGTAGTATTCTTTAAACTAAATTAGTATAAGCATCTCGTAGTCCGTGACCTTACTTTTTAAGGCTCCCAGCCTGAAAACCAGCGCTGAAACATTATGCTGAATGGGAGACCTATGTATATTTGATCACAAATGACATTTTATTTAGTACAAACATTAAGCGGAGTTTGGGCCCTTTCGTTGGCACGACACTTAATACACAATACACTGTTTAAGTTAAGTTAGTTTTTAAGTTTTATATTTTTTTATTCTTAGTTTTATATTTTAAGCGTCATTATTTTTAATATTATATTTATATTATGTGTTGGTTCAACAAATAAATTTCATTATATTCTAGTATATTCTAGTATTAATTCAATTACTTTTAAGATATTTTATAGGTTCCTAGTGTTATAGTGATCAAATAAAAAAAGTTTTCTTTCTTTCTTTCAACCCTACCCTATTGCAGGAATAGAGACCCTGCACAGTTCTGCCATGACGGGTCTACTTGATTATTTCGATATGTGAGATGGAATATTAACACTGAAAACAGTAATAGCCCAGAGGTTAGGGCTTCTGGAGGTTGTAGGCTCCAGGCACAAACCTCTTGACTTTTTGGGAGTTACTTATGTCGACTAAGCCGATCTGACAGAAGAAACTGGAAACTGACTTAATAGGAACTTTCCAACAAAGATCCTTCTGGGTCGCTGAACACATAGCAAATGACTTCCAAACTTAGTCATTAAGAAATGACAACCGTTAACTTTATATAGCATAGTAACAACTAACTATTTTATCCCGTTAGTTCAACTCTTAAAAGTATTTAGATGCAGTTGAACTACTGGGACAGTCACACTATTTCAACCATTTAGTTAAGAATCATTGGGTGATATGAGGCCTTAAAGAATTTGTATGAAACTTTAATGTAACAATTTAACAAACAGCCCATCCCAGAAATGAACTTGCAAAAACTTTCAAAGGGCCATTTGAACATTTGTCTAGTAGCTCTATGACACTAGGGGCCTATTGCACAACTTCCAGATAAACTTTCTAACAAATAAAATCATTATGACAGTTTCTGGTATCGGGAATCTGTCAAAATGGCTTTATTCATTGGATAAAGTTTAGGCCATTGTGAAACAGGACATATTTCATTCATACCTCATTCGTCATGTTACATGATTTGTCAAACATCAGGTACACACAACTAGCTCTTATGACAAATTTCTGATGAAAGTCTACTAACTAACAATAATTCAGAGAACAGAACTAACAGAAGAAACTGAAAACCAACTTAATAGGAACTTTTTTCCATAAATAACACAAGATCCTTCTGGGCCCCTGAGTGAACACAATGCAAATCACTTCCCTACCTAAACTTAGTCATTAAGAAATGACAACAGCCAACTTTATACAACCATAGTAACGAGTTGGACTATTTTGTCCCATTAATTCAACTCTTAAAAGGACTGAGATGCAGTTGAACTACTGGGACAGTCAAACTAGATCAACTAATCCATTGAACTAGTAGGACAGCAATATGATCTAGTAGACAAGGTAGAAAGAATTCCATTTTAGCTTTTACACAATATCATGTGGAATGCTGATTTTAATTCATACAAAAGACATAGTAATGTTTTACAAGTTTGAATTTTGTTGTTCCATAATAATTTTCATAAGATGTGGTTCTTGTTACAATGGTTAACTTAAGACTAAAGACGCCAAAGAAACAGGCGTACCCTGGTATGAGAAGCCCACAACAAACTCAAAATGTGAGAATTCACTTCAGTATTAACGGTATTAAAACCAAAAATATGAACTAAGCTCAAGTATGGGCGGCGGGCGTTTCCGCACGGTCTCACGAGGAAATTTTAACTAAAATAAAATATGTACTTATGATTGGTAACAGAAACGACACAACCACGAAAAAGTACACAACTTTTCAATCAACACTTAACAGGGTTTAGAAAAAAACGTAAAAGTTAACGAAGAAAGGCCACGAAAATTCGACGAGATTACTACGATTAGGGCTATGTCGGTTTCAGTTCCGAACCTGACGGTTTTACATTTTGTAGAATCTGATTTGCACTCTTTGATTCATATTCGTTTCATGGCAGATCAACCACACCTCACACAACCACGGCCGAAGTTCGCCCGTCCGCTGAACAAAACAAGTAACAACGCCCATCATATAATTGCAAGAAAAAAAAGATAGCTGAAAATTGTAATGAAATTGAAAAATCAATAATGATTAATGAACAATGTAACCAGTAACCACAGATAAACAACGATAAACTGTGCTAATAGTCTGTGGTGTTTTGGTGTTGCCAGGTCTTAATTTCACTTTACTCATGCTTATATGCTTTTAGATTTTGCGAGTAATGGAAAAATCAATTAATAAATTAATTTAAGACTTTCGTATTACATTAGGTATTATAACAGACTTTTTTTGCTGAAATATCTTGTACTTGCACTTGACGATAAGCATGCCAATACGGAAAGCAATGATGAGATCTGGATGAGCTCCTCACAGTTTAGAATCTGAAAATAAATCTTGAATAAAAATATCTGTGACAGGAAATCCGAATGCCAGAAGGACTGTTCAAACTTTAGCGGTTCGTCTTCGTAACCGAAACGTTAACAAAAACGATTCGTGCGAGTTTTATTACCTTATATTACACGATTTATGAAAATTCTGGGTAAATTGTATTTCAAACTAATTTTATTGTATTTTGGACTAGCAACCACCCGCGGCTTCACTTGGTGAAAATATTAATTCTCTACAGATATTCTCTATCCCGTGAGAACATTGGAAAATCCAGCTTTAGTACATTATAAAGAGAACCACTGCAACATTTTAGTTTTCTAAGTCCAAAGGTTTGGGCTAGGTGTTGACAATGACGAGTCAGTCAATGAATCAGGACTTTTCTTTTTCTATATTTAGATCATAGGTAAGGATAATCTATTTATGAGTTAAAATAGCATTTGTGAGTTTCAAACATTTTAGAAAAGTCCTTTATTTTTAATTCAAAATAATAACTTGTTTAAATTATTTACACAACAAGTGTAAATTAAAAATTTATAACACCCCCGACGATCCAAAGTATTTGAGTTTTCCAAAACATCATTTTCAAATAAATAATTATGTATTTAGGCAACGTCCATCTTGACAGCTTGACATTTGTCAATTGACATAATATTAAGAACCTAACGGTTATGTAACCTTCTTTTCTACAAGAAAACTAGAAAAGAGCTGATAACTCTTAAACGGCTGAACCAATTTTTTTGGATTATAGCTAAGAACACTCTCGATCAAGCCACCTTTCAAACAAAAAAAACTAAATTAAAATCGGTTCATTCGTTTAGGCGCTACGATGCCACAGACAGATACACAGATACACAGATACACAGATACACAGATACACAGATACACAGATACACAGATACACAGATACACAGATACACACGTCAAACTTATAACACCCCTCTTTTTGGGTCGGGGGTTAAAAAATTACCTTGCAAGTTTTGATTTTCCCTAAATTTAAGGTAAAATACCATATAATGGCACCACTGATAGTTGTTTTTTTTTTTGTCCACAGATGTTATATCAACGAATTTAGGAACTTAACTAACACCATCTATACACGAACCAATTTGCAATTTTGATCCAACTTGTAGAGCCAACTCCTGTGGGACACAAAGTCGCCTCCGTTCCCGAATAGGTACCGATCCACTCACTTGACCATTTGACACATTTCTAGTCTGTGAAGTATTAATAATTAAAAAAAAAAAAATTGAAAAATGCAATGCAAAATGGCACGGGTCAACACCGTTACCGGTGGGCAAAGGCAAAGCAAAAGTGAGCAGTTTTGTGGTGTTCAGTGGTACTCTTCATGGAAAAACATCATCCAGGATTCATCAATCCGATTATTCTGATATTCTATTCGAAGTTACAGATAATTTTGTATCGGTTTCCGTGGAAAGTGTGATTTTGGTGATTTTTTCTTGTTGCTTTGTAGCACGTTTCAGTGCATGAATATAATATTCGTTCGTGTTATTCCGTTATTCTTTATCAGTTTGTAATATTTAGAATTAGGGAATAATAACTACAAGTCGTAGTGCTTTCTTTTGGTTGATAGGAGGTAGCAGTTTTCGATTCTTCTGCTTTACAGTTTGACTTGGTTAGCCGCCATGTTACTGGCATAACTAAACTATTAATTATTATACTGCCGAATGAAATATTACAGTACAATTCCGCACAGAAAACAGTATTGGAAAAAAGAAATGGGTGCAGTAATAGAGTAGAAAGCCTAAAGGAATGTGGCAGATCAATAATTTCTCATATTTTTCAGTTTAGTGTGGTGGTTGTGTTTGTCTTGAGCCCTAAAAAATAAAATTGAGGATCTGTTGGCTGGTTTCTAGATGTGTCGTTTGTAATGTCTGCTAATTGGTTATTAGTAGTTCACTAGTCCGATCTTTCTGTAGAGAGTTCCTTCATTCATAGGACTTAAACATGAACTTTACCAAGTAATTTTTAGTAAGTAGTTGAGATTTTAATCAACTGAATTTACCTCAGGTTTGGAATTCCCTTCCTATCGATAAAAGTTAATGAAAGAGTTGGTTAAAGCTGTTTTAATAAATTCATACAATAACTCTGGTGCTCTGTTGGAAAGTTTTGTGAAATCCCAGTTTTGTGTGCAGTGAGAGTGGATTTTTAGTATAGGGCATAACAGAATAGTGGTTGCTCTGGTTTTATTAACTACAGCTTGGGTGTGAGCCTTCACCCAAATGTCTTTTTCCCCCAATATATCTATCAGCCAACAGCTTTTTAGCCATAATCAGATTTTGGGTAAGTGGGAGTTAAAATTTCATGAAATGAAACGAAATATGTTTCATTGTGTTAGGTATACTACAGACTTTTAGGAGAAAAACACGTCAACATTCTAAGGAAACTGTTTAATATTCTTAAAATAAATTTCACATTCTATAGTGTTAGGTTGACAAGTTGACTACCGACTGACAAGAAGACATTCTGGGTTGCCATAACTTCACTCTGTTCATCACATTGTACTCCAAAAGAGATATGCAAGTATGCAAAATAAAAAATAGGTACATTTGTCAACCTTATCGCTTTGAAACCTCATTTTGAGGTGTCTATCAAGAATGAAATTAATAAAAAAAATGTTCTATTCATTATTACATTTTGATAAGACTAAATATCAAAGTACACAGTTGTCTGTTCATAATAATTAATTATTATTGTTGTTTAGGAAGATATATCCTCAGCAAGTGCATACTAAAATGGATTCCTACATGCTCAGTGTTTTTTGACATTTGAAATGGGCACTTGAAGAAATGGGCACTCTTTCTTTGTTTTCGATCAAATATGATTTAAGTCCTGCGAATGCCAGTCTGCCCGGCTAGCATGGGCAGTAGATAAAAATTATATCCACTGATTTCTATGACATCAGTGGATATAATCGGGGATACAATTTTTATCTACTGCCCATGCTATCCGGGCTGGGTCAGTAAAAGAGAATAAAAAAAACTATTACTGGCTCCTATTGCTATACATAAATAAAATTTTATAGATACTAAAGGGAGTAAAGTTTTCCAAAGAAAAAAAGAATTGCTATGTGAATTTACAATTAGTTTGGTAATCGGTATTTTCTTACTGAGAATTGAGATTTCTTATTTCTGTTCTTGACAATCCAAACCTTTATCTTTTGTATTTAGCTATGGTGGTGCGCAACTGCTTTTATCGGTTAAAAATTCTATATAAGATTCATAAGTACATTGGTCAAGAGGTTCATACTCGGCTAGCCTAAAGTTTAGTTCTATGGAAACTGAACTATGCTGATGTAGTCTATGGGCCTCGACTATTAGCCAGGACAAGCAAACTCATCCAAAGGGTTGTAACAAAGAAAATTTTTCACCACCCAATAGGTGAAAAATTTAAAATAAAATTTATTTAAAAAAAACAAAACAATAGAATTAATTCCTTACTTTTACTTCCAGCTGACAAAATATATATATATATAGAATGAATATAGGGAAAACCTTCGGGCGCCAGCCAGCTGGATAGAAATCTCCACAGATAGACTTGCCGAGGCTTGGACTTTTAATCGCAAGTCAGAGATTCGGTCCACCTAGCCGTGCTCTCTATTCCGGGACGCCAAATGTCCTCAAGAAATAAATATTGGTGAATAAAAATCAAAGAATTTAAAATTTATTATTAAAAATTAATTTATTAAATTTCTAAAGTTTTATACAAATTTTATTTATTAAAGAGGAAAAAAAAATATGACAATTTATAATAGGTATCGCCCCTTTGTTCTTGTCTTAATTTTATATGTCATATATATAGATACAATGATCAAAAATAAACAAACTTATAGTACCTGGGCCACATGGCCACACACTAGGTTATAAAAAAAATAAAGTCCAAATTATCACAAAATTTGTTAAAATAGAGAATAAGCTAGGCACATGTCGAATATCTAACTAATTCCACAGGCCGAAAACTGCATTCCATCACACCAATTCCGGGATGGAATCCGATATAAAACGTAACATGTACGATCCAAAATGAAATTTACGGGAAAATCCTCATGATAAATGCTCAAATGAGGCGTTAAATGATAACAATCTAGGATCAACGATCTAGGATCAACGATCTAGGATCAACGGCTGTAACAAGGAAATGTTAGGTTAAAATTTTCATTCATTTTCTTGTTGGAAAATTCAATGTTCTAATGGCGAAATTGGGTAGAAAAATGAACACTTACCGCTAAAAGCGCCGTGTCCTACCACTCTATAGCCCTCTGGCCCATAAATATGTATTATACTTATTTAGTTTAACTTTCACATTTTAAAAAATTAATAATTGACGAGCAAATGTTTGCGTGTCTATGTAGGAAGAAAAAGTGAACCTTCAAAATGGCCACCGAAAGATGCCAACTTCATTCGGTAAACGAGCTGTCAAAAATGTTACTAGTTTTTTTTTTCCAATATGAAAGAAGGTTTGACAGATCGTTGAATTACATTCCCAAACGTCACGCCTTAGAAACGTCATGGTGAAGTTTGGGACACTGACATATGACGTATAAAAGGTCTACTAACAGATTTCAGGTTATGTTAATAAAAATTTGCGATCTAAATAAAGGATGTAACGGGACCGCTAAGGTACACGTTACAATTTCCCCTTTCTAGAGAAAAGAAAAAAAAACCTTTTTTTTTTCTTTACCCTAAACAATTCTATAAGACAAAACAAAGGGAACTACCAAACAAAAGGAAAGTTAAATATCTAAATTTATGTAAGCCAAAACAACCAAATAATCATTAATAAATACAGATTGAGAAGCAATCCATTAAAACAAAATTCCTAAACTAGAATTGCATAGTATTGGTATACTACTGTCCAAGACACTAGCATCAACGCTGTGAAATGGCAAACCAAACTAGCTAAGAAGGGAAGAAAACTTTCTAAAGAGTGTGTGATTAGGATTGGTATACTACTGACCAAGACACTAAGCATCAACGCCGTGAAATGGCAAACCAACCTAACACAACATAAGCCAAAATAAAAAGAGTCTAGAGTTAGTATGCAACTGATCAATCCACTGAGGCACCCTCGCCGCGTATTGACGAACTAACCTAGCTAAGGGGTTTTCGGAATGGTATGCAACCGAACAAAGCACTCAGGCACCCTCGCCGCGCATTGTCGAACCATCCAAAATAAAGATGCGCTACAAAAGAGCAACACCTAAAACATCGTCCTGCCTAAAGCAAGGACCTAGCGAACATGTCCACATGTGTGAGACAAGGCCAAGGATGAGTACTAAAGACCCACATAGAAAAAAATATATACATCTACTTGCCGATAAAACAGACACAAGCAGGAGGATAACATGGAGCATGTGCCAACCATGATCCCACAAAAGATCTGTACATATTTACAAAACTACCTGACTGACTATAGCAGAACAAGCAGGAGGATAATACGGGGCATGTGCTAAACCGTAATCCCTTAAAAGAAAACTATACATATTTACAACAAAATTAGGTAATACGGTGCAAACAAAGGCAAAACCGCAACCAAAAATGAGTTCTTCAAGAGCCTGGTAAAACGAAGCAACTGCATAACCGCTACCAAAAGATCTCTTATAAACAGAACTATAAAATCAAAAATATACAATATATACAAAAAAAAGGAGGTAATGCGGAGCAACTGCATAGCCGCAACCTACAAATCGGTAGGACTGACAAAGGAGCCAAAAATCCTACACAAAATAATAATGAGTCCTTATTGTGTTAGCTTCTGCTAGATTCTTTTCCTGTTAAAATTAATTTTAAGTTTTAATTTTGTCAAATTTTAAGAATATCTTTTATATGGTATCTACCTGTACTATTTTTTTCCAAATCTTTTAATAAATATACATTATCTGAAATTTTCTTTATTATTTTACATTTAACAAATTTAGGGGCTAATTTTGCGGAAAAGAAAGAAGCAGCATTGGATTGCACAAAGTTGCGCCTCCAAACTGTGTCTCCAACACAATAAGAAATGCTTTTTCTTCCTTCATTGTAGTATTTGGCATTTCGTCTATATGACTTGGCCAGATTACTAACAGTTTTATCAAAAATATTACTCAAAGTAAGAAGTGCGTCCGAATAATCTGAACGACTACCAATAGTTAACTCTGAAGGGTCAGAGATAGAATAAAATTTATGTAAGGATCCATCAAGGAAAACTTCCCTACCAAACATAAGAAAATTAGGTGTGTATCCTGTAACTAAATTAATAGTGCCATTAATAGCTGCCTGAACATGGGGTAAATATTTAGACCACGTTCTATGGTCACTTTCAACATAGCATGCTAAGCAAGTCTCAATAGTTTTGTTAAAGCGTTCTACTGGATTATTCTGAGGGGTATATAAAGTGTTATAAAATACTTTTGGAATATTATATTCTTTAGCAAAACATTTAAAAGCTTTGGATGTCATCTGGACACCATTGTCAACGATGCAAATTTTTGGGACACCGTATTTTAAGAAGACTTCTTTTTGTAGTAAGTTTATTATGGTCCTTGTAGTTGCTCTACGCATGGGTAAGATCCAACAGAATTTTGAAAAAACATCTACCACCGTAAGTATATAAACACATCCAGAATAAGATTTTGGCAATGGACCTACAATATCGATGGACAGCATTGTCATAGGGCGATCGACCAACTTAGGATTAGACATAAGACCTAAAGGAGCTGAAGGGGAATGTTTATATGCTTTGCATTTATCGCATCTATTTATATAATCTTTAACATCTTTAAACATTTTAGGCCAAAAGTAATGCATTCGCAATTTGCCAATAGTTTTATGTATACCAAAATGACCAGAATTCAAATCATCATGATTATTTCTAATAGTTTCCAAAATGTTTTCTCTAGGTATTACTATTTTCCAAGCTAAATTTCTATTCAAAAGGGATTTAGACTTTACATATTTATATAAGGTATCGTTATCTACTTTATAGGTTTTAAATTTAGAAGGATGTTTCTGACATTCTACAAAAATTTTAGAATACCATGGATCATGGATATCCTCTGGACATGATACAATTTCAGCAATTTCTATACGAGATAAAGCATCAGGGACTGTATGACTACTACCTTTTTTATGAATAATATTAAATTTATACTGTGACAAACGAGTGGACCATCTAGCTAACCTACCAGAGGGGTTAGTTAAATTCATCAACCATTTTAAACTAGCATGATCAGTGACTACTGTAAATTCAGTACCTTCTACGTAGGGTCGAAAATGTTCTATGGACAACAAAACAGCTAAAAGTTCTCTTTCAGTAACACTATAATTCTGCTCAGCTTTAGACAATAATTTAGAAAAGTAAGCAATAGGATGTTGTTGACCTGAGTCATCATCTTGCATCAAGACGCTACCAATTGCATAACCACTGGCATCACAATGTATAGAAAAGGGTTTTTCAAAGTTAGGGCATTGTAAAACTGGGGCGGTCACTAAAGCATTTTTAAGATAATCGAAAGACTTTTGTGCATCATCATTCCAAGTAAAGGTAGTTTTAACATTTCTTTTACTGCTAGTCAATTTAGTCAAAGGAGCTACATAGTGAGAAAAGTTTGGAATAAATTTCCTATAGTAAGAACACATACCAATAAAACTTCTAACATTTTTAATAGACTTAGGTTGAGGATAATTTTTAATTATTTCTAATTTTTCAGGATCAGTATGTAAACCATCTTTATCTACAATATATCCAAGATATTTAAGTTTTTCTTTGCAAAATTCAGATTTACTTAGGTTAATTGTAAGTCCAGAATCTTTTAATCTTTGATATACTTTATCCAACAATGCTAAATGACTTTCAAAATCTTTTGAAACTAAAATAATATCATCTAGATAACAGAAAAGTTTGTTATCAAACTCTGGTCCAAACAAACGATCAGAAAGTCTTTGTAATTCGGCGGGCGCATTTGTCACACCAAATGGCATCCTAACGAATTCAAATAGACCACGACCTGGGACTACAAACGCTGTCTTTTCTCTAGAAGATTCTTCTAACATAATTTGATAAAAAGCCTTAGAGAGATCAATAGAGCTAAGGAATTTAGCATCCCTAAGGTTTACTAATATTCTAGAAATATAAGGTAAAGGGTAAGAATCTCGAACAGTTACAGAATTCAACTTCCTGGAATCTAAACAAACTCTAAGACTACCATCTTTTTTAGTCACCATAACCAACGGACTACTCCATGGCGATCTAGAGGGTTGAATAATACCTTCCGCTAACATTTTATCGATTTCTGAATTTAAAGCTTTTAATTTAGCAGGACTTAATGAATAATAACGTTGTTTAATAGGTTCACCAAAAGTTACAATTTTATGTTGGACTAAATCTGTTTTTCCCAAACCTTTTTGTTCATAAGAAATATTTTCAAAGGATTGAGTTACTTTATTTAATCTAAGTTTCTCTTCGACAGATAGACTAGACGCTGGGGTAATTGATGAAATTTCAAAAGGGGAATCATTCTCTATACAATTAATAATAGAAATTTCCTTTTTCAATTTGGACAAAATGTCAAAGTTAATCCAAAAATCAATGCCAAGAATGACGTCACTGGTAAATGAAGGAATGACTGCAAACTTACACTGCCTGATTCTTTTAGCACACCTGATGGGCAATTCCATGCAACCGATTACTTTTTGGTGCTTTCCATCAGCTGTAGCAGCAGAGAAGGATGAAGGTGTCATGTCAAATCCCATTTTTTGAAATAATAAGTGAGAGTTATTACCTAAAACACTTATCTGGGCTCCACTGTCCATTAAGCCTAGGAATTCTCTACCTCTCACAGAGAATGCTAAGTAAGGGCGATTATCAGAATCCTTAAATTGCAATAGGGAAGCTACTTGCATCATTAAATTACAATTATTACTATTTACATGTAGTGGGTTTTTAGAAAAATATTCAAAGTCTTCTGTCGTCGTGCACCTGTCATTTTCTGAAGAAAACCGGCCACGGCGACGCCTATTTAGTTTTTTGGCTCCGTTTCTAACAAAGAAATGGCCTTTTTAGGTGGGTGGCATTTTGGGCAATCTTTTGTGGTCACATCCGGGTATTTGCATTGGAAGCAAAGCTTTCCAGGGTAAACAGGACAATTCAAAAATATGTGATCACTACCGTTACATTTTTTGCATATAATTTTCTGATTTTGAAAAACATTGGGTTTAATTTTTGAATTACTGCCAGACGGTACACTAATTTCCTTTTTTATGCTTGTCGTAGGGGTATTATAATCATGAGAAGATTTTAAACTAGTTTTATATGACTCAATTTCTTTTCCCAATTGAATTAATTCATTCAATGATAAAATTCCTCGTCCAATTAAGTGGTAAGAGTACTGAGGAAGCATGTTATGTTTAACAATGTCCAACAAAGTTGTTTCTAGTAAAGGGTTTTGCAATTTGGCAGACATGTCCATCAACTCTACTATAAACTCTGATAAACTTTCAGATTGTTTCTGTCTACGGGTCCTAATTTGATATTCTAATTGATAATTGAAATCTCTGGGGGTAAAGTGATCTAAAAACTCTAATTTAAAATGAGACCAGTTATTTAAGTATGGTTTTCTGGCACGAAACCATTTAAGAGCAACATCAGTCAATAGAACTGGTAATGCTGAGAGACATTGTTCATCTGTAAAACCTTTCACCGGTTTTAACTCTTCGATGCGTGTTAAAAATTCTATCGGGCAGGTCTTTCCGTTAAATGTTAAGTTAAGCTTCGAGAAGTCAAAACGCTTGTTCACATAGTAATTACTCACAGTTTGATGAGACAAGTGGCTATGATCGTTCCTAGACATGGTCGGTGTATCATGATCTAAAGTTATCATGTGGTCGGGGTCAACGGACACATTTTCAGGTTTATCATCCATTTTTGCTGATATTGTATATAACAAAAATGTATATAAGCCTCAAAATAAACTACGCTTATTAACTTATTGCGAGCACACTTAAATTAGCTATGCTAAAACAAACATCTTAGTATCTAGGCATACAATAAAAAAAATAAGTTACAAGAATACAATACACCTTAAAATATTACAAAAAATACAAATTAAGACAAGAACGAGAACAATTAAAATATTTATTTACCAATACTATGAGAATCAACACAACTAGGTTCCCAAATAAAAATCAGTCCCTGTTCGGGGCTGCCAAATGTAACAGAGATTATTATTAAAAATTAATTTATTAAATTTCTAAAGTTTTATACAAATTTTATTTATTAAAGAGGAAAAAAAAATATGACAATTTATAATAGGTATCGCCCCTTTGTTCTTGTCTTAATTTTATATGTCATATATATAGATACAATGATCAAAAATAAACAAACTTATAGTACCTGGGCCACATGGCCACACACTAGGTTATAAAAAAAATAAAGTCCAAATTATCACAAAATTTGTTAAAATAGAGAATAAGCTAGGCACATGTCGAATATCTAACTAATTCCACAGGCCGAAAACTGCATTCCATCACACCAATTCCGGGATGGAATCCGATATAAAACGTAACATGTACGATCCAAAATGAAATTTACGGGAAAATCCTCATGATAAATGCTCAAATGAGGCGTTAAATGATAACAATCTAGGATCAACGATCTAGGATCAACGATCTAGGATCAACGGCTGTAACAAGGAAATGTTAGGTTAAAATTTTCATTCATTTTCTTGTTGGAAAATTCAATGTTCTAATGGCGAAATTGGGTAGAAAAATGAACACTTACCGCTAAAAGCGCCGTGTCCTACCACTCTATAGCCCTCTGGCCCATAAATATGTATTATACTTATTTAGTTTAACTTTCACATTTTTAAAAATTAATAATTGACGAGCAAATGTTTGCGTGTCTATGTAGGAAGAAAAAGTGAACCTTCAAAATGGCCACCGAAAGATGCCAACTTCATTCGGTAAACGAGCTGTCAAAAATGTTACTAGTTTTTTTTTTCCAATATGAAAGAAGGTTTGACAGATCGTTGAATTACATTCCCAAACGTCACGCCTTAGAAACGTCATGGTGAAGTTTGGGACACTGACATATGACGTATAAAAGGTCTACTAACAGATTTCAGGTTATGTTAATAAAAATTTGCGATCTAAATAAAGGATGTAACGGGACCGCTAAGGTACACGTTACAGGGTCCAGAATGCGTGTGCCCGTTTTTGTTTTAGTAACCCCCTAGAACTCATGTGACATTATTTTTGAATGAGCATGGCTTATTAAAGATGAGATCGAGGAGAAAGGTGCATCTTGCAACCTTACTCTTTGATGTGTTCAAAAAATGGTAAGCCACCATACATTTATGAGAAACTAGGAAGAGCATATGAAGGTAGGGATAATTTTAGAAGCACACGCGTAATTCTCAGTGTCCCCCGTCTATCTATTATCCATTATATGCCTCAATAGCTCAACGGTTATAGGAGTGGACTGAATTCCGAAAGGTCGGCGGTTCAAACCCCAGCCGTTGCACTATTGTCGTACCCACTCCTAGCACAAGCTTTACGCTTAGTTGGAGGGGAAAGGGGAATGTTAGTCATGATTAAAATGGCTAATATTAAAAAAAATGCTTATAAAAGGAGCGACTCGTCAATTGCCACATTTTGCTCAGGTAGGTATAAAGAGCTAAATTTTTGATTGAGATGTTCAATCACCGGCATGACTTTGTGGAGTTTGTTGGTATGTGCGGGCAAGGAGGTGTTGTCTTCAAAGTGCAGATATCTTTTTAGAAGCAAGAAGCGGTTGTAGCCCATGAGCTCCCCGAAATTCCCAACTCTTAGCTCTTCCAATTTGGGATACCAGTATTCTCGCTCACAATTGACCACAACGAGCGATTGCAGCATAATAATACCAAAAAACGTCCAGATCTCGTCTTCTGAGGTGTCTTTCCACCGACTTAATCTGGAGCTGGGTTTTGAGGCATTGTTAAGCTGCAATTGGCGTCCATACCTGTTGGTTTCGCGGACAATGAGAGCAATAATATTGGTATCCCAAATTTTCTCAAATATCTCCAAAGGAGTTAGCCCAGAGATATCAAATGTTGGGCCAGAAGGCCCGATAAACTCTTCGAAGTTATCTGGATTGCTCCGCCAATCAAAGTTGATAAGGTGTTCGGACTCCGTCAGAGTCCGAAGACGAACGTCGTTCTCAACGTCAAGCTGGTGTACCGCTTCCGCAAGGCCGTCCGTCGGGAATTCGAACACGTTCCGCTGCCGCACTGAATGTCTTCGTCAATGTCGCTTCCAACGTTGACGTCAATTTCCTCATCGACATCACTGTCGACTCCTGCAATTATATATTTTTTTATTTACATAATAGAGGGCACATAAAACAATCAAATTTTAAATTTTGTAACTAACCCATCTCGTATGATGCGGCACTTCTTCCGGAACCTGGCATTGCCGAAGTGGTAGACTCTGAAACAATTTAAAAATGTTAGTTCAATGTCCATAACCACTTCAAAAAAACTTAAAAATATAATACTAACCAGGTGTAAATCCCACGAATTCTATCTCCACCGCCACAGGGTTAACAGGCGCCTCCAATGCCGGAATTATCCCTGTGGACGGTGTGAAGAGTAACTTTCTTTTCCTGTCAATAACAAAAAAGTAAACATGTATTTTGTTTCTCTAAAAAGTGTGACTCGTCCGACTGTGTCGATCATGAAATCTTGCTCTCCAAGTTAGAACATCAAGTTTATTGAAATATTAGTGGCAGAAAAGTATCCAAAAAGAAAATATTAACGGTACAGATTCTTCTGGCGCTTTTCCTTACTAATGGGTGTGCCCCAGGTCTCGATACCAATACCTCTTTTATTTTTAATTTATTTATATGATCTTTCTTACTAATATAAATACTAATATTAATATAATATATTATTAATTATTATATAACTATATTATTATTATAATAAATTATTGTTTAATGCAAGAAAACACTTACTTTGGTTGAGGCGGCGTTCCAGATTCTGGACGAGGTGGGTGAGGTTGAGGTGACTCTGGATCTTGATCTTTCGGGATGCCTTAAAATAATAATAGTCATAAGTCTTACGACTTTTGTGTTAAACGAAGCACAATAATTAACTTTCTTACCTAACAAATCCGGCTTTATGGGTGACATATGGATGGATGGAGGCGTGCCCTCAATGAATTCTTGGTTGTCGGCCTCGGCCGTTTCTGGAAGAAAGTACAATGTAAAGTACTGCGTGAGTTAAAGCAAAATATAATTTCAGTCTATCCGTCATAGGCTCGGAAACAGTTATGAGGAAAGAAATTGTAACTGCCTTAGTCTTTTCTGAAATAAAGCCATGCCAGCCACAGCTTCCGTTTCTGGGTTTAAGAAGTCAATGATAATTTACTAATATGAATGATGAATGATATGATAATCTATAAAATAAAAAAGTTTAGAACAGACCATGATGAACACATTCCCATGGTTGGGGAAGTTTGGCAGGTGGGGTAAGCGGCACGCCAGGTAACAGCGGGCAGGGCAACCATGGCTTTGTGTCCGCTATACCCTTGCCCTTCCCCTTCCCCTTCCCTTTTCCTTTTCCCTTCCTGAAAGAAAAACATTGTTCAAAAATAAAGCTTAGTTAGGCTATATTTAAATGTCACCGGAAAATAATACGAACCGTAAATTGATCAACTTTCTAGTTAGTATAAGCTATTTTAAGGGTTTGAAATTTTTGAATTATTGTTATTATTTTCAATCCCTTAAAAAAATCTGTTTATCATCTGACTAGGAAGTTAATCAACTTACGGTTACGTATTATTTTCTGGTGACATAGACTTATACAAAAGTCTTACTTTGACTCCGGAGCGTCGGGTAGCCTGAAGTGCCCCACTTCCTTCAGGTCTTTCATATTAGACAACCTTGTGCGCTCCTCCAGGGACAACTTGGCGACTGCCTTTTTGTAGAGCGTGCGCCCTGCCCGCGCACGCTTAAGGTCATCCGCCAAGCTGAAAAAATATATAAAATTCGATAAAAATGCCGTGTGTTCAATATTTAAAGCATTTTTGTGTTGATTTTACCGTTTTGATGTCCCTGGCTCCGAGCTAGGTGGCAAACTTAGACCTGAAGTACTGGGCGTGGGCTCTGCACTTGCGGCTTCCGAACTGAACACAAAAGTTGCTCTATAAGAACCGCAAAAAAAATCCAACAACCCTTTTGAGTTCAAAGGCATGCTAAAGAAACTTAAAAAGTTAACCCTTCTTCTCGTGCATTTCGTTCTAAAGTTAATTCAAAAAATCTAAAGTTAATTATTATTATTTTCAATAAATAAGCTTGAAACATGGAGTACAAAATTGAACTAGGCAACTATTACTAGCCGAGGCCTCGCTGGGAACGGAAATATCGTTTTTTTTTAAATATAAATAAGTTTTTAAGTAAATGCAAAGATTAAAAAATTATAAGGGTCAAAATTTCTCAAAATTGGACTCAAGGGGAGTCACAAAAAAACCAAAATATATAATTTGTACATACTCATTGGGATAGGTCAGCTTCCGGGCACTTGCTGGTTTCTTCGGCGGCATTTCCAAGCTGTAAACCAGTCGCACCATCACCACTTCGGTTGCGCTGAACACTGGGCTTGCATATTTTATTTTCATTTTTGCTTTTTTTTTGGGAAGGCCGTTAATTTGGATACAAGCCTCACTAATTTTTTTTTTGCTCCTTCAATAATTTTTTTTATTATTGCAGAAGGTAGGAGTACAAAGTTTAAAGTTTTCTTAATTAATTTCTAATATTCAAACTAGGCTAAAATTATAACTTAACTAGGCTAAAATTATTTGTAGCCAGAATTTTCCTTATGGAATAATTACTTGGCTTGCATATTTTACTTTCTTTTTTTTTGGGGAACAATATGGTTGTCCGTTTATTTGGGTACAAGCCTCACTCATTTGTAGCCAGGATTTTCCTTATGGAGTAATTACTTGGCTTGCATATTTTACTTTTTCTCTTTTTTTGGGGAACAATATGGTTGTCCGTTAATTTGGATACAAGCCTCACTCATTTGTAGCCAGGATTTTCCTTATGGAATAATTACTTGGCTTGCATATTTTACTTTTTCTTTTTTTTTGGGGAACAATATGGTTGTCCGTTAATTTGGGTACAAGCCGCCAGACGAGAGAGAAAAAAAAAAGGGTACAAGCCTCACTCATTTGTAGCCAGGATTTTCCTTATGGAATAATTACTTGGCTTGCATATTTTACTTTTTCTGTTTTTTATATATAACTGTATAACTGTACCTACTTATCTCAATTTTGATTTGATTGTGGATTGGAAATTTAACAAAAAATATGTTCAATTATACGAGTATCTGTGCATTCTTGGAGATCAATTCTATTTTCAAGCGCGTGGCTTCCCACTTCGTAACGATCATAGCGGAGTTTGAATCCGTTTGGGCGCGTTTCGAGATCGCTCAACTCAAGTGGGAGGTCGATGCACGGGTTCAACAAATTTTGGGGTCCTGGGGGGTCGGGGAGGTCCGATACTTGTGAATTTTGACAGTTGTCTATGAATTTTTTTTGAAAAAAGGGGGTCTGGCAAAGTGGGCCGACGTCACACACGTACACGAGTCGCACCATGAAAATCTAGGTCGATTGAAATTTTCCACGCTGTAACCACGTGTTTTCTTAAATTTCGCGGTACCTTTTCTGGTGATCCAGGCGTCCGATCTCCGAGCGGATTTCACTTATCGCTTGGTCTCCTTCCGGGCTCCTAGCTGGTGTTAGTGGCTTCCTCCTGCACGTTGGGCTGCGGTAATATAAGCGTTCAAAGTTCGTTGCAGGTGAAGCTGCAAACGATAATCCTGGTGAATCACGACACTATGAGACACTGCACAAAAAATCACACGCGCAGCACTACAACTCCCGAAGTTATTAATTATTATTTATTGGGAGTGTGCGAGCTTCATGACCTGCCACTAAACTGCAACTTTGATTTTAATGTTATGTAACTGTCTAATTCTTATACATGTATTTTATTTATTAATGAACCTCTCTGTGAATGAAGGCCCTGACAGCTGGTATAAATTCGGAAAAATCGAGCTAGATTTCGGACCAGTCTGTCTCACAGTAATGGCCTGGCGCTGTCTATTGGTGGGGATGGGTATTTTCGATTTCGTTGCAGTTATAAATTTTTAGTTCTATGTAATGAGTTTCATTTTTTTGGTTCCATAATTCATCTCGTGCGTCCATCGGCCACATGGTGTGGTGGCGTGACGGTTGGTTAAATAAAATTCCAGATTCACTATCCACCAATTTTATAATTCATTATATACGCGGATACAACGAAATACTTATTACAAGATATTATGCACGACAACTTATGGAAGATACTAGACTTAATCGATAACGTGCGGCCGCGAGCATGCGTGGAATATTACTGTCTCTGGGGCGCGGGGTCGCAGCTCACTGTCTGAATAGCAATTTTGCTTCGACGCCGCAGCGCGCGCGTCTGCTCCTGCAGTTAGTTTTTGTGAAGTTGAGTATCATGTACAGATTATTTTTTTACATTAGCGTAGTCATGATTCATAGTTAGTTTAATTGATACGATAATTAGTTTCAGAAAACAAATTGAGGTTCAATTCTTGCAAAGGTTGCCGTGCTTGATTTCTTGCCTTGGTTATTGAGTAGGTGGAGACGTTGGGAAACAGGTACAGTACTATACATACATATTAATGTCTGTAGTTATTGTGATGTCCTCCTATCACTGGGTAAGTGCTGGGGATAATAGTATGGATAACATTATAATAATTACGCGGCAATGGATAACATGTTTCTTAAAAAATAATTGGATGCCATGTATGAAGAAAAGTATAGAACTTATCATAAATATTGTAATTTTCTTCCTCACCGTTGCTGCGGCCGTCCGGCCCGTGGCATCGTTTTGCGTGGGCGACTGGACGGATTGCGTCCGGACGTATCTTTGGTCATACGCTCGGCACAAGAGCGCCAGATTAATCATAAAGGGGGTACAACCCGCCAACCACCCATGGCCCCACCAACCTCGCGGTTATATGGGCCGAAACGCGGGAGGGCGCCCGTTCGGTACTTCCTTTCCCGGGGCGCCTGCTTGACTCCCTACAAATTATTTTCTCTTTTACCTCCTTGTCCCTATCAGTCACTCTCCCCTTTCTGGGGCAGACGGCACAAACACAGCGGATTCCCGTCGCCGATCGTGGTGTCTCCTGTTCTCCACTTCCTCTCTAGTATTCGCGAGTTCATCGTCCATGCTGTTGTCGCTCCCCTCCTCGATGCTAGTAGAGTCCTCCTCGTCGGCACGCTCCTGGATTTCCTCCCCTCCGCGTCTCCCTCTTTGACCTCGCCGCTG
Organism: Maniola jurtina; assembly: GCF_905333055.1. Taxonomy (NCBI): domain Eukaryota; kingdom Metazoa; phylum Arthropoda; class Insecta; order Lepidoptera; family Nymphalidae; genus Maniola; species Maniola jurtina. The sequence continues at coordinate 3,005,636 of NC_060054.1, read as the reverse complement.
CACTTCCGAGCAGCTCCTTCGCTTGTGCCACGCGTGCGCGAGCTCCCGCAGTCCTCGAAAGTTCACCTCCGAAGAGACCAGGTCCCGGTAGTACACCGGACCCGCCTCCGCATGCACCATCCCATTCAGCATCTTGCTCCGGAGATCCTCGTACAAACTGCTTTCCCACAGAACGTTGTGCGCATCCTCATCACTCTCGCCACATTCACACAAGCTACTCGCACACAGCCGAAACCCATGTAGGTTAGTTTTTATGGGTGAGTTCATATTTGAGTTGACTCGCAAGTTGTAGTCGTAGTCAAGTTTCAACTTAGACAACACAACAACAACAAGTTTAAAACTTTAGGATGTTCAAGTTTATTACGTGTTTGCCAGCTTAATTTCTGTACTGACTGTTGGTTTGAGCAGTAAAACATTGGCCTGCAGCCCGCTTGCAGCAATGCAAGAGCTTTCGAGGAATTAGCAAAATGTGTGTTTATTAAGAATTTGTGATAGATAAAGAACTTTTAGGCCGAAGCATGGGAGAGCTCGAGTTCCAACGCAAATTAACAGAAGGCTCTAGAACAATCCTGGCGGAAAGAGAACGTGCAGACGAGGAAAGTGCGGGTGCCTTAGATCCTTCTCATTTTTTATTTCACAATTTTAAGTGGCCCCACTGTACTATAACATGCTATGCCCAGTTAAAACCCTACTGGTTTTTAAAAAAAAAAAAAAAAATATTAGCCTTGCTTATCATGACTAATACTCCCCCTCTCCCCTCTAATTAAGCGTAAAGCTTGTGCCAGGAGTGGGTACGACAATAGTGCAACGGTTTTGAACCGCCGACCTTTCGGATTTCAGTAGCTTTTACTAAGCTATTACTCTGATCGCGAGCAATTTACTGCTATCCATTGAGGAGTTATGTTCTCCATCTCCGAAGATATTCATCAGATCTTCACCAAATTTATATGGGACCAACTGCAAAGTATACCCTTTCAAACAAAAAAACGTATTTCCAAATCGGTCCAGGCGTCTTAAGAGTAATCGGGTATATACATAAAATTTAAAAAAAAAAAAAAAGATTGAGAACCTCCTCCTTTTTTCGAAGTCGGTCAAAAAGATGTAGCTCTTCCTAATGATGTACTTTCAGTTTAGGTTAGGTACTCGGCATTAACTGGATTTTCCACAAGTTTGTGAAATCTGTTTATTAAAGCAGCAGCCATCTTATAATCTGCCATCATGTGTGCAGAAGCTTCATTAAAAAATGTGTTCCTAAACAGTTTATAATCATGCTTAAAACTGCCATTAATTCATGGCATTCCATAACCCATCTACAAAGAGTCACACATCTACTTTTGCTGACTTGTAGGGTTGTGAGTAGTCTATTTCCTTGAGCTCTGGTTTCAGGTTCATGTACTCTGTAACCAAGAGCTTCTAAGTTTGAAACAGTCCCTATAAAGCCAAGGTCCAAAATAAATCATTTCTTCGGAAGTATTGATGCAAACTGCCATTGCTAGAAACTAAAAAGTTCATAATTTCTGCATCTGTTTGAGTTGCAGCAAAAGGTCCAAACGCGTCAACAATATGGCCATCACAACAGACTACTATAAATGGTTTTGTTAAATTGTGGTGCTAATGAATACTGTATGTCATTTTTTGATATTTATAATTAGAACTTTTTGGTATACTAAGATAGGTACCATCACACTGTACAATAGCCCACCTATCAAATATATTAGACTGAGGATTTCCGAACAACTTTTCAGTTATAATTGTATTCTTTTCCGTTATCTGTTGTCGAGATATTTTATTTTTAACCCCCGACCCAAAAAGAGGGGTGTTATAAGTTTGACGTGTGTATCTGTGTGTCTGTGTATCTGTCTGTGGCATCGTAGCGCCTAAACGAATGAACTGATTTTAATTTAGTTTTTTTTGTTTGAAAGGTGGCTTGATCGAGAGTGTTCTTAGCTATAATTCAAGAAAATCAGTTCAGCCGTTTGAAAGTTATCAGCTCTTTTCTAGTTACTGTAACCTTCACTTGTCGGGGGTGTTATAAATTTTTAATTTACACTTGTGATATGTGCACTTATCGGAATAGATAACTATGGGGTTTTTTAGAGACAAGCAATGACGTTCTATATGATCAGAAACGAAACGAAAATAAACGAAGTCAACTCGGTGGCAGTTTCGTCGAACCAATAGCAAGTGCAATGCTTAGAAATTAAATTATAAATAGAAAAGTTGTGATACGTTAGGGGAAGGGAGGGCAAGAAGGGTCCGTTAAGAAAGGTGGTGGAGGCGTTACGAGTGCTATGTGCACTAAATATTGAGATATCAACGCCGCTCTCCGCCAGAGTCTGTTTTATCCACCTACTTATTGTTTGCGACGTTACCATCTCAAAAGGTTTCTTATAGCTTAAGAACAAATTAGTAGTACCCTCTGTTCGTAACTTTGATGTTGCCTGAAGATAATCTTCTAGGGTCTTTGCTGGGTATATGCTTGGGTTGTTAACGAAATAGGGTAAAAAAACTTTAGTAGGCACGTGCGAACGTTGGCCGCTCGGAAAAAGAATGAGGGAGCGACCCGTCCACACGGTCACACGGTGGGGATGGACGGTGAACAAATTAAAAAGAATGGATAGATCGATTACAAATCGATGCTCTAAACGTGCGAATGATGCCTGTAGGCTAAAAGGACTACCTTGTTAATTGTATCTGAAAGATGAAGCGACGAACATATAATCTATCTCATACCCATTTAATTTTGCGACGAAGCCACCATCAGCCGGAGATCTCCGATATTTGGGATAGCCATCTTCTCCTGTCTGTGTTCCCTTTAATAATGCGCGAGGGTATTTTTTAGAGCATGAGCTATCGACCATGCAGGGTGAATTCCTATTAAGACCTCCGCAAGGTCCGTGAATCATTGTGGTCGTTACGATTTCGTACGATTTTCTGGAATGTTTGTTTGGCGTCCCTCCCAGGTAGGCGAATCTTTCATGCTATGCAGGGTTATTTTTCATCCGACAAAGCTGAACCCGCTATGGAGCGTAAATGTCTCAAGAACTGCGATGGCTTGCAGTCGCCAAGGGCCTCATCTGAGATCAACTGCCAGACTCATTCTTCCTCAGACATGGATAAACGTCGTATTAGCTCTTCCTTTAGTCGAGTATATCTTTGACCAACAGGGGGAGGCTGTGTGATTTTATCCTCAACCTCCTGAGAATACTTCTGGTCCAAATGACCTAAGACATAACTATATTTTGCGCTGCCAGAGAAATTTCAAATTTTGAATCACCAAATGTAGAAACTGTTTCCAGAAGTGCTTTAGCTTGTTCTTCCAATTCCATAACTTTACGTACCTTAGACGAACGAACTCATGCTAGAAATGTATGGGTCTGTGCTATACATAAGAGCGTGCAGTTCTCATTCGTCGATGATCGGGAGCACTTTCTCGCATGGTGTAAGCAGAAAGATTTGTAATCTTTGTTCCTCGCTTTGGGCATCTTCTGAAAGCTGTCCCAGTGGTGAGAAAGAATGATATTTTATAATATTTTGTCCATGAATTAGAACTTTATGCACAGAAGAAGGCATGTAGTACCACCCACATTCTCTTGTACATAAAATTCTGCGGTTGCTCTTGCATAATCCCCAAAGTTTGAATCTATTGATTTTCCGCTAGAAAGTGTCTGCAAAATAATGTAAAATCTCTTGATAAGTTCTTCTTTATTTCCAGTTATAGTAGCAGCACATGCATATTTAGCAAAAATTCTTCTAACTGTGTTTCATCATTGGAATTTCCGCTTCCTTGACGGGAAGTGTCTAAAGGGCCCCACACATTAACAGTTCCTCCTGCAGTATTTAGTCCTATCGGGCGGCCTGCCGACAAAAACTACATAGCCCACTCACTAAAGCGATATTTACCTGCCGGCCATGGACGGGTACTGGGCTTTGAGTCCACACTAGCAGGCGGTAGACGACAGTTACCAACCGCCGCAACGCTTGTCGGCAAAAGTCGTACCGGCTCGGGATCTACACACTAGCAGACGACGGTCGACAGTTCATACCGCAGCCGCGCGCAGTTGTCAACAACAGTTTTTCGGAGGGTATTACAATTTTTTTTTTTTTATAAAAGAATATTAGACATGCTAATCATGACTAATACTCCCCTTTCCCCTCCAATTAAGCGTAAAGCTTGTGCCAGGAGTGGGTACGACAATAGTGCAACGGGGGTGGGGTTTGAACCGCCGACCTTTCGGAATTCAGTCCGCTCTTCAACCGTTGAGCTATCGAGGCTATATTATGGTTTGATAATACTCTAATAAATTATCGTAAGGCCTCATATCTTTCAGTCGCTTATTATGTTAACAATCGTCCTTCACCTTCCATAAACACGGGAAGCTTCTATATAACTCTATGAACGTAGATACAAATTGAGGTTTGTTATGCATTTTAGAAAAAATATTGCAATGTTGAAAATTATTCTCAGTTTTTTTTTTTGAATTTCTTTTTTTTCTGTTTCTTATCTTCTTCAGTGCGCGCTGACAATTTATTGAACTGTAAATGGTTCGATATGTTTAAAATGCACTCCATAAATCGTATCCAACAATGGAGTGTCGACAAGCCAAATCTATAGGTATCCTGCCTGTCAAGTTTATTTTGTTCATTTTTAACCCCCGACCCAAAAAGATGGGTGTTATAAGTTTGACGTGTGTATCTGTTTATCAGTCTGTGGCACCTTAGCGCCTAAACTAATGAACAGATTTTAATTTAGTTTTTTTGTTTGAAAGGTGGCTTGATCGAGAGTGTTCTTAGCTATAATCCAAGAAAATCAGCCGTTTGAAAGTTATCAGCTCTTTTCTAGTTACTGTAACCTTCACTTGTCGGGGGTGATATAAATTTTTAATTTACACTTGTCACTGGCCTTACTAGTAACTAGGCATATTGTACACATAGATGGAGATGGAGTATCTGTCAACACTTGTGCAACCTTCCCGTCTATCATTGTCAAACTCATATTGTGTTTCACCGAAATGGTTAAATGTTCAGATATAACTACTTGACTAGGTTGTAGCAAAGAAACACTCTCTATTCCTGAAATAACTTCCCTTGTTTTTGCCGGGGTTTCTTTAGCAAATTCAGTAGATATTGGACGACAAAAGCATTTAGATGATGTAGTTTTTTCCCATATCACTATTATTTTGAGATTCGACTAATTTTTTAGGAACCAAAGAAGCAATAAATAAATTACTATCTGAAATAAGTTATCCCGATGATCCATCACACCCCCATTTCACATAATGTCATTTCAAAGGTGTTTAAAACATCAAGTGAGTCTATTTTAAAAAAATTTACCGTGTGGTCGAAACGATCCTGAAGTTTGACACTTGCTTTTGTATCGGAAACCTATCCCGTTAGGATAAAATTGAGTTTTAGCTGCAAATATTTTTTTGTAGGATGGAAGTACGTTGCAGTTTTTCCCATCTAAAATATTTTTTAGTAGTTGGTAACCATCCCTTGATATGTTTAAATCATTATACATAGTTAAAGCTTCATCTTCTGAAAAATTTAATAGTTTGTCTGTCATTATTTATCCATGTCAACAAACTATTCTTCAATTCTGGTGACCAATACCTCAATGTGGTGGAGGAAACACCCAAGCTAGAGTATAATCCCACGGCCGGCTGAACGCATTTATGAATAGCGCCTGAGAATCCTGCGCGTCTATAGAAATATACTCCGAGACCACCTTTGACTGAGCTGTAGCGAACAAATCTATCTGGGGAACCCCCCATTTCGAGAAAACTTTTTCCACTATTTCGTTGTCGAGGTGCCAGTCTGGGAGGCGTTTCCCTCTGGAAAGGCAATCGGCGATCGTGTTGAACCGACCCGGCAAGTAAAAGGCCTGAAGAGTCACCCTCAGATCTGCAGCTAGAGCCAACAGATCCCTTGTCGCCTCCAACAGCAGCACCGATCTGGTCCCTCCTTGATTTCTGATATACGAAACGACAGTCCTGTTGTCCGACTGTATCATCACCGCTCTTCCTTTTACGCAGTCCTTGAACTCTGAGAGGGCAATGTAGACTGTAAAAAGTTCTTTCTTGTTTATCTGTTAGTTCAATCGGCTGCCTTTCCACAGGCCCGAGCGGCAAAAGTTCCCCAGCTGGACACCCCAGCCCCCATCGGAGGCGTCGGTGGTGATAAACACAGTCGGTTCCTGAGCAAAAAGGTGCCCGGATTTCTTACATTTTGCACCCACCACGTGCAGTCGTCTAGTGCGTTCGCGGGCAATCTGACCATCATGCGAGGCCGATCCTCTGTGAGCTTTCGACTTGCCCTTTGCAACCGCCTGGTGTTCAAACGACCCATTGGAGTTACCAGCGATGCAAACCCCAGTTGTCCTATTAGGGACATACCGGACTGCCAAGACCACTTGCCCCGTGCTTGAATCACCCCTATCTCTCTTAGCAGTCTCACTTCTCCGGCCATGCGAGCCGAGAACTCTGTTGCAAATGCCCTTACCAAAACCAGACTGTTCAGGGGGACAGATGGTGGCTTCTTTACAAACGGTATTGCGTACCCCGATATCACCCTTACCACTGGTGCCGGAGCACCCAGCCTCTCCCATTCCGGTAGAAATTCCTTTAACTGTCCCCCCCCCGGAAATAGTCAATATTTTCGGCCCCTTCGATCTTGTCCGTCCGTCCGCTTGCCCGGCTTATTACCTGCGAGACGCTGTCTCGTCTGAATCCCAGCGGACGTGGGCTTACGTCCCACCGTCCGCGGAGAGGAAGACTGGTACGAGCCCGCATTTGCCCGCGTCCGCCAGGTGGGTTGCCTTGCCCTCGCAGCCCTAGAAGTAGCCGTGAGCTTCCGAAATGCATCTCTCCCCCCTTCCTTTCTTTCTGGCCATTTCCCAAACCGTGATGGGAAAATCCGACTCACCCCCCGTTATCTATTATAAATGCCGATAGCGCCTTTTTCTCGAACAAATGAGATTCTGAAGGGGGAATCTGCTGGAGCGCCATGTTGAGAGCCTCATTTTTCGCTCTGAAGACCTTTCGTCTTATCTCAATGGCCTCCGCCCGATGCGCACAGACAAACTGGAGCAAGTTATCTGACACCACCCTGAATGGCGATTCCTCCGCCAGTACTTTGTGGATCTCTTCCGCTGCCGCAGGGCAATTCTTTACGGCCCTCTTCAAATCTCCCGCTAGCGCATTCCTTTGGAGCAACATTCATCAACATTTGTGTCGTCTAGTATAGAAACCAGCCAGATCCAAAAAGGTCAATTTTACAATAAATTACTTTTTTTCTCTATAACAGTTACAACTGACATACCATTTTACACATTTAAGTAAAATTATTTTCAGATTTTAGAATACTGTTGGATTGTCCGTAATTTGCTGCCATATATTTATAAAATAATAATAATAATAAATCTTTTTATTCAGCCAAAACAAACACAGACACAAACAGGTAGGGCGCCATAGTCCCTGGGGAACTAAGGAGCCGATCAATGTCCATGCTCCCTGGCTCCCCAAGACCCAGGCACCCACTTCTTAGAACTAGGCTTAATCTATCTCGGCTGAACGGGGCGCTGCCTCAGCTTGTTGCTGCAGTCAGTGGACTGCCGCGCTGATTTTCGGGCATGGCCTCCGGTGAGATTACGGGCCGATCGGGAGCGCGACCAAACCGTGTTTATTTATATTGATGATAGCCGAGTTTCCTGCTGGTGCTCTTTTGGTAGGAAAGCGATACCAAACCAATACATCTAGGCTTTAACGAATTAAATCTCTATCTATTTAATACATTCTATTGAATATTTTACTTTATATCTAATATGCCTATCTATCTAGCTACCTAACTATCTACTTATCTTTCTACCTATCTATATAACTACATAATTATCTATCTATTTAGAAGTCGCTTAGCGTTTTCCTGTAAAATTTGAATACATTTAGACGTAAGAAAATGTTGTGTTACTCTTACAATTGTTTTTGTCTTTCTAATAAAATACCGGAGTCTACCCGCATGTGGTATTACCTCGGTTAGTATTTGTAGGCCTTGGTGTTGTCTCTGGTTGTCCGTGGTGCTTGGTTGGTCGGTGGTGGTGGCCGCCGGTTCTGTTGAGGCGGATAGCGACCTTTCGACCCACCCTGTTTGGTCGTTCGTTGATTTTGCACCCGGGGTGGGCCCCGCCAGTTTCCCTGTTGTGCGAATCTTCTTGTAGTAGAAGGCGCAGATGTATCCTTGCGCTTTATTTGTAATCCGGATCTTTCAGCTGTTTTTGACGCTTTTATTTTATCTCCTAAGTCAGCCCCAAAAAGATAGGAATCCCTCTTCACATCCGTGACCATATACAAAAACTTTATGTCCAGAGATGCTGTCACCAGTTTTCTCCTTCTTTTTGTGTCTTCATAATGGAGGTCTAGAAAAATTTGGCTGGCATCTGAAATTTTCTTGAGCATTTCCGTTTTACTCAAGTCTTCTTTGATAACCGTGGTGGCTAAATACGTCAGTTCCGAGATGCCTCGGCCAAGTTGGTTTTGCGCCTTTTCCATTAGTTTGTCGCGACTTCTAGCCGACTCGCTTAGAACGTGCGTAATCTCTGGGTTTAACATGGGTGCTTTAGCTAGGCGAAAGTTGTCAGGTATTAAATATTTCTCGTTGATCTGCTTCTTTTGCTCTTTGGTAAGGCCGTCCACCAACACACGCTGCTAACGTTTGGCTATTTCTTCGGGTATTGCAGGGCCAAAAACTGTTCGAAAAAAAAACTTGTCTGTCATTATTTATCCATGTTAACAAACTATTCTTCAATTCTGGTGACAAGTACCTTAATATTTCTACGATATTTGCTTGTGTCGTTTCGCCGATCGACCTCAATGCTTGCAAGAGAGAAAAACCAATTTGATCAATTCCAGAATCTCTGATCAGTTTTGCTGCCTTCCTTGCCTAATAAAGGAATTTCCACTTAAATGGAACTTACAGGCTATGCTATAAATTACAGGTTCGGTTCGTCCCTTCCATGAAAGAAATTCAAATATGCCATAACCAAACCATTTTGGCTTGTATATGTTTGATATACCAGAACCTGAAGATTTTGATTCCGCGATTTTCTTCTTTTCTCTTCGATAATGAGCCAAAATAATTTTCCATTTTCTCATTATCTCAATCGAGTCACAATTGAAACTTTGAGCCAACTATTGAGTGGCGTCGTGTTTTTTGTTTCTATTTTTATAATCATTGTGACTGGAATCCCGTAGTAGACGATAAATTTCAATCGCTTGAATAAATTTTATAATTTTATCATTCGTCCAATCCATACTTAACTTAATTAAACAATGTGCGCGTACACATAAATGTTTTCGCTCTTTATTATAGCAAATTAAGCTTTTAGTTCCTTGTATAAAATGAAAAGTAACCCCTGAAAGGAACATTTTTTTCTAAAGAACGAATGAATCGGTCAAGTGAGAAGAAAGTTATTACATTTTTGATTTATTTGGGGTGACTTTGATCAAGATAATAAAAATACTTTTTCAAGAATCAACTTCGTTCATTATATTTTACTTTAACTTATAAACAAATAAAACTTCTAGAAAGATAAAACAAACATTTAAATATTAATCAAAGCTTTTTTGAGATCTGCAGTTTTCATTGTAGTATTATTATATTAAAAAAAAAAAACATGTACTTATTAGGTAAAAGTGTGTATTAGGTACAGTACCTGGACATTCATAGAATAAAATCCTTTTCTGTTTATGTAGTACTGAGCTGCATCACCGCCATATTTCTTTATTTTAATATGAGTACAGTCAATGCAGCCTAGCACAGAAGGAAAATTCCTAATTTCTTGAAATTCTTGAATAACTTTTTGTTGTTCTTAAAATCAGACATTATCTTTGTACGGGTCTCGTACACTAGCTGTTGCTGGGTTGGTTGGAATGAAAATCTTCAGGGAAAATTCTCTGCACTATTTATTCTTCATTGTAGGTACCGCTACTTCTTAGTTCTTATTAGAGAGAACTGGTTGAGAGCTGTCGGAGAACTGTGTCACTGTCGGCATACAATTTCTGCCCGGTATTTATACGAAAAGTCAGTAAAAAATGTAGGCCCTCTGATTGGCTCAATTTTGTAGCCAATCAGAGTACATTAAAATCGACCAATCACGATTAAGTGGGCTTAGAAGGCGGTCCTTAGAAACAGGTGTCTTTTTGCTTCCGGGCTGTACCGTTGGTAGAGCTGCGGCCTGTTTCTGAGAACCGCCGAGGAGCCACGACAAAACTATTTTATTTCTTGCTCTACCGGTTCTCTCTTTCTATCGTATCTACATTGTATCTACCTGTCCTTATCTAAAAACATGTGATATCAATTTACAACTGTTTTACATGAGATCGTTAAAACTAAATACTTAAGCTATCTTATGCTATTCACACACATATCACATATTGTTCGTTTTCGCATATCGTCCCGCACATTATGCTACACATATAATTACAGTGTCCGTTTTCACATATCGTCCCGCACAATCTTAACCTATAATCCTTGAATATTGTTAGCTATTCCAGCTAACACTGAAGACCCGATAGGCAGATCTATATTTCAGGATCGCAGGAAGGAACAATAAAACTAGTTATCTTCAGCGGAGTGTGTCCGTTCAATGGTTTATTTTCAAGTGAGAGTTCTTATATTTGACAATTGACCATAGATTAACTTAGGCCCAATATACATTACGTCGCAAATAGGACAGGAATGCACTATCAACTTTACTGTAAACAAATTCCCCTTCTTCTACAGGTTTTGGTAGAAAAGATACAATATCATTGTAATCTACTTCAGAAATGTCATCTTTAATTCTTTTGAATTTTTGTCTGTTTGCTGGAGTGTCAGGGATGTTCTCGTTGTCTACATTTGCAGCTCTGACTTGAAATAGACCAGGTTCAATTGTTCGAGTTTCTATTTCTTGGTGATCGGATTCTGCTGTGTCATCACTCTGTTTATGCCCTTGATTATGACTTGGCTGGTCTGCAGATTGGGACGTTTCATCTCGCGTTGCAATACTTTTGCCGGTAGCTACATCCAAACGTATTTTTTTTCTTGCAGGGTGGTTTGAAGTGTTTCTGATATGTAGGTACGTGCGAGTGCAATGAAACGACCGTATGCCTCCGAAGCTAGTTTATTACTGGCTACCGTGATCCGAGTGCAATCGGATATACATCATCCCTCCAACATTAGTTTGGGAACCTGGGAACAATTTATCAAACCTACTTGTCATTAATCTAAATACACAATACAACATTTTATACCTACTTAAAATAATGATTATAATTTTCAGGCTTTCTAGGCCTTTTTGCCCGATCGGCCGGACTGTTGCCCGCACTATTAGGATTACTCGATTTATCATCATCAACGTTTAGCGCATCCTTACAACGTTCAGCCGGTCGGGTTTCGCCGTCCTTCACATCCTCCGCGCTCTCCGCACTAGGTTCCTATCGTTATCAGCAACGTTCACTACACTGGGTACATTCTCGTCCGTTGCTACCTGCACTTCCTCCTCTTTCACCACAGTGGCCGGCGGGGGAGACGGAGGGCTGTGTGTGCGACGGAGAACCCGGTGGCTGTGTTGACGGCTGTGATGGTTGCGCGGTGCTCGGTAGTGAGTCATGCGGCATTCCTTATCTTGATTCCTTCAAAAAATTGTTAATTGCTTATTTTACGCCACAGAAATCGTGCACTGTTAACGATGATGATGAAGATATGCCAAAGAGGAAGCCAAAAAAAGTTATAACACCGGTAAAGAATCGTCTGTTCGTTGAAGGAAGTTCTGATGAAGAAAAAGAAAACTACACAGTTCACGACAGTTGCAGTTCACGTGGATCAAACTTTATTGAAGATGACAGAGAACAGCGATGGTGAACAGAAAACAGAATTCATCGAAATAGATATAATGTTATTTTATTCTTGAGTGAATTCGGGAAATGAAACCAAGACTTAATTGCGTTTCTATACAATTACAGAAATTACATTTAAAGCCTTTATTTACGGTTTAAACAAATCTTTTCTAATTATAAAAACAAAAACTACGTTAACTTCTTCTTCTTTTATTCTCTATGGCTCTTTGTACTGCGGCTTTGTATTCCGCAAATGTCGATTCAGTGAAGAAAACAACGTGGTAATTGCTTGATGGTTTTTGGATTCCTTTCTTGAGAGACTTTTCCTATCCTTTGTTAGACCTAGACATCACAAGACATATACAATGTATTAGTACAAATCATAGCGGTATAAATATTGGGGGGTTAGTATTATTTAGTATACTTTTTTTTTTAGTTTATTTTGCGGCCCTGGATAACAGTCCTTTAAGGCCTTTCAAAAATTTACAAATACTAAAAATACAAAATTGCTTATAATTAATTAGTCTAACGTTTTTACAATTTATTTATAGTATTGCATATATAATTAAAAATAGACTTAAAATATGACGTTTTACACAACAAGTCCTTTACATGGCGGGGAAAATCAATGTTTTGTTTTTGTTCCATATTTATAGTGTTTAGATCACTGGTTAATATAAGTCTTTGTATGCCAAAAGCTGGACATTTGAGTATCATATGATTAACATCAGCCTCCTCATATTCACAATAGTTGCATTTTTTACTGTTTAGTATTTTTATTTTATTCAGGTGTGTTGGCACCAGACAGTGACCAAATCTCAGTCTATTAGCAGAGCTATTTGCATTAGGTCTTTGTATTGTAGTAGATACACCTGTGTTTAACAGGCATAGGTCATGTTCATCAAAAATTTCAAACAATGTTTTGCCTCTTGAATTTGTACAATTGCACCCAAAAGCAATATGATGCGCGTTAAAATCTCCTGAGACTATACAAGGTTTTGGTAAGCTAGCAATACTATTTTTAAGTTTATTAATTCTACAATAATTGTTATTTTTATTTTTAGGTGGACAATAAACACATAGAATCGACACGGAACCAATATTAGTTTCTAGAGAAATCGCTATGGACTGGACATCTTGATAAAATTGTGTTGGCAATATTCTGTATTTTAATGTATTTTTTAATAAAATGCCTACTCCACCATGTTCATTATTTGCATTTTTTTCCTACAAAATTATATCCTGAAAATCTAATAGGATTATGTACTTGTATTTTTTTTTGCCAGGTCCATAATATTACCACAATCTTATGTCACTCGCCCTCGTGAATTACAAGAACCGTATTTAAGAATCTTGTGTGAGATCCAAGAATGTTTGCGAGTAATTATGACATTTATGTGGACCACCTTACGCGATCCTTATGCGCCTATGTATAATGTCATTTGTAATCTTATATATTTTTTTACCTATCCTCTGTTTACGTGTTTTTTACAGTTTGATGGAGAGGATCGAATATGTCGGCCATGTTTTCTACGAGCTCAGCGTTATGCTGCCAATACTCAGTCTACAGAAGACGTACCAGACCAATCTGGAGAAAATACATCAGGTCAACCTGCTCAATTGATCCAAGACGTACCAATGGAAGTAGTTATTGAGGAAAATCCTGTACTAGGACAACCTAATGTTGTTGATCAAGAAGTACAAGTTAACAGACCACAGTTGATAGAGATACCTGGATATAAGCGAGCGCCATTCAATTCGCAATTATGTGTTTTTGCTGATTGCATCAATACTGATTTACAAAGAATCCACATCGACGTAAGGGCTACAGTTCTTCAAGAAAAATGTTTTTATCTCCCAAGAGGGACACGTGTTTGTCAACAGCACTCAGAGTTGCTATGGCAAAGTATCGATACAAGTACACGCAGCGTATTTAATACTTTTTCAGCCGTACAAGTTAAAGACATGATGGATATTTTACGGACACGTAAGGTTTTTTTAGATTTTGAAAAACTAACTTCAATAAATAATGACGTTTTTCATTATTACATAGGCTTTTCAAAAGAAAAATTCTTACAAATCCTTCAAAGAACACCAAATATCATGCAGCGGTTCAGGAAAAAACCAAAAACAAGTCTTGCGACTTTTCTTGCCAAACTACATACTGGAGAGTCCAATGAAAGGCTATCTACCATATTTAATATGACCAGAAAGACTTTTGAAAAGACGATGCGGCTGGTGAGGCAAGATTTAATAACAGAATTTGTGCCACAGCATTTGGGCTACGACCATATAACACGTGAAGAAGTTATATCCCGATGTCTATCCATTCCAAATGAACTATTTGGAAATCCTGATGCCCCGTTACGTGATCGTAGAGCCATAATTATTTTAGATGGCACGTATATTTATTTGCAAAAAAGTAGTAATTATTATTTTCAAAGAAAATCCTATAGTCTCCACAAATTCCGCCACCTAGTGAAACCATTTTTACTAGTTTGCCCTGATGGTCATATAATTGACGTATGTGGATTATACGAAGCCACTAAATCGGATGCAGCTATTTTATCAGATATAATGAAAAGCCCAGAGGATCCTTTCCATTGGTTCTTCCATGAAGATGATGTGTTGATATTAGATAGAGGCTTCAGAGACTGTATTGAAGAAGTGGAGACCTGTGGGTACCGTGCATATATGCCCGCTACAAAAGATGATGCAGAACACCAGCTAAGTGTTCAAAAAGCCAATGAGTCTAGAAAAGTCACCATGTGTCGCTGGGTCGTAGAAACAATAAACGGTAGATTAAAAAATCAATTTCGTCAATTACGATCCCAAAACTTTAATGTAGCTGCAAGACACTTGTTTGAAGAGATAAAAATTGCGTCGGCACTACTGAATGCATTTGGTGCACCTTTAACCGATCACCGATTAGTTCATGACATAATAAGTAGAATATCAAGAAGTGATAATAATCGGAATTCGCTTAGTGAATATGTATTGCACAATAATCTTAATAGAAGACGAGCTCACTTTCAGCCTATAAATGCTGCGATTCCTGATGGCGATGAGTTTCCGGTTTTAAGTGCCGACGACCTAATAATATACGCATTGGGTACGTACCAAATTCAACAAGCACGCAGTTATTATGGAGAGCATATTAAAAACGGATCGTATTTAATAGAAATATATAAAGAACCTCATTTGGAAGACTTAAGGAGGCAAAATCCTGAATATTGTGACCCTTGGCTGCTGAGAGGCAAAATACAATCGCGTCATGTTTCGCGTAGAATATATTATGTAGGTATATATTTTAATAGAACGAGGGCGTCAAGGCATGGACGCAATAAGAGGCCACTATTGCTCCTGCATTGTGGGGAAAAGGACCCTAGGTTGTTGTTCCCACATTATGGCCATAATATGGTATTTAGGGTGGGGGCGATATCAAGAAAACCTTCACCCTCCAGCGCAGTTTTTAGATTTAATAATAAGGCACGATTTAGAAAATGAAGAATTCGAAGAAACATGAAGCGCTCGTCAAAATAGTTTCGTACCTGTTGTTTCGTTCGCGTCACTTTTATTGGTCTTGTATAAGTAAAGAACTTCGAGTATTTTTGTTTTTTAATTAATATTCTATCAATAACGCCACAAACAAAGTAGTATTAATAATTGTCTAAATGAGAATTATGTCTTTATATTGAAGAAAAAGCTCCCATAATTCTACAACTTCAACAACAGATATTCCAGCTCCGATATCACTTTCGGCAAAATTCTTTTTTGATTCTTTATTACTATTTATTACCCTATACGTTAGCAACAATTACATTAGTGGTCGCTGAAAAAAAAAATCATGCCAAGGCCCATACAAAATTACCCAAACCCTTTTCTGTCTTTGTCTGTGTAATTTGCTTAGGCTGTGAGTATGTAGTTTGGTTTTTTGATATGTCTGAGGGCTCTGAGGCTTTGGGAGTGGAGGGAAACTCGCACTACTTATTTGAGCTACTTTTGAGTAGGTTTCTTTTTTGTTCCTCTCCATTCTCGCTGCCTTTACAGGACACGTTTTTGATATTGCAAGATGCGCACCCCCACAATTGCTGCACTTCAGTGTATCTGTCGTGCAGTCCTTGTAATGGTGCTCGCCAGCGCACCGTGAGCATATTTGCTGATTTTTACAAATTTTCCCATAATGGTTAAATTTCATACATTTAAAACATTGCATCAAAGGAGGAACATAAGTGAAAACTTTGTATCTCCAGTTGTCCAAATAAATATACTGCGGTAGACTAGTACCGCTGAAAATTACACTGATAGTGGACAGAGGAATTAGCTCCTCTCCCACTTTTTTCAAAAATCTCTTTACACCTATTACTTCACTTTCCGAGGAGAGTTTATTGAATAGTTCCTGATTGCTAGATTCTTTTGGAATAAACCTAACCACCCCCACCCTTTCCACAGAGGACGCCGGGATGAACGCTCGAAGTTTATGAACTGAAAGGCACTCGTGCTTCAAAAAGTCATTAGCCGCTGTCGCTTATTTGAAGCATAATTTTAGTAGCGTTTATGCGCCTACTTTCACTTACACCTTTTACTTGTTTAAAATATTTGGATACCACCAGGGGATTTTTGTTTTCTAGTTTGATATCTTCTGTGCTTTCTACGTATACAGGGAATTCTGAATTGGTACTAGTATCGCCGTACGCCCGGCGATACCCTGGTTTTGTAAATGGTTTGTATTTTGCACCATCACTTTCAGAGGGTTTCTCCTTTTGCATTTTCTTCCTCTTTTTGCCCGCTGCTGGCTCTAAATCACCGCCGTCACTATCTGACGGCATTGTACCACAGTTTAACGAAAACTATTTACAAAATGTACTATTTACACTCAAGAACTATATTTTTTAACAATTTTCAATTAAAAAGCGCACTTTGCCTTTCCCGCCAAAAACGCAAGTCCTAGTAATATTTGACAAGCTAAGTCCACAGACTGACAGCCTTCAGGATATGTCTTTTATGCACCAAAGACAAAGTAATAAATAAAGGAAAGCACTGAATAGGTGTCCATCGGTAAAGTGGTTTTCTTTACATAGATAATAATACATATTAGGCTTATCTTTTTTTCTTTTTTGTCAGCCCTAGCACAGACTACGGTCTATTTGGGCTGCAAAATTCCAAACACCAGTCTGTTTTTTATCTAGTGCTTTGGTCTATATAAAATGGTGAAAAATGTTTCTCTTTAAATTAAGTCTATTACTAAATAAATAAATAAAATAAATATTATAGATGAAAACAAAACAAAACAAAATTGATGAAAACTCTTACCTTTTAGTAAAGTTTAATGTACAGAAGGGAGAAAAATACTTGGAAAAGTACTGGATATTGAGTTAAATAGTTTTAAGGTAAAGTTTTTACGTTACAAAGGTGCTGGAAAATTTGCATGGCCGATTAATGATGGCATATGTTCAATTTATAAAACGGATATTTAAAATGCATGGACAATTTGGTACAATGCATTAGTGATACCCACTTGGAAATAATCCTCTAAGTTAACCTAACAATGTACTTCATAATAAAAGTTTACCTCATGTTGCATCATTGGCTTATGGTATTGAGCACGGAAAATAAGCCTTACAAAAAAAAATTTCATTTGAAAATTTTTTATTTCACAATTTTCAGTGGCCCCACTGTACTATAATATGCTATACCCAGTTAAAACCCTACTGTTTACTAAGCTATCACACTGATCGCGAGCAATTTGCTCTTATCCATTGAGGAGTCCTGTTCTCCATCTCCAAAGATATTCATTTGTGTTGACAAAAAAAAAAACCAATTCTAGATCAATTAACCAAAATCGTACTATCAAATACAAGCTCCACGTAACGGGTAGAACCGAGTGTATTTTTGGGATTTGGACGGGAGAAAATAAACTGTTACATAAGGTATTGTATTAATCTGTGTATATTGTCACTCTATAGTAATATCCTAATGTCAACGTCTTGTCATGTGAATTGCGAATAAAGTCGAATCCAAAAGCATCCATCTTTTATTACAACTATACCAATGAAATATGGTGCCAGAACAGGGATCATAATAAAGAAAAACAATGCAGGACGAAGATTTTGTGAACACAAAGCCTAGAAGACCGCTAGGTCACAGCGAGTCGTCAACCAGCCACGCCATGACGCCATTGCCAGTAGGCATGACCCTGCCGCCGTTCATCGTTGAATAACGTGCCATTGCTATGGAAAAAATGGCTCACACGACTAAAAGTTTATTTAAAGGCAAATAATTTAGATGCACGTAAAACAGCCATTCTCTTGCAATTCATCGGATCAGATTGTCTGGAATCTTTTACTCATTTGACCTAGATATCGAAAAAGTTAGTTTTGGCGATCTCTGTAACTTTATATAGTATTTCACTCCGAAAATAAACGTCACGGTAGAAAGGCATAAATTATTTAGCAGGAAACAACTACCAAATGAATCTATAGACACCTATGTCACAGATCTAAATGTCATCAACAGGTGATCAGCAGGGCGATTCAGAACACTTCGATAACATAACGAATCGATTCGATTCGGTATCGATCTCGAATCGAACAAATTTTATCGTGCAATTCAGAACGTTCGACAAAAGGATTCGATTCGATTTCGATTACGGTACCGTTTTCGATAAGAAACATTGCGATTACATGTGCATTTATAAAGTATGTTATGTTACCAAAATTTTACTTGTTTTTAAATTCAAGTTAAACATTAAAAAATAACTTTTATTAATCTTGAAGGTAATTTAAGTCATTACTTAAAATCATAGCTTATTAAATTATTGATTTCGAGAGAAAAACATCGAAATGTACTAGTGAAGTTTTATTAAAGCTATCCTCGTAAATACAACACAAATGTCAAACATCAATTACGTCTGTCAATCAATGGCAAGTTTGGTTTTTTTTTATTAACTGGTTTTACGGCTCTGGGTTCTAGCCCTTTTAAGCTCGGTATTGTGATTTTTGTCCGCTGGTTTTAGGGTTTTGTACCCGAAGGGCACCAACGGGACCCTATTACTAAGACTCCGCTGTCCGTCTGTCTGTCAACGGGCTGTATCTCGTGATGCGTAATAGGTAGAGAGTTGAAATTTTCACAAAATGTGTATTTCTTGCCGCTATAACAACAAATAATATTAAATTTCAAAGTTTCAAAACTGTTGTTTCTTGTACGATGGTACGAAACTAGGTGAACAAAAAGATATCGAATGCCCTATAGCTTTCGATAAGTAAACATCAAAAATTATCGGACGTTCGACAAATATTATTCGGTTAGGTTGTTGTGAATAGCGTTTGATAGTCGTAATCGAACGATATCTACGTCTGTTCGATTCGTTTTCGGTTTCGACAATTTCACTGTCGATTCGGTTATTCTGAATTGAAAATACATTTTATCGAACGACAACTTGCCGAATCGATCGACAATTATGCTATCGAAGGGTTCTGAATCGGCCTGCAGGTAAGGTGATCTTAAAAATCTAGTCTTGCCGGAGCTTAGTATTTTTCAACATTAGCTGATGCGAATAAAGGCTATTGGATGCTCAAGTTGTCAGAAGCTTCTTCCAAGCTCTGTAGATTTATTACACGATATAGATTCATTAGGTTACCCTTTGGTATTAATGCAGCTCCAGAAATATTTCATAGAGAAATGATAAAAAGATTTGGTGATATTGAAGGTGTTTAAATTATGATGGATGATTTTCTTATTTATGGTGACCACTCTAACCACTAACAGTGGTGATTCTAACCACTCGTGATAGAGCATATTTATAAAGATGACGAGTTCTGGAAAGCACAAATGGAGCAGAAAATTGTGAAATTTTGCTCGAAATGCTTATTACCAGAAATTATTGATTCACGAAAAATTCGTGGTATGGTCTGTTTTTAACCAGTTCCTCAAGCAATCTAAAAGCTTTGGAGACTAAACAAATAATATTTTTGATACCCGCACACACGTACACGCCCGTAGATTCAATGCATGCAACAATTGAAAAGGAAGTTCAAAAGCTCACAATATGGAACCCCTCACAGTGGCTACCATATATTCCCTCTGCAGGAAAACATCCTCGACCCTACCAAGTCAATATTTTCATCAACTGGGAAGCACTTGCATTCACAAAATAAACACAAAAGAAAAGAAAAACCACGAAATCGGGCATGTGACGTTTAAAAAAAGAGTACAAATAAAGTAGAAATTAAGTACTCAATGTGTGAAGACGCACTCGAAGAAACAGAACAGCTGTAGCTGTTTTTGATTTTAAAACGGCTAGAATCCAGCGCCGTCAAATAGTTAAAAAAAAAATCAATTTAATGCGTAGTATTGTGTCATTGACACATATGCGTAGCATTGTGGAAAACATCGTGAGGAAACCTGCATGTCTGAGAGTTCTCCATGTTCTCAAAGGTGTGTGAAGTCTGCCGATCCGCAATGGGCCAGCGTGGCAGACTATGGCCTAAACCCTTCTCATTCTGAGAGGAGACCCGTACTCAGTAGTGGGGCGGAAATGGGTTGATCATGATGATTGTGTCATTAAAATTAGGTACTTACTAAGCGGGGTTTAGATTAGCAACAAAACTTGCAGAAGTTGACTTCCGCAAGCTATTCCTACCGTGTAAACAATCACGTCAAGCTCACTTCCGCAACTTTTGTAACTTGCTGGACTTGCCGCAAGTCACTAGTGTAACTGAGGAGTGCCATGAGTGTGGCAGTGCCATGGATACTGTAACGTTGTAACTTGTTCCTTAAAAATTAAATAAATATTTAACGCGGAACCCGCAAGCTTCTCTCGCGCCGGTCGGGTTTTTCATGCTTCAAACTGCAGTGCGCACGCGGCTACCGAACCCTACTACTAGAAACTGGTTTTGCACACGGGCCGCGACGCGCGGCTGCCGGCGCGGCGCGCGCGCTTGACTCGCTACACGGACTCGGCACGGACGGTTCGTTGTTCTGGACATAGAAATTAAAATAAACGCACTGCACGTCCTTAAATTAACCTCTGACTAAAATACAAGTGTGCTTGTGCTCCATAAGGACCCGCTGGGGTCCACTGTATAGACTGAACGCAACGGCCGTCTTTCTGCCTGGCGGAACGCGCATACGCCGAGGAGCTGCCTCTGGAAGCACGTCGATAACCTGCCTGACGGAACCCCAGAAGGCCACGGAATTCCTCCTGGAGCAGGCCAGTCTCGTTCAGTTCTAACTCATCTGCAGGGTGCGTGCGGTGGAAAAGACGAGTAAAGGCAGGATCGACCCACACCCGGGACTTTTATTTACCTACTCCTGTGACGGCCTACCCCGTCACAATACGGCGCAGCACACTGGCAAAGTGCCCAGCATGGGATGAGTCGCGAGAGACGCTCGTGACAGCAGTGGGGCAAGACCTCTCCCTGCCAGCCGTGGTCAGAGCCATGGCGAACAGCGATAGGTCTTGGAAAGCGGTAGAGTCCTTCTGCGAGGAGGTAATGTCGCAGAAGGAGGCGGCGGAGCGCATGAGAGAAGATGATTTGAGCTCTCATGCCATCCGTCGTAGGAGGGTTGGGCGTAGGCGAGTCGCCCACGACCACCGCCTACCCCCTTGAGAAGGGCTCTCGGGCGATGGACACGGGGAGTCTATCGCCCGAAAAGAAACCAGTCCTCGAGTCGGGAGGCGCACTATTGTGTTCCTGGTGTGCCTCAGACGGTGGGTAGGGACTATATTGGTCCCCCGAGGAGGGTCCTTAGTAGGCGCTGCTGGCCAGGTTGCGCGAACGTGTTTGGCCCCGTAACCTGGCCATCAGGCGATGCGTGGAACGCCGTGGGGTTTTAGTCGGTAAAAGTCCGACATAACCTCCGTGCCTCCCCGGGCGCGGTGGTATCCATGAGGATTTCCCCACGTTAAAAAAAAAAAAAGTCACTAGTGTAAACGCCATTTTGAAACTTTTGGCAACAACTTGGCAATTATTCTGCTTGTAAATAGTTTTTACTTGCTGAGCAAGATGTCAGATAAGAAACATTGGACGCGAAATGAAACAATACAGCTGATAGAAAAATTAGAACAGTGCAGAGACACTAAATCAAAGGATTACCGCAACAAAATATAAAGAAATTCTACGCTGCAAAATTTGTGGGTTCAATTTTGCTCCATGTATCAATTAACCAATTTCATACTTTTTAACCTGATTTTTAACCCCCGACCCAAAAAGAGGGGTGTTATAAGTTTGACGTGTGTATCTGTGTGTCTGTGTATCTGTCTGTGGCACCGTAGCGCCTAAACGAATGAACAGATTTTAATTTAGTTTTTTTTGTTTGAAAGGTGGCTTGATCGAGAGTGTTCTTAGCTATAATTCAAGAAAATCAGTTCAGCCGTTTGAAAGTTATCAGCTCTTTTCTAGTTACTGTAACCTTTACTGGTCGGGGGTGTTGAAAATTTTTAATTTACACTTGTTAGATGAACAATATGAAATACTCAACTATTCTGTGACAATTGTGGTGGTCAAAATAAAAACCATGCCATGATAAAATTCCTGATGGCACTGGTTGAGAAGAAAATATTGAAAAAAATTAACTTGTACTTTCCATTTCGTGGACGCTCTTTTCTCCCGTGTGACCGCAGTTTTAGGCTTATCAAGAGAAACTTGAGAAAAGATGACAGAGTGTATACTGGGGTATCAATATGTCCATGGTCTAGTCTGTTATTATGGAGTGTTCGCAAATAAAAGACAAGTTTACTGTATACTTAATAGAAAAGGAAGATATTTTCAATTTCCAAGATTGGTTTCCAAAGTTTTATTATAAAACTAAATTATCAAAGACTGTACAGCGGAGAGAATTAAAAGAGTAATTTATGATTTCTAAATATCATGAGGTCCAGTTGAATGCAGAAAAAGCAGAAAGTGTAGTTGTAAAAGAATTGGTTGATGGCCTTATATCCTATACTTTCGATCTTTGAAAAAATAACCGGTTGGATCTTCATATACCTTTGCAAAAATTGTCCTATAGCACAGAACCTCCTATTCCTTACCCACTTCACAGAAGAGTAGAACAATTTATATTCCTAAATGAAATTACAAGTACTCATAAAGTTGCCACGTTGGCGACGTTAGCAGATGAACGCACGTATAATTTGATGTGTGATTTCCGTGCACCAAATAAACCGGAGGATAAAATCTTTGAAGAATTGGTAAAGATAGTTAAAAATCATTTAGAACCTCAACGTTCCTTACGCGTAGAGCGGGATTTGAATGATAAATGAAAATTCTTTACTATACATAAATAACGTCAAAAAACTACGCAATTATTACAAATTAGTGTGTAAAGGCGGCTTTATCATTTGGTTCTTTAACATTGGAATGATCAGCAAATGGTTTAGCAGCAATGCTCCTCAGACACTAAAAAAAATTGAGCTAATTTTTCCTGTCACAGGACATTATACCCCCAGATCGGGTATTTTGGTGTAGCAAATACGTACAGTACATTACGTAAGTAATACACTAGTACAACCAGAGGAGTATAGTACCATATTCAAAAGGAAAGCTGCTGTTTTTCTTCTTAATGAAATGTGTATATTACCATATTCAAAGGGCAAGCTACTGTTTTTCATCTTAATGAAATGTGTATATTACCATATTCAAAGGGCAAGCTACTGTTTTTCTTCTTAATGAAATGTGTATATTACCATATTCAAAGAGCAAGCTACTGTTTTTATTCTTAATGAAATGTGTATATTACCATATTCAAAGGGCAAGCTACTGTTTTTCTTCTTAATGAAATGTGTATATTACCATATTCAAAGGGCAAGCTACTGTTTTTCTTCTTAATGAAATGTGTATATTACCATATTCAAAGGGCAAGCTACTGTTTTTCTTCTTAATGAAATGTGTATATTACCATATTCAAAGGGAAAGCTACTGGTTTTCTTCTTAATGAAATTTGTATATTACCATATTCAAAGGGCAAGCTGTTTTTCTTCTTAATGAAATGTGTAACGTGAACTAGAACGTCGTCGCGTGACTTCACCGCTCTCGTTCTGACAGGTCTATGGCCGTCAACTACTATCTATGGCTAAGTTAACACTCAACGTACCAACGTAGTAATATATTCTCTTTGCAACGTACATTGTTTTCTAATTTTTGTGTATCGGTCTCTCTGTGTGTCTGTGCGCTCTTTACAAAGGTGTTTGAAAGGCGCATTTGGAACCCTAGTCCCTTTTAAGTTTACAAATCAACTTACAGTGGCGCCCAACGTGGGGCCTATCGAAAAACGATAATTCAAGAGACCGACGCGAACGTGAGTCCCCGCCGCCATTTTCCCGTGGCGAACTTACCACGCAATTTACCAAAAAATTTTTTACCCAAATACATCGCTATGTCGCAAGACACTGATGACGAAATCGGCGTATTTTAGGTATCAATATATCTGTAACCATAAAAGCTAGATATTTGATACTTGGTATATGTGGTAAATTTGCCGAGGACACCTTATATTGAAAATTTCAGCTTTCTAGCGTCATCCAGACCGAAGTTATGACGGGTCGAAAATACGGCGAAACACTTCGAGAAAAAGGTACGTAGCGCCCCGGCCGCCGTTTGGCTCGTCTTGGCGGAGGCACTGCCGTGCCCCCTGATATTCAAAGGGCAAGCTACTATTTTTTTTCTTAATGAAATTGAAGTGTGTTTGTAAGAATACCATTTAAAAAGTCCAGAAAGGAACACAGGCATTGCATTTTAAAATAATGAGTTGCAAAAGATTCATTTTTACTAGAATGAAAGGAAACAGGCGCGGAGTAATGAGAGGGGAAATTTATTATCACAACGATACCTGTGCCCGCCTTTCACTCACTAAGGCAGGCTTTGCTTTAGTTAGACATATGTCCGGTGCACAGATTAGGTATTCGTTACTACATAACAGATGCGTCAGTGACCTTTTCCGTGTAGTTCGGCGTCCGCCATTGCCGCAATTATTGGACGGAAAACAAGGAAAGTTTTATTCATGGCTGTAAAGTCTGCACTCGAGATGAAAACAAAGGAATTTCACCAAATGAACATATGTTTTAAAAATTACAAGGGATCCTCAAGTTCCATGGAGGCGGAAATTATTGTAGAAGGCTTTAAAAATTCCATACCGATGTATGGTATTATCTACGGGAGAATGATAGCTGATGTAGATGCATCAACATATTCGTCAACAAAACCATGTCAAGTTATACTGTGGAAAAAATTGAATGCAAGAACCACATACCTACTACGTAATTTTTGCAGAAAAATGCGTGGAATTACCACTGGAACAAAATTTCAACTCGCGCATAGAAAAACGCTGAATAATGAAAAAATTTTGTCAATGAGGAGGTACATACTCGTAGATAAATCTATACCACACCATGAACAACCATAGACAAACATGATAATAAAATCTTCCTACTCTTTCCTTTCTGAGGCCCTCAAGTTATAATTTCAGATGCTTGCATGGCACTATATATTTTTTTACACGTACAACGTCAGTCAGTAATTTAAAAGTGTAAAATTTCTTGAAAAGTTGAAAGCCCTAAGTAGTAAGTACATACTACATACATATAAGGTCTATTGTTTTAAACAATATCTGTAAAGTTGAACTTGGTACCTACTGTAGTTGATGAGTACGCAATGTTGAGGTGAATAAAACTATTTTTGTACCTCTTTATGACTTTTATAACAACCTAACTTCAACATAAATAAATAAACTCAGTTCAACGAATCACTTGATATAACGAATATTCACTTGTTCCCTTCCGATTTGTTGTATCGAGGTTTCACTGTATTTGATAAAAATCAAATGGAAAATACTTAAATATAAGTTTTAGAGAATACGTAAAAAAGAGAAAAACAAAATATTTTTTTCACGTGTACAGGATATAATCCATAATGTTTAACAAAATAAAAGTCACATAAATAACCTTAAAATTGACAGTTAAACATTGGTATATGTATCAGCAGCAGCAGATTGTCCACAACATAAAAATGATTTGACTGAGTTTATTTTTGATTTTTCGTGCAGATATCTTATTTTTGTCTACGAGCACTAACATGCCAACGTAATTTTCTCGACTTTTGACATTTAAAATAGGCATAATTGTCGTTGTCGTTTCTAGCGGACGAGATAATTTGTCTTCAATAGATTAACGGAATTGCGATGGCCGTTAATTTTTATAATTATTTAATTTCATTATATGAAGAGCGAGAGGCGCGCAAAATCCAGCGCAGACGAATTAGGGATGTGTGTGATCCATTTGATTTAGGCGATAGAGAGTTTCAATTGCTTTGGCGGATTGGCGGATCTCCAAACCGATGGCACTCTATATTGTTGAAAAACTTTCAGAGGATTTGAACCCTCAAACCAGTGACGGCCTGCCTGTTCATCTCAAGGTAAGTGAAGATGCCTACCTACCGCTCGGAATTGTGTCTAAGAAGTACTTACTGAAAAAATACTAATTTTTTTCAATAAACATTGGAGCCTCTTTGACTCGATGTCCAAGGAAAATGTTACTTATCGAGGTAATTAATGTTTGACTTATCGAAGACTTTGGGACAAGGGGTTTTTAATTATCCTATTTAAACAAAAAAAGCAAATCGATGTTTTATGTAGACAACACGAGATAAGTCTAAATATATAAAAGTCAAGACTGATCTATCAATGCACAGCTCAAACTACTGGACGGATCAGACTGAAATTTGGCATGCAGGTAGCTATTATGACATAGGCATCTGCTAAGAAAGGATTTTTGAAAATTCAACCCCTAAGGGGGGGGTGAAATAGGGGTTTGAAATTTGTTTAGTCCACGCGGACGAAGTCCCGAGCAAGATAAGATAATTTTGTACCTAAGCAGATGTAAACAAAAATGTATATAATAGTAGTTGTTGTTATTGAGAACTTCTGCAAAAAAAACGCCCTGTGAGCTAAATGATTTCTTGGACATTGTTATTGATATTCAAATTTCATTACTTCCTGTTTATAAATTAATAACTGTGTCTTAGAGAGGATTTCGAGTTAAAGAGGTCTCACTGTACTGATACTAATGAATAATGCAGGCAGAGAAGCCATAAAACAATATTGTTGTAACTGCATTGTGGGTCGACGGACAGTAGGTTGCTGTGCCCATGTCATGACAATAATTTGGTTTATGAGCTGGGCAAGGTATCAAGAGTCAATAAATCCACCTGCCCAGTTCCTAGATAATATTCTATTAACATACGAATCAGAATAAATAAAATAAAATAAATGGATTTTTAATTTGAAACCCCTTCTCATAAACCTCCGTAAAAAAAATTAGGAACACCTGAACACAAAACTTTATTATTTTTCTAATTTCTACTTGTTAGTGCTTTTATCTTACAATGTAATTATTATTCTCAATGACTGTCCACTTCAAGCCAAAACCCCCATACAAAGTGGACAGTCGCCTTTAAATGCATATCATCCATTGTCGAAATGTATGAGAAGATTTTAAAAATGGCATTTGAATCAAAAGTGAGTGGAAGCAGTCGAATGGACACAGATAAACAAAACACTGATTTATTGTCTGAAGCCCAAAACAGCATAACAGTAGGCAATCACATAGCCTCGGCTGCACTTACCAAGGCCTCAGAGGAACTGCTGGCGCCTCGGTCACGCTTACGGCCTCAGCCGGAATAGACGCTGCCTCGCCCGCGCTTTCCAAGGGCTCAGTCGGAACTGCCGTCCGTCGGCCACCAATGCCGCTGCTTCAGCCTTGCTTGCTGCCAGCTCAGGTATCGTCGCTGTGACTGCCCCTACCGACAAACCAAGTCATCAGAAAAAACTGCCGCCGTCACGGTCATGCCTGTCATCGCCTCGACCAGTGCCGCGCTGCTGTGGCTGCCCGTGCCGCCTCACCTCAGCCGAAACTGCAGCCGCTTTAGCCATGCCCAACCAGTGTTGCCGCTGTGGTTGCCCGTGTCACCACTTTGGCCACTCATGATGCCTCTTTGACCGCACCTGCCACCAACTGAGCCACCTTTGCGAAAACCGTGGCGCCGGTTCTGCCGAAACTGCCGCCGTCGCGGCCATGCCTGTCTCTGCCTCGACCACCAGTAATGCTGACGGCTGCCCGTGCCGCCACATCAGCTGAAACTGCCACCGTCACGGCTCTGCGTGTCCACGTGAACCCCACAAGAAAAGGTACATTCGAGTGAATAGCTAAAATGGAACAAGACCTTCTGAATTTCAAGAAGAAATATTTCTGAATGGGAGTATGGTGTCCAATACGGTAAGGGAAAATCCGGGTCAGTCTACTCGCCAACAAGTGAACCCCACAAGGAAAGGGCCATAACAAAGTTGTATTTGTTAACACTTAAAGTGAGTATAAACTATTACACCAATTAAGTACCAATGAAGAGTATAAGAAAAAAATTACACAGTATTTACATATTAAGATGTAAATGCCAGCCTTATCATATGGTGATCGCTTCAAGGCAACCTATAGTTTTAAGTTTATTTTTAATTTTATAGTTTCTTACATTTTTATATTTTTGGTGTTGCGTTACCCTTTATTTATTTCCTTAATTGATTGGGATAATTACAATTATTTTTGAGAAAGACCACCTACTCAAAAGACAACAAAAATTGGACATTCACAAAGCATGGTGACTCCATCCATAGTGTTTTTTATTTCCAAACTGCATTGCATTGCATTGCTATGCAACCAATGCATCCATTATGAGTACATTTTGTCCTATAAATAACAGAAAATTAAACCAAATCTTCATTTACACTTTTTTAGAGGTTTTTGTTGTGTGTGTTTTGTGTGTGTGTTTGTTTAAATTTTAATGTACTTATTTTATCATTAAAGTAATCTTAGGAACTGATCTTGATCCAAAAGGAACCCTCTATTTATCTAGAATTTATATTGTTTAAGACCTGGAGCTGGGATCGATGATATTAAAGCTGTAGCAGGTGCCACCTGCTACTGCTACTGCATGGACAAGAGTAGCTGCTGATAGAGAGAAATGGCATCAGTTGGAGGAGGCCTGTGTCAAATAGTGACATACAGACAGGGAGTTGATCACACTAATATTATAAAAGCGAAAGTTTGTATGTGTGTGTGTGTGTTGTATGTTTGTTACTCCTTCACGCTAAAACCACTGGACGGATTTGGCTGAAATTCGGAATGGAGATAGATAGTATCCTGGATTAGCACATAGGCTACTTTTTATCCCGGAAAATCAAAGAGTTCCCACGGGATTTCGAAAAACCTAAATCCACGCAGACGAAGTCGCGGGCGTCAGCTAGCGCATAATGAATGAACAATGAATAAGTTAGGAACAGTGTAATTTTTTATGTTAAATTAGAAAAAAAAATCACATGACATAAAGGGGTGTCTAAACGGGCTATATTTTACGACAATTTGTGGTTGCAATTATTGGCAAACATTGCCCAGCCATCAAAAAAACATTTTAGTGCATTTTATGGCTGAGCAATCAATTGCAGGTAACATGTTGCAATATGGCTACAATAAAAAAAATAGATGGCCTTTGATTCAGAACCCTTTAATGAGCCACACAATCCAGCAACAATGGCCGACGAAATGACGCTCATCGCAGCCGCTTACATTGTTTTGGCAGAAAAACGAAAAAAAAGGACACGAATGTGGATTCGACCCTACCTAAGTAGGCGTGACACTTTGGATTCCGTAGACAAGGAATTAATGCTGGATAAATACTTATTTAAAAATTTTACAAGAATGTCTAAGAGCGACTTGGAATTTCTTGTGAACAGAATTGGACCAAACATACAAAAGCAAGATACAAACATGAGGAATGCAATACCTGTGACTACAAGATTAGCAATAACTCTACGGTATTTAGCGACTGAAGACTCTTTCAAGAGTACAACATACCTTTTCAGAGTGTCCGCTTATTCAATTTCAACTATTGTCTCAGAGAAAGTGATACGCAAAGTACTTCACGTCGCAGGGAGAAAGGGACGCGCATATACAGTAAAACAGAACAACAATACAGATGGCCCAGATATATTGCAGTATTTTCGATTGCGAGGCGATCGTTCGGCCACACGCCGGCTACACATAAAAACATTTTGACATACCAATAAATATGTGGCTATAATGCCGGGCCATCCTTAAAATATTGCATAGTGTGGCTGGTATTGCTAGCAATGTTGCCGGCCACAGTATTGCAGCCACAAATTGTCGTAAAATATATCCCGTTTAGACGCCCCTTAACTGAAATAATGTCTGAATAAAGGCTATTATTAGAGTAATCACTGGAGAGTGATTTTAATTAAGTACCTACTTTTATCTTGGGAAACCTCTCAGGATTTTTAAAACCTAAATCAATACAAAGAGGTGGGCATCACCTATGTAGTTCAACGATATATATTATAAGTAAAGGTGTTTTTAATTTAAAAAAATGCTCACACTCATCTGATATCTCGGTAGAAGGTGACCAAAATTCCATCATCATAATTATAACAATATAAAAGATATTACCATTATTAAGATATAGATAATTGTTTTAGTAAGTTTATAATATTCATTAAATTAGGCCTGAGGTGTTTCCAAAATGCGTTGAATTGCTTCGTTGTCTAGAAAAACGAGCACAGAGTTGGGCCTTTTTCGATAGAAAAATACAAATATTTGAGGCTAAGTAATTTGAAAACTACATATTTTCGGAGAAATCTAGAACACCACAGAGGCACAGGTATTATTAGTATCTAGAATATGTCTGTTAAATTTCATAGTCTCCATTTTTCATTTCACAATGTTGAATGTTTGGTACATTTTTATACTTCTTACTAACTCTATACTCTTGTTCAACATGCTAACAAGCCAAAAAACCATGACTTTGTTCAACAGATATGACAAAGATGGCAAACAAGACTAGCGAATGCAACACTTTCTGTCACTCCACTTTATTAACCCCCGACCAAAAAAGAGGGGTGTTATAAGTTTGACGTGTGTATGTGTGTATCTGTCTGTGGCATCGTAGCTCCTAAACTAATGAACCGATTTTAATTTAGTTTTTTTTGTTTGAAAGGTGGCTTAATCAAGAGTGTTCTTAGCTATCATCCAAGGAAATCGGTTCAGCCGTTTGAAAGTTATCAGCTCTTTTCTAGTTATTACTGTAACCTTCACTTGTCGGGGGTGTTATAAATTTTTAATTTACACTTGTGCATTATATGAATAAATGTGACATCAGATCATACAGCCTTACAAAAACTAGTACAATATTTTTCCTGTACATGACAGAAAATTGTACCAAACCTTCAACTTTTTCTTAGATTTTTGACAAGGTTGAACGTTTGGTACATTTTGGACTTCATTATGAATGTCATACTAACTCTATGTTCTTCACTCAGCTGTTAAACCATGAAGGCAGAACTTCATTCAACAGATATGATATGACAAAGGTGACTTCAACTCTTGACCATGGGTAATGTAGATAACAGGGTACATCCCATCAATTATTTAACAGGGCTCTCTCCGTCACTCGCTTCATACAATCGTAGTTCCAATTTCATTTGAATATTAAGCAACCAAAGTCAATGAAATTTTGCAGACATTCTAGAAACTAATATCTGTATCTGTGGTTTTTTAGATTTTTCTAAAAATATGTAGTTTCAAAATTACAGTGGCTCAAAGATCTGTATGTGAATTTTAAAGACCGCGTAACTTTGAAACCGAATATTTTAACAGAAATCTGGAAAACCACAGACATAGATATTAGTTTCTATAATGTCTGCAAAATTTCATGGACTTTGGTTGCTTAATATTCAAATGAAATTGGAACTACGTTTGTTATGAGCCGAGTGACGGAGAGACCACTCTAAATGATTTTGACTTGTGATATTTCATGCAACCCAGTCCTGTCATTACCACAATTTATGCAACTGAACCGAAATATTGACAATGAACATGTTTGAAAACACAAAAATTGTACCAAGGTTTTCTAACATTCAACTCGAATGTTGAACCTTGGTACATTTTTGGACATCATTAGGAATTTCATACTCTTTACCTTCACTCAGAGCTGGCAAGCCATGAAAGCATGAGTTCATTCGACCAATATGATAAAGATAGCAAACAAGACAAGAGATTTCAAACACGACCATGGTTTTTCTTTTCTCCACTTTATTTATTTTCTTGAATAGGTAAATGTGTCATTGGATCAGATGATTTGTCCAGCCTATTTAAAAAAAAAAGAATACTAGTCAAGTTTATCATGATGACTAATATTCTCCATTCCCTCCAACTGAGCCTATGTAAGCTAGGAGCAGACGGACGGACAGACGGATTTCAGTCCACTCCTTTAACCGTTGAGCTACAGAGGCATTTGACCTGGCTTGCTGTACTGACTCAGGGCTTAAGAGCATGATCATACAAAACTCATTTTGAAATCATCTCATACCCAACACTAGCATAATAACAGAGAAAGGCAATGACATTAATAGAACTTGAACAAAAAACAGAATGAAACAAACCACCACAACCAAAATGGTGTAAACCAAAAACATAATTTGCAATAATTCACTGAAACAGACAAATCTCATCATTACATCGATTTCGGGGACGTAATGCCTGCTTCAAAAAAAAAGTTTTCAAGTGTTAATGAGCTTGATCAAGGGAAAATTTCTTTTTATACATCAAAAATCCTGATGTATGCTAATATCAGCCAAAAAAAAATGCTGTTATGAAAAATTGTAATTTTATATGCCAATTATGGAACAGGCCGATTCAGCATATCCTTCCTTTACTTCCTCACCACCAGAAGGCAACCCTGACAAAATATAAACGACAAGATAATAGTCAGGCTAGAAATAGGAGCAATGCATGCCGCCATAGTGACTGTATGAGATGATAATATTTCTTAATTACTCTAAAGACGAGAATGACGAGTTTTAACTTAAAAATAATCAATAAAAAATCAGCACCAAGACGAAATTAATCCATCACAAACCCTGCCAGAAGTTTCTGTTTCGGTCTGAACCACTATTTTAGTGCTACAATATTAGCACATTGGGTTTATTACACATATTCATTAAAAACAGAAGTCGGCACAACTTACAAGGTTATAAAAATTTGACATTGGTATTCAGCCATTTTATTTTTGGTTCCATCTCGTCGCTACGCAATTCACTCACAGGAATCATTTATCACACAAACAGGAATGTAAAATGTGAGGATTGTGATACGATTGAAAATATTCAACCCACCACTCCCAACATGCCTTACAAATGGAATTTTTTCGTTGAACTCCATTGCGTGCGTCGTGTACAAGTTTGACTAAATACTAAAACCTCTAAAAAAGAAAATAAATCCAGGACTTATAAAGAAATAAGAACGTTGAAAATTGAAATTAATACCGCGGGTCGATCGCGTAAAACATATATCAATCATTAAAGAACAGCATCAATGTCAAAACATGGTTTTGGCTCCACGTATCATTGAGACTGTCCGTAAAGGACCGTCGAGGACTAAAAAATTTCTGACATTGATGCAGTACACTATCGATAAAATTTTTGTATGAACACGACTGAAAATTGGTTCCACGTAAGACTTTTGAAGTAAGATATCCGTAAAGGACTGCGACAAATGTTACGTCAAACTAGGCTTTCATTGATACAAGGCATGAGGTGTTATTTACGGTGACATATGTGGTATCCAAAGTCGTTTTACTACTCATATTTTTGTTAAAATATTTTAAAAAGCTTTTTTAAAATAATTTATCAAATTAACAAAGCAATTAGGATTATTATATGAAGTAA
The DNA here is from genome assembly GCF_905333055.1 of Maniola jurtina. NCBI lineage: Eukaryota > Metazoa > Arthropoda > Insecta > Lepidoptera > Nymphalidae > Maniola > Maniola jurtina. The sequence continues at coordinate 2,971,986 of NC_060054.1, read as the reverse complement.
GATGATGTTAAAATCATTAAAGAATAATTTTTAGATTTAAAGTTACCTTTTGACACTTTCGTATGTTTGCACTTTGCCGCCAAAGGTTTGGTGTATTCAAGTTCAACTGCGAATTTTGTAGTAAAAACTTGGTAAAAACACCAAACTATTGTAGTTTTTGGATTAATTAGCTGCATAGGGTATATGTATTACATAAGATTTGTGTACCTACCTACTCAATAATAATTTGCGACTGGGTAAATTCTGTTTATGATAATGGTGATAAGCATGTGGGAATATAGTACATATCTACTATTTTAGGTAGTTTAGTTTTCATAACTAAGTATTGTGTGTTTATGTGTAAGAAGTACCTACATACATAAATATTGCCTATACCAATTATTTGCAGATATTATAATAAAATTATGGCATCAAGGGCAATTATGTACGCTGAACTCAAGAGAAAAAAGCGTGCCCTTATACAGATCAGAAGATAAAATAGAGAAAACTTGTATAGAGGATGCCCGCGACTTGGTCCGCGTGGATTTGGGTATTTAAATATCCCGTAGGAACTATACCGGGATAAAAAGTTGCCTGTGTCAATTTTATAGGGACGCAAGCTACCTCAGTACCAAATTTCATACAAATCGGTTAAGCGGATGGGTCTTTAGGAATTCCGTGGGAACGCTTTGATTTTCCGGGTCAAAAAGTAGCCTATGTCCATCATCCATCCCCCAGATATAAGCTAACTGTACCAAATTTCGTCAAAATCGGTTAAACTTTTGGGTCGTGAAAAGGTAGCAGACGGACAGTCTGACCCTTTCGCATTTATAATATTATAGTATGTAAGTATGGATTATTATTCTGTATTACTAAATAAGTTTTTTTTAGATCCTAGCAGAAAAAAGGAAAACAAATAAAACACCAGTCAAAAACTAAAATATTATTTATTTATTTGAAATATATTATGTACATAGCATTAATGTAATTCAATTCAGTTAATAAAGGCTTATCTTAATATCTTGTTATTAATGGAATTTAAAAAAAATGTTAGTTGTTAGGTGAACAATGGCTATGAAAAGGTTTCAAATATATTTGGATAAGTTTATTACTTCTTAAAGGCTGACGGTGTTGTGTGCTGGTTGGTGTGCTAACTTCTGGTATCTCAGTATCAACATGATAGACAGACTGAGAAACTTCTAATGCTAGTGAAATATGTAGCGGTTATGTGTAGCTTCTATTTGTGAAGGCTCCTCTGTTTGTTGTATAGTTGTCACTAAGCTGCTCATCAATAATGATTTCTCATATTGGTGATGTACAGTAGATGTACTTGGTTGAGTAGGCAGGTCAGGAATCTACAAATAAAATAAAAGTATTTTATACATAAATTCATAATACCTACTATTAAATATTTCTTTGAAAATTTAATATGCCTTTGTGTAACAGTAACCATTTAAAATTCACAGCTCTTGCAGTATAATTATAAAACTTACAGTGGAATTTTAAAATAACTGTGATATACAGACTCAGACTGAACAAAAGTAAGTGTAATTGCCATAATACCTATGATTCATTTATTGGAATCTGGATTTTGGGTTCTCCCTCTACTGCCACGTTCCCAATTATACTTATATTGTTCTTCGATAGGGGTCAAAAAAGTGTTGAAATTTGGTTCACCTCCAGTGCCAGTGGCTGCTCGTCGCAAGTCTCCAGCCTTGCCTTTTGTGGGGCTCTTAAGCAGTATCCGATACTTCAAAAAGTAATAAACATACTTATTTTCTTAATGGTTATAATACAATATATGACAATAGAATAGAACCTACTGCTATTATTCATAGTTTTATAGTGGCAGTTTATACTATAAATTATTATCATAATTGCAACATACTAGAGTCCCGGTAAAGTAAACTATGAGATTGAATCAAAATTTCTTCAAGAGTTCTTTGAATCAAAATTAGACGGTCAACATGCAGCTAAAACTAAAAAATCTGCCACAAAGCGCAATAGAGCTTGTGGCCGATATGTTTTGAATACTTACTCGCTTCCACTCCACGAAGGTTTAATACACCCTGCCCCCACAGAATTGAGCTTTCTGGAAAGCTCTTCCCATTATTAAGAGCTACCTGGCGGCCGAGAGGTCCTCCACCGAGCCCACCGAGTGCAATATTTGAGTTGCTTTCAGCAACTTCTAACAGAATCTCAAGCTGCCTCACAGAGGCGGCCGTAGGGTGCCAGTTTCCTTTTTAGTTTCGACTTTTAAATTACTTTATTAGGTTTCGTCACAAAGTCAACTCAACGTAAAAGTGTAAATAAACAATACTCTATGAACCTAGAAGAACCACAAATTCACATATTCCGCGGCACGGGGCACAGACTCGTAATACTTTATTTCAATAGCTACAACGTAGTCAAGTTTGGAAGACTACTATGGCCGTATAAATTGCTAGGTTACCATAGATATTCAAATTAGTCGGGTTATAAGTATGACCCACCACTAAAGTATCGATAGTCACGTGATTGCGACCTATTGCTACCAGCGTTGCCAGAATGTTACTTTTGTAACATTTTACGTTACTTTTGACCCCCTCATGTTTCCTCCATGTTACACGACTCAAAATGTTACTTTATGTTACTTTTAGGACTTCATAAAAATATTCAAATTTTTCCCAGCAAACCAAAAATAATCGTGAAACGGAACGCATCCAAGAAGATGCTGACGCAAAGCTGAGCGCAGAGGGCGCTAGAAGCGCGATGGCCGCTGTCATTTTGTAATTGCTTTGTTTACATCAGTTTGCAAATCGATTTTTTGCTGTTTTTTGTGGTTAAAACCTATCGATCAACGCAATACTTGATATGTATTCTACCTGGAAGCTCAAAGAATTGAAAGACGAATTAAAAAAACGAGGAGGGAGGATAACTGGAAAGAAATCGGAACTTGTAGAAAGGTAGTCCTAATATATATTATTAATTTTTTTTAGTGGTCTTTTATATAATTAGCACCTTTTTTTTGGATTTGAATGTTTTTATTCTTAAATAATTCATGTTAAAAAATTAAGTATAGTCCTGAGATCGTTACTTTAGTACATAATATATGTTTTTAATTTTTAGGTTAGAAGCCTACGATCGAAATTTTAATTTTGGTCACCAAACCCTGCAAGCTTCTCAAAGCCAAGCAATTGACGTACCTGCTGTAGAACTTTACAAAGACGTTAATAGCTCCACCATATTGCCGAAGATTACCAAACATCATATTCAAAGTTACTTTGATAGGTAGGTACCTAGTGCTTATAATAACAAATAATATAATATAATTCTTTCAAAAGACATTTAATATAATAATACTGTTCCTTTATTTATCATGTAATACCCTAAGCCTCATTCAGTCCTCATGCATTGGTATTTATTTCAGATTCAATAAAAATATCTGCGATGCTGTTAAATTGTATGAATCGAGATACCTTCTTGTTTTACGATCAGCAACATCTGGCCAAGATACTTACCTAAAAGGTAGGCTTATTTCCACTTATACTAGACTAGCTATTTAATTTTAACTAGCTGATGCCTTGGAAATTGTGTGGAATAAGTTTTTTGATTAAGTACTACTGAAACTCCTCACACAATATTCCAGGATAAAAAGTAGCCACTCTTCAGGTTCTTAACTATACCCATACAAAAAATCACATTCCATTGCTCTGTTGTGGCGTGATTGAAGGACAAATGAATAAACCAACAAACAAACATACTTTTGCATTTTTAATATTAGTAGGATATAAGAAAATAAAAGGCGATGACTGAAATAATATGCAACTACTATTGATTGTGGTATGACAGTGTGGTTTTAGATTTTGTTTGTGTACTTGCCTTAATTTGATAATTAAAATTTATTATACCTATACTTCCAGGTTATTGCAAGGCATCCATGAAACAACTTCAATACGAGATTAACATCAAATTAAATAACGATGGAATGCCTGAAGAGGCAAACTGTGAATGTGCAGCAGGTGAAGGCAATGAAGCCCACTGTAAACACATTGCTGTGGTGCTTCTTGCAGCAGAAAACATTGTCCAGCAAAAAATAATAATACTTCATGAAGTTTCTACGTCACAACTACAGACATTCCATAAGCCATCAAGGAAATATTATGCTACTCCATTACGAGCTTCCAGATTCCCATCAAAAAGGGATATAAATAATACTGTCTTCTCGCCATACTTGAAGCAAAACCCTGATTTTGACAAGAAGGCATTTCAATGCAGATTCCAGTCCATGATTCTAAATTATCCACAGTCATCAATGCCTATAAAACAGATATATCCTGTAGCCAGCCAACGAAGCATATGTTTGGACCATGAGTACTTGGAAAAAAGTGCTATAGATTGTTTTTTAGAATCTATGGTATTGCAAAATGTATCAGAACAAAAGATTCTGGAAATAGAAAGGGAGACTCGAGGACAAAGCAATAACCCAAAATGGCATAGTTACAGAAAAACCCATATAACAGCCAGCATTTTTCATACTGTGTGCCATTTAAAAACTGAAAGTTTATTGAAATATTCCAGTCAAATCTTACATAAAACTACAATAAAAACCAAAGCAATGGCACATGGTAATATAAATGAAAAAATTGCAATGAAAAAATATATGGACACTTTTAATCTTGAAATTACAGAATGTGGGTTATTTTTGAGTAAGGAACGTCCTTACCTAGGAGCATCCCCTGATGGCTTACTGGGATCAGAAACAATAATAGAAGTAAAATGTCCATATAGTTCGCGGAACAAAGAAGTTTGTCCACTAAATGTGCCATATCTACAATATGAAAATGGGAAACTCTCTTTGAAAAAGAACAACATATATTACTATCAAATACAAGGGCAATTGTATGTCACAAAAAGGAAATTTTGCAACTTATTGGTTTATACCTTCAAAAGTTTAGAAGTCATATTCATTGATTATGATGAAGAATTCATTAAGTACATGTTAGAAAAACTTGATTATTTTTATCACAACTTCTTTAAAGCTGCTGTGATTAAAAAACTCCTATATAAAGAATAATAATGTCTAATAAAAAATTTATATAAGATTAAACAGCTTTTATTTCATAATATTTTCTCTAAAATTACATACAAAAGCACAAATGAATAAAATTCTTGATGATAAGGCTACGTGGTATGGGCTTAATTCACTTTTTAAAATCTTGTAAGTTTTGGCTAGCCCAATAATACGTTCTATGTGCACTCGTTTGCTTGCTAGTTTTCGATCCTGGACTATTCTAATACCAGGTATTTGTGTCTTTCCTTTCAAATATGTTGGAATATTAATAGTAACGTCTTTTGTAGCAAATATATCCTGCACATTGAAACCTCTATCAGCCATAATAGAGTCGCCACTGTCACAACGATTAACCAGCTCAGATCTTTCTATGATCTGTCTATCACTGACAGAACCACCATAACATTCTGAGATATATGATATTAGACCACCAGGTGTTGCCCCAATCATAGCCTTCACAGTATTTTTGTGGTTATAATTGCTGAATGTCACTTGCTGTGCTATAGGATTACCAGGCTTTGTAATGGGTATTTCCGTTGTGTCCACAATAATTCTTGTACTCGGAAAACCTCTTTTAAATGCCTCCGGCATAAAGTATTCAACTAATTCTTTAGTGGGCCAAATATCAATTAAATTCCATATTTCATACATAAAATTGATCCATGTTATAAAAATGTTTGCAACATTAGTTTCTGAAATACCAAACAAAAATGCCAACTCAAAATCTGGTAAATACCTTCTAAGTTTCATCATTGTTATTAACATTTGGTCACGAACACAAACATTCATAACTGTACTTCTCAAATAGTTTAAATTATAGCACATAGGAGTTAATGTGTCTAAGAGCAGCATGAATTTGTCATAGTTTTCAAGACCGGTATAAAAATGAATAGTTTTATTATTGCCTCTCATAGCTTCTAGTGATAATATTCCTAAAGTACTACCACACTGAGTGCTAACAGATATTGCTTTTGGAGTAATGTCTTCTGTTGAGGACTCTATTATTGTAGATATTTCTATTTCAGTACTCGTAGAGGGTTCTGGAATACTTTCATCCACAGTTGGTTGACCGAAGTCAATTTGGCGTCTGCTTCTTGCCAAATATCGACGGGCTCTTGATGTAGGCGTTGTTGACACATGGGTGGACCAAGGAAATATGCTTGGTATGGTCCCCTTTTTTAAATACCTGCATATTTGAGGATATCCTGAAAAATAAAAATAAATTGAACAAGTCAGCAATATTATTTGTCTAAACTAGTATTGTAACATAACTAGTAAGATAAAAAATAAGAGCTTTTTAGACCAGGCCTAAAACTATAGGTGGATAAAGGGTGACAGGATACATAGTGATACATTAGTGATGCATGGTTTGTTTATTCTTTAAAAGAAACTAGGGAAATATTCAAACCAAATTATGTGTGTTGGAAATCAGCTTTCAAACACAGTAAAATATTTATAGTTCCATGAACACACTGGTACAAATGATAACTGCGATTCTGTTACACTAATGACTGAAATTAGATACTTTTTAACTCACCTGTGTAAGCTGACTCTCCTACATAATCAGACTCTTGGAAATGATTCCGACATAACCTGCTATGCAAAGTCGCCACAAAATTTTTGCGACGTATAACCTTCTCCCACTGTTTTTTTAACTTTGGATCTTTCGGAAATAAATGGACACCGGAGTTAGTACATCCTGGCACAGCACAAAGAGGCATATTTTGAGAAAATTAAAAAATTACTTTGTGAAAGGTTATTAAACGTATGAATATGACAGTTTTCAATGGCCATGGCGACGATGCGCCATCTGGCGTGATAAAATGGCAGTCAGCATCCCCATTGGCCCATTTGTTAGTTTATTTCACTTTCTCTAAGTTATTGGTCTAAGTTCACTTTGTTTTGTAATTACTCTGTGATTAAAAAAGTGTTTTGTTTGTTTTTCTCTGTGACTCAACTTTGTTTTGGCCAAGTTTTGGCTAATAAAGTTATTCGTGGACTTCGTCTGTGGTGGCGTTTGCTGGCGCGCGTGTTGTGACTTTTTGGAGTGTTTTTTTGTTAGAAGTGGCCGGTTTTTGTGTTCTGCTAGTGTTTATTGGTGGTGGAACTGACCAAGGAACTGACTGGGAAGCACTCTAAAGGGGCGCCGCGTGTATGTCGGCGGGCGCCGGTACAGACGAAGTCCATTCTTATACATATAGTTTTCCTAACTTGTAAATAACTACAAACTTGACATTGGCTAATCAGTATAAAGCCAGTCGAGAGGAAAAAAAAAAGTTATTCGTTGCGGGGTAGTGATATTGTAGGTAGTTAGGTATCTAAGTACAAAAAAAAATTGTATCTTTATTTCGTCAAAATTCGAAAGTGATTGGTTTGTTCGTTATCCTTATCGACTGTGTATATGTGTTGCTAACACTACTTGCTTGGTAAGTAAATGTTGTATACAATGTAGTTTTAAGTAAATAAGTAAGTAGTTAACTAATTAGGGAATCAGTAATGCAAAAACAAAGTCATAGTATTTGCAACTGAAAGCAGTTCGTTTTTGTATTGACTGTCATCTTATTATTAAGTCACATTAGTTTCCAGAAGTTCATTTAGCTATTTACTACTTAGTTAGTTATTGTTGTAGGTAACTTCGGTTTTCTTTACAGGAATGAGAGCGAGCTGAGTAGATACCGGCCGGCGTAACCTAAAATGTGAGTTTTGCTATCGAATCTATCGATCTCTTTGCTGAGACCAAGGTAAGTAGTTAGGTACCTGCCTAGTATTGTTCAGTTAACAAAACGAATTTGAAATTCCCGCGTAATTTTCTTCACTGCGTACCTACCTAGTGCGTTTTTTTTTTATTCTCTCGTCTGGCTTTACAAAGATTAGCCAATGTCAAGTTTGTAGATATTTTTAAGTAAGGGAAACTATATAAGTAAGGACATCGTCTGTGCCGGCGCTCGCCGACATACGCATGGCGCCCCTTTAGAGCGCTTCCCAGTTAGTTCCAGCATGGTTATAGCACCAAAAACGCCAGTGAAACACAAAAACCAGCCACTTTTAACAAAAAAAAAACGCTCCAAAAAGGCACCACACGCGCGCCATCAAACGCTACACAGACAAAGTCCACCTAGTGCGTAGCCTCTCAAACTCAAACAGTCCTGTGTTGCCAGATCGCCCGATATAAGACGATTTTAATCTTTTTAACCCCCGATCCAAAAAGAGGGGTGTTATAAGTTTGACGTGTGTATCTGTGTATGGCATCGTAGCTCTCAAACTAATGAACCGATTTTAATTTAGTTTTTTTGTTTGAAAGGTGGCTTGATGGAGAGTGTTCTTAGCTATTTTCAAAGAAAATAGGTTCAGCCGTTTGAAAGTTATCAGCTCTTTTCTAGTTAATGTAACCTTCACTTGTTGGGGTGATATAAATTTTTAATTTACACTTGTATTATAAATTGATTAACAAAATAAGTTATAGCTATTCAAAGACATTTCTAAATCCGTTGGTATATTATTATTTTACATATTGATTTGTTTTTCTTTTTCAGGATCAGCAGTCAATTTATTCAATCAACAATTATTATTACGATTCTTTTTAAGCTTAACTAATGGGACAAGAAAACTGTTTAAATTTTTGTATAATAAAGTGCCATATTAACCTGTGTACCTTATTACTTTTATTTTCCACGAAAAATAAGGAAATGTTACTTTTCTCGTGAAAATGTTACATTTTGAGATGTCTCGTGTTACAATTGACTATCTGCCACTGGCAACACTGATTGCTACATGATTGCGACCGATTGATACAATCCTGAAAAAGCTTACGCGGTACCGGTTATAAGGACTGTAACGATAACGATCCTTAAGGATATTTTTGGATGTGAGATTGAGACAATTTTTACGCGATCGACCTACCGATTCACAATCACATTCTGCTTTGGATTCATTTGCTTTCAAAGCAACATGAAAGTTCGAAGCACAGATTGTAATTTATGCAACGGACAACCATAGATACATATTATATACATAGAGTATAGAATCACAGAGTAACTCTACTGTGCCCACGTCGGTAGCATGTCGGTGACAAGTTGGCTGTTGGATTGGGTCGTCTAGATGATACACTTTTTATTATGGATGCGCCCCATGCTTGTGGCAAACTACAAACACAGGTAAAATGGGCAAGCATGTGGATGAGTGATGGTTTGCATAGGGTTGAAATGTTCCATTGGCAGGCAAGCCATCAGCGGTGCAGTGTTTGCCGATGCTCGCTGTGTTTTGCCCAGACAAGCGAGAATCTGACTCGCAATGGACTCGCACTTGTTCGGTTTTCATTCTATATTATTTACGACTAGAACCCAGAGCCGTGAAGAAAGTAGACTATCCCGCGGAGGCCGACGTCCATGGTTGAAACTTGAAAGGCTCAAAGAGCTAGAACCCAGAGCCTTAAAACCAGTTAAAATTAAAAATCGGCCAAGTGCGAACTTCAGACTCACGCACTGAGGGTTCTGTACTTGGGTATTTTTTCCGACATTTTGCACGATAAATCAAACACTATTATGCTTAAAAATACATGAAAATCTGTTTTAGAATGTACAAGTAAAGCCCATCCATATGATACTCCACTCGGTATAGGTTTTCTTGACAGACACGACAGACGGACAGATAGACAGACAGACAACAAAGTGATCCTATAAGGGTTCTGTTTTCCTTTACATATACGGAACCCTATAAAAGCCCGTGCTGGCCGTGACACAACTTCCACAAGCGGCGCCACGACCTCGTCTGTGTTGGTGTTAGCTGGCGGGCGCGCTCTGCCTTTTTGGAGTGTTTTTTTTTTGTTAAAACTGACTGGAAAGCACTCTAAGGGGGTGCCGTGCGTATTTCGGCGAGCGCCGGCACAAACGGGGTCCATACTTGTATAGTTAACTAATTTGTTACAAATAACTACAAACTTGACATTGGCTAATCTTTGTACAGCCAGACGAGAGAGAAAAAAAAAGCGGCGCCACTATCCATTGGTATTTTGGTCTGTACTCTGTGTCCTGTGGTGGTCCTGTGGGCGCCATCTTGCACGATATCGAAAAGAAAAGAAACGGTATTGAACAATTGAACTTGAAGAATTGATCTTCCATCCATTTTAAATTACAAAAATTTTGGTATGGTTGAACTGTTGCTTTCTTTGTATTTTGTGTTAATCTTACTTGTGACTTGTGGTTCTTGTTTTGTCCGCTCGCTTGATAAGTCGATTTTGGATAGGATCAAAAGTAAATCATAAATGGCGTCCCGCCTCAAGCGAAGAAGCCTTTGGCGGTTTTGCCGGTGTACATGTTGATTTCACTTTGAAAGAATTTTCCATATCTCTTGAGAAGTCTTGTGTCGAGATTCAATTTGTTAAGTTTGTTATTTCTCAGTGAATCAGGGAAATTCTCTAACTATATCTAAAACCAGGGCATGAAATGGTGACGTGAAAAATAACACGCAGATTTACCTTGTTGAGTTTTTTAATGAAGGCAAAAGATTATGGTCTAGGGTTGTTTGCTTCAGCCCATGTAAGTTGTTTTAATTTTGCAAAACTAAAGCCATGTGGCTGCCTAAAGAAAAGTGAAATATTTTTAACTTTTAAATCTTAAAATTCTGCAGTATAATAAGCAAGTTGCTTGTTTTTAGTGTTGGATGAAATGACAAGTCTTGGTAGGGAAAGGATTCCAAACCAGTGGTAGTTTGATGGTCCAAAAGTCTTGCAAAAGTTTATTTGATTAAAAAGAAGCCTATTATATTCTATTCTAATGCAAGTGCAATAGAATAGAAAAGGCTTTCATGACGCAACTTCAAAATGAGTTTTTAGAAAAAACTATGAATAAACATGATAAAGCATTAAAAATAAACAATTGTACAACAATACATTTACACTCAATTACCATAGAAAAATAGGTTTCCCTCCTCAACAACAAAGTCGCACTTCTCCCACCCTCCATTGGGCCTTTTCACCTCCCATTTGCTGGTTCCTGCAATTGTCAACTTCTCCTTTTCATTAAGAAGTTCGTCTTTTAATTTCTTCAATGCATATTGGAGTTGAGTAGGCTCGCTAGTGAAGTTTAAGGCGCTCTTCCCTGTCGTAATATAGGTTAGGAATTCTTGTGTAAAAGTCCTTTTTCGGAAGCCTGTAAAAGATGGTCTGCCTATGGACATAGAATCGACGTTCCCTAATGATTTAGTCATCAGAGCCTTGATGATGATTTTGAATGATTTTGTTGAGTCTTGGTAGGAAAGACATTCTGGAGTGGTGGTAGATGTATTTGACGATTCAAAAGTCTTTTAAAAGTTTATTTGATTAAAAAGAAGCCTATTCTATTCTATTCTAATGCAAGTGCAATAGAATTAGGCTTTTATGACACAACTTCAAAATGAGTTTTGTTGAGTCTTGGTAGGAAAGGCATTCCGGACTGATGGTAGATGTATTTGACGATTAAAAAGTCTTTTAAAAGTTTATTTGATTAAAAAAAAGCCTATTCTATTCTATTCTAATGCAAGTGCAATAGAATTAGGCTTTAATGACACAACTTCAAAATGAGTTTTGTTGAGTCTTGGTAGGAAAGGCATCCCGGACTGATGGTAGATGTATTTGACGATTAAAAAGTCTTTTAAAAGTTTATTTGATTAAAAAGAAGCCTATTCTATTATATTCTAATGCAATAGAATAGAATAGGCTTTTATGACACAACTTCAAAATGAGTTTTGTTGGGTCTTGGTAGGAAAGTCATTCTGGACTGGTGGTAGATGTATTTGATGATTCAAAAGTCTTTTAAAAGTTTATTCGTTTAAAAATAAGCCTATTCTATTCTATTCTAATGCAAGTGCAATAGAATAGGCTTTTATGACACAACTTCAAAATGAGTTTTGTTGGGTCTTGGTAGGAAGGGCATTCTGGACTGGTGGTAGATGTATTTGATGATTCAAAAGTCTTTTAAAAGTTTATTTGATCAAAAAGAAGCCTATTCTATTCTGTTCTAATTCAAGTGCAATAGAATAGGCTTTTATGACACAACTTCAAAATGAGTTTTGTTGAGTCTTGGTAGGAAAGGCATTCCGGACTGGTGGTAGATGTATTTGACGATTCAAAAGTCTTTTAAAAGTGTATTTGATTAAAAATAAGCCTATTCTATTCTAATGCAAGTGCAATAGAATAGGCTTTTATGACACGACTTCAAATGTGTTTTGTTGAGGTATTTGATGATTCAAAAGTCTTGTAGAATAGAATAGATTTTAGTTCAGGGATAAGAGAAGAGTGAGGATGTAGAATATAGAGTGAAAGAAAGGAGACATCAAGGGCTCTCACCGCAACAGCATTGAGCTGATGAGAGTGAGGTGGAAGGGAAATAGAAGAGTATGCAAGGGAGCACCTAACAAGGATAGCACTACCTGCATATCCGTCATCCCTGTCATCCCTCAGGCAGGCAAAGCCTGACAGCCTGAGAGTCCGGCAGGAGCCATGTCTCAGAGATGGCAGCGATAGCGGGCTTATGTTCATTAAGAAGATGAGTGAGTTCATGTTTTTTGCGTCGTATACTTTGGCTATTCCATTGGAGTATCTCCAGAGAGGCCATTGTTTAAGAAAGAAGCGATTTTGATAATAATTTTAGCAACGTTGGACGGTGGAGGGTTTTGATTTAAGGGATTTGGTGAGGAGAGATATATTATTATTGTTGGGTGATAAAGCATAGGAGTGATCATGTTCTGTATTCAGAGCACAACCATTGGGTGTGGTATATCATATCTCTCTATATATGTATATAAGTGGGTTTCCTCTTGATGTTTTGTGAGCCACGGACCTCCAAGTGCCTGGAGTTAAATGGTCTGGACATTCTCGGGGTGATTTCCCCAAGTACAAAAGAGGCAGAGCTTGGTGAAAATTCGCGCGGCTTGGCTATTGGCATATGTTGTACTTGTCTGTTGAATAATAGTTTGTTATTGATGACGATCCCCAGGAATTTGAACTCTCTGACGAAAGGGGAGGTTTGACCCATCCATCACGTTCCGGCCGGCTTCTGTGTGTTAGCGATTTAACCTTTGCATAGAGTTGAATTTAAAAAAAAAAAAAGAAAGACATTAGAGGGAGATGGGAAAATGGCGGCAAGAAAAGCAGTTGATATTGATCCGAAGCAGAAAAGATTGGAATTTATTAATATGTTTTCAAGAAGTTAGTAGTTTAGAATAAGTTATAGTTTATCATGCATTGTATAGCGATGGAATAAAGTCAGTTCTTATGAGTTGAGGATATTTTTATTATGTGTTTTTGTTGAACGCCACGAGTTTTGTTTCCGAGGGTCCAGAGAAAGCTTAACTGTCCTCTCCCAGTCCAGGATACTCTTTGTGTTTTTATTTTGTAGCATCAATACTTTTTTTAAATACATTGTCAAAACAAGTGTAAATTAAAAATTTTCAACACCCCCGACAAATCATTTTCAAATAAATAATTATGTATATCTAGGCAACGTCCATCTTAACAGCTTGACATTTGTCAATTGACACTTGAATATTATGAACCTAAGTGTTATCTAACCTTCTTTTCAACAAGAAAACTAGAAAAGAGCTGATAACTTTTAAACGGCTGAGCCAATTTTTTTGGATTATAGCTAAGAACACTCTCGATCACGCCACCTTTCAAAGAAAAAAAAGCAAATTAAAATCGGTTCATTCGTTTAGGCGCTACGATGCCACAGACAGATACACAGATACACAGATACACACGTCAAACTTATAACACCCTTCTTTTTGGGTCGGGGGTTAATGAAGACTTATTTATTAATGTACAGCCAAATTGGTCATTATAATTAAATTCTAGAAGTTTCAAAGTACAAGAAGTTGCAAATAACATTTGGATTTGTATCATATACTTTTTCGAAACCTCGTCCCTTATACATATATTGGGTATTTGCTAAAGTTTTTAATATTTTTATTGGTCCATAAATCACTAAGTAGATCTACTTGGTAGTTTTTGATCAAAATATTTTTTTCCTTTATTTTCAACCATCTTTGCCCATCTTTCGGGCAACAAAGAAATACCGCGATGAGGAAGTTCTCTTCTTTGGAAGCAATGAATTTGTCCACTGCTTTTCTCACTTCTTCAACATTTTTAGATAACAATTCCATTGAGGTTCATCACATCGATTAATTCTCGTCCCGCAGCCCCCGATGAAAGAAAAAACAATATAATTCTTCACAGAGTTATGGAACTTGAAAGAAGTCCTGTCGAACTTCTGGACCTGGTTTTAAATGTGTTTAATGAAGCTAGCAAAATGGGTGGCATAGACAATTAAGCTTATCGTTATGACTATTTTAGTTTATGACCTTAAAACGGAAACAAAGATCCAGTTTTTATATAAATTTGCCCTTGTACCCTATAAGTGAAAAATCCTGGAGAGAGTGTACTCAAGTTTGAATTTATGGATGCCCATTGCAAATACTGAATTATACTGTCGTATATTATTGGATAGAATCAGGCGTTACTTTGCGGAAGTTCATGTTTAGCAAGAAACAGTTAAAAATTATTTAGCTATAATCCGCCAACAGAAAAATCTGTATGGTCAAACATGCAGTTACAAGCTAAGCACCGCTTACCTCCCCAACCAAGCAATAAAGCCAAGTTCCCAAGCAAGCACTGCCACCACCACTCACATGCAACACCACACAAGACTTTTCCACTACTCTCGACGCACGTTTCGCCCCGACACCGGAGCATCCTCAGGAGATTTCGACTTTACAATGCTGTATTGTCTAGTAAATACTGAAATAAATACTGAAATATACTGTGGTAGGGTAACATGGTCAACAGTGGATCACTTTTTTTTCACGCATTATTTTACAAAAACTAATCGTCAGAATTATACGGAAACTTGCCAGGGGGTTATGAAGTTATTAAAGTTTATAATATTATTGCCCATTTTAACATTCAGTGTACAATAAATAAAATAGATATTTTATTTTTTTAAGTGGGTTTTGATTCACTGTGTACTCCCCCTGGTTTACAGTGGATCGCACCCTGGTTAACAGTGGATCGAAGAAAATCTGAACGGAAAATAATAAAAATCTATGCATATAATCAACTGGATGTTTATTTAAAGACTAATCACAACTAGTGACAACAAAACATTTTTTTCTTAGAAATTTAAAGGAACTTAGTATTTTTTCAGTCTTTATTCAATAAAGCACAATAACGTTAGCTATAACATTTAAGTAACTAGTTTGAATAATTAAAAAGATTAGAAAATAAAAAATATAATCATTTTATACCTACTCATTACTTAGATATTAAGATTTGAAAAATAAAAACAATTCTATCTTTATATGGCATTTTGGTCTCAGTCTTAAACATTCTCTTTCGTAATTAATAAAATAACTATCTTAATTAAAGAATAATAAAAAATAGAAATTTAAAAAGATTAACGGATGTTAATTTGACTTAAATCTACAGGGAATACATAGTAAGATTGTTGTCTACTAGTACTTCCACTAACGGTGGGCTTGGGCAAAATAAATCTAACGTCTTCATCTTTCACATATGATAAATCTGGGACATTAGGCATAACAAACTTGCCCTTTTTGTACCTTAAGAAAGACACATATAAGTCTGAAGAACTGATATTTCGTTCTTCGAGAACTTTGCCAACGAAATATACGAGTATTTTTTGGTTTTTCGAACAAAATTGCACCAATATATATTCTCCTTCGTTTGGTAATCGTACAAGTGGTCTTTTCAATAAATCATCTGTTATATTATGTTCTTCCTCAGTTTCTATCCAGTCTCCTTCATCATCTGTTTCGTCGTTCAAAACTATGTCCATTTCATCTTCCGAGTCACTTTGCAGAACTTGACGTATTGCTTTTTTCCCTTTACATTTGATTTCTTTCTTCCTTTTGGCTGCTTTTTGTTTCGCAATAGCGTTTTTTTCTGGTGTGTCTGTGGCTATAAGACTTTTCCCTAATTTTCGTGGCTTCCTTTTTCCATTTCTTGCAGGTGCTTTAAGTGGCTTCCGAAACTGATCTGGCGTAATGAGAGACTTGATTCTAGGTG
Source organism: Maniola jurtina (assembly GCF_905333055.1). Classification (NCBI taxonomy): domain Eukaryota; kingdom Metazoa; phylum Arthropoda; class Insecta; order Lepidoptera; family Nymphalidae; genus Maniola; species Maniola jurtina. The sequence goes on along the minus strand of NC_060054.1, from coordinate 2,955,898 downwards.
GAACACTTAAGTTAATTTCAGTAATATTATTGGTAGTTGGTATAACAGTAGGTTGACTTGTAGAACCATCAAGAGGGAGAAGCGAAAGATCAGATGGAACATTTAAAACAGATTTCTCTGGAGTGGTAAAAACTGGTACTGGAGGTTTTTCTGAATACTCAGTGCCACTGAAATTCTCTAGCAAAGATGGACTCATTGTATCTCTCGATATTTCTTCAGCAGTGCTAGTGGAGGGTCTTGGAGAGTCGGTTATTCGACGATGCAATGGGTTATCTTCTAGCTGTAAAATCTGTTGTTGGTCTGTGGTTGCGAGTTCAACGCTAGAATTATTTTCAGGTTGTGCATTTTCTGGTCTGTCAGTAACACTGCTAGGCGCGAAGTCCTCTTCACTAAAAACATGACGATCGAAAGGAAAAATTCCAGTTTTTTTAAAAGCATGTGTTATGTTTAATGGTGTCATAGATTTTGCGAAAGCTTGGCCAATTAATGCTCCCACATCGTAAATAGTTATAGGGCATCCAGGATTTCGTAACATCCAAGAACTCATGGCGGAATAATAAAACGTTTTGAATGGTCCATGGATACCAACATCTAGTGGTTGTAAACGCGCTGATGTATGTGGGTGCAATGTAAGTACAATTACACCCGACTCTTTGGCGAGATCCAGGGCTTCAATAGAGACTCATGATTGTCCATTAACAAAATTGATGGGTATTCTTTCGAAGTTCCCGTTCTTCGTATGAAATGCTTCATTACATCGAGGAACAGTTCACTGTTCATCCATCCAGATGGGTTTGCTAGAATCAGTGAACCAGGTGGAGTACCAACAGCCATGCGAGGGTTCGTATTTTTTCTTGGGAAGACAATGACTGGTGGAACTGCCTGTCCTCCAGCGCTTATAATGTTGCAGGTAGTGACAAGTGTTCCCTTCTCGCCGCTTGTCACTTTACAAAGATTTCTTCTGCCCTTTGGCGCAATAATTCGTTGAGTTTTTTGCACAGTGGTGGTACCAGTTTCGTCTAAGTTATAAATTCTAGTCCCATCAGCAAATGCAGGATGGCGCTGGATTACTCTCTCTAAATTATCGTAAAAGTGATTTACTGTTTCCCGGTTAAAAGCCGATGCTCGTGCTAAGCTGCATGCTTCTGGTTTACGTAGTGTCAAATCCGGATGTCTTTGGCGGAAACCCCTCAGCCAATCTATACCAGCCAATCGGTTCTCTGTCCAGGTCTTTGGCATTTTGATACCATTTATTTTGGCCATTTCGTAGGCTACTTGTCTACAATCATTAACAGACAGACCATAGAAAAGATTTGCGCATTTAATGTAATAATCTTTTAATATTACTTCTTGGTCTCTGGAAAAAACTTGATTTACCGCGTAGTTTGGTGTCAATCGTAGAAGCTGATTCTGAGTTTCTTTTTCTTTTGTTTTGTATCTTTGTAGCGTTGTGAATGGAATATTATGGTCAGTAGCAGCTTGCCTTATACTTTTCCCATCTTTTACTGCTTGTAAGGCTTCCTGCATTTGCTCATGCGAATGAGCTCCTACCTTCCTTTTTTCTACTTTATTCCTCGGCATTTCTGAAAAGTTATAATTCCGTTAAGTTACGAAGTTAAAAGTCGTTTAGGTGGTACACACTGGATCGTGATCCATTGTGTACACAGTGAATCAATCCACTGTTAACCATGTTACCACTATACAAGTCGAAATCAAATTAAAAAAAAAACATAAATATTTTCGCAAATTCCTTATCATTCAATCACTCTATATTAATCTTCACACACGATTAGAATAAAATATATCAGATGAGAGCGTTACTTTGAGATTTGTAAACAAAATTCAATTTACCTGATTGGTCGTTTTTATTCCGGATAAACAAAATGTCGCGCTCCCGCGTCTACTACTAAGCGCGTCCGCGCAGCGACTGCGGGAGTGGAAGGGGGTTCACAAGCGAGACACGTTTGTAATATTGTTTTACTCTTACATGAATAAATGGTTCAACTGTGTGCGTGATCAACTGTGTACCACTGATCCACTGTCGACCATGTGACCCTATATTAGCCTTAAAATGATTAGCATCAGACGTATTGCCTTTGTATAAATCTAATAATATATCTGGAATTGGCTTTAATGCTCTATCTGGGTCCATTTATACCTTCCCATTATGACAACAATTTTTAAAATGATTTTTAATTTTTTTCACCTAAAAAATGAAGTGCTTGACATTGAACACATTCATAAATCATAGAACCAACTGAATGTACTGATACTTGAATGGTGTTATTTGAAAGTGCTAAATATACATAGTCCTGGGGGCTGATGTTCTGTACTAAACCTGCTTGAACATTTACGTTTCTTCGGGGGTCTGCCAGCCATTTTGTGTTTTCTTTCTCCTCTTCTTCTAAAGAAATAGAATCATTGCTGACTGACAGCATTGATTCTTGTTTTTTCTCGTTGTCCGAAGAAACATCTTGCATGCCACTGGAAGTAAATAAGTACTTATTTTATTTGAATGCAGAAAGTCTTACAATCCACACTTTAAGAAGAAAACAGAACAAATTCACTTAAAAATACAACCTGCCTACATACCTACTAAAATACTACTCACCATCTTTACGAAGAGCCCTTCGCTGCATCCACTTTCCACAATTGTGACAATGTTTACCAAATGCAAGGAGATTCGGCTGTTAACGAAATGATATAGGTATCATCAAACAAAAGACCAAACAATGACAGACACGACCGATAGATGTTGCGGTCCCAAGGTGCGAGAATGGCAGCGGAAAACACAGCATTGGAAGACCACCACCAAACGAGTTGCAGGGAGCTGCTGGATTCAGGCGGCACGAGACCGTGGAGTGTGGAAGTCTCTACAAGAGACTTATGTCCCGCTATACATACACGTTATCGGTTGATGATTACGATAACGAAGTCCAAAGCTGAGATCTATACGCCCGTAGCTCACCTCCGCTGCGAAACCATAACAGCGGAACCGCATTAATTTCGCTGTGTTTTGTCCGTATGTAGGAGAAGCGGAACTGCCACGGAACTGCCTGTTCTAACGCATAGATTTAACTATATTCTATCTCTTTCCCCGCGCGGTTTCGTCGATAATACTCCGACGCCAGCCACACTACCGCGCTCCGGCCGCCATTTTGTTGCGGTGCCGCGTTGTTTTCGCACGTGTTTGTGGAAATCGACAAAAATTAAAAGCGAAACTACATTTATTTCATAAAATGGACGTCGATTTCACAGAAAAATTAATTCAAGAGGTCAGAAATAGACCTATTCTTTATTTATTAAATCATCCGGATTATAAAAATAATATGAAAAAACTGCAGGCATGGAGAGAAATCCAGAGGGAATTAAATGAGGAAGGTATGTAGTCTTTTTATAATAATAATAGACTGTATTTGTAATGTATTTGTTTATTTTGCTTATAAGATAATATTATGTATTATATGTATAATTATTTATTTGTACTTATTATAGATAATATTATGATAACGTTAAGTTCTCTGCGTTTGTGTAAAATATTGAACGAATTTATCTCTGACCTCAAACGCTGCCGACGATGCTCTCTGTCGGTTGCCAGGTCTATTTTGTGGTAGAAAGGCACCTAGCTGTTCTATTTCAAAGCTGGAACTGGTATGTACGGCTGACTCTTTCGTCTGTATAAAGTTGAGCAAACAACAAGCTGCTTTTACAATTTTTATTGTGTTTGTCAAATCTGTTTCGAAAGGTCTTAGGAAAATCCTAAACTTCTGTGCCATTATTCCAAAAGCACATTCCACAACTACACGTGCTCGACTGAGCGCCTGATTAAATCTCTTTTTATCTCTATCTTGCATAGCCGCTTCTCTTACAAAAGGTCTCATCAAAAACGTTTCCAGCTTAAAGGCACCATCCCCTATTAAAACATAAGGCAAAGGATCTGTGCCTTGTTGTAATGGTTGGGCATTTGGTACATTAAGTTGACCAGTTCGCAATAGTTGTAAAAAAGGTGTTTTTTCAAATATAGTACTATCAGAATCTTTTCCAAACGATCCAATGTCAACATAATCGCACCTTTAAAGTAAAACCGTTACTAAACGAAAATTTTCATGAATTGAGTTATCAATGCCATCTAGGTCAAATTAACGTAAATTACAACATAAACTTGTCATTTTTGTAAAATATTGTATTTTACGCCATCTAGCGGTAAATTAAAGCGTTACTAAACCGAGTTATGATCGGCTCGCGAAATACAATATTGTGTCTATACCAGTAAGAACATGTTCGTAGAAGAGTGATAACGGAAGTTTAAAGTAACAGTGTAATTATTTGGATAAACACGGCTGTATGTCACAGAAAAGGTAAGTTGTTAATTGGTTTTAAAAGGAAAAGTGTTTCAATTTGTTTAAACACAGTTTTTGTGTTATGAAATTACGCAATTCATAATAAAATTTCATTGATAAAATGTTACTATTTGTATAGTCACAGTTTGCCTTTTATTTTTTTAGGTATTAATCCAATAACGTTCATCTATAAAGAGTAACCATTTGTTTAGTTACAGTTTTACAATAAGTAAAGAGTAAATTAAATCAAATCCTTATTTACAATAGTGGGACATTTATGTTAGTCACAGTTTATTTCTTTACGCAACGTACATTTGCATAAATATTTTAGAAGTAAAATATTACATTTTGTTTAAATTCCGTCTAGTATTAAAATTTACTTCATAATTTATGAAACAGTTAATAATAACGTTACACATTTCTTTTAGTATCACTTTACTACTAATATATATAAAAGCTGTACTTAAAGTAACTAAATTTATTTAAGTTAAAATGTCAATTATAGTAAATATTCGATAATAATATTAAAACCACTTGCTTCAGGTCATGGCGCATTTACGGAACCCACGTTTGTCACGCATTTTGGAGGCTATGGAATCTAAGAAAGATTCCGTAAGTACTGAAAACCCCAAACTAATATCCATGGACGACCTGGATTATAATTTTTCACGCGATGCAAATCCGATTATTGTCGATACTTGTAGATCTCCTTCTTTATTGCAAGAACAAGCACTATCACAGTCCGTTAGTGATACTATGGAAGCTGATGTTCAACCAGTTGATGACGGAATACCAAATCCATATTTGAGCGGTACTGGTTTTCCAGAATTAACTCCAGAAGAAGACCTTACCAGACCAGGTCCTAGCAGTAGAGCAAGATCCAATTCAACTAGCTCAAAATCATCTTCAAGTTCATCATCAACAAGTTCATCTTCATCATCTTCATCTAGTGCGTCTGAATTAGGTAAGGATTTTTCCCCTGATGAGGCAGATTGCGATCCTGATTATGTACCAGCAACCCCACCTAGGCGTGTATTATTTAGCCCAACTCCTCAAAATAGTATTTCTGTACAACTAGTTGAAGAAAATAATTTGGGTCCTCCAGAAGATAACAGAACTCCGAACAAACGAAGACGTAAAGGATTTCCAAAAGCATCCGTGAGGCAAGATGCTAAAAGACTTCGTAATAGTGGGCAACAATATACTTCTGTGTCCCAGTTTAAAAAAGTCATGCCAAAGAAGCAGATAGGACCCCCATGTGGGGAAAAATGTAGACTAAAGTGCAGCGAATTGATCAAACAAGAAGACAGAGAAATTATTTTTGACAATTATTGGAAAATGGGAGATTTATCTAGACAAAGAGATTATATTGCAAAGTGTATTAATGTTATTACACCTAAGTATCAATATAAAGTTCATAATAGCAATAGAGGACCCAAGCATTCATTTTCATTCGAGATTAACAATATTAAGCATCGTATCTGTAAAACATTCTTCAAGAACACGTTGGCCATTAATAATCGACCTATTGCAACTGTGATAGCAAAAAAGAACCAAGCGGGAACGATTGAAGAAGAAAAAAGGGGTAAACATGGAAAACAGTACAAAATAAGCTCAGATATAATTAAAGGAATAAAAAACCACATAGACTCAATCCCCAGAATTGAATCTCATTACCTAAGACAACAAATAACTCGTGAATTTATTGATGGGGGTAAAAACCTTACAGATCTTTATACCGACTACCAAACACAATGCTTGAGTGATGGTGTTGAAGCTGCTAAAATTCATACATATAGAAAAGTGTTTAATGAAGATTACAACATTGGCTTTCACACACCTAAAAAAGACCAGTGCGAACTATGCATTAGCTTTAAAAACGCTGTTGATAAAACAATAGAATTACAGAACAGACACGACCAACACCAGCTTGAAAAAGAATTATGTCGCCAGGAAAAGTCATATGACAAAACAATGGTTCAGGAAAACTACATTGTTGCCTGTTATGACCTCCAGGCAGTGTTGCCTCTTCCAAAAGGAGATGTTTCTACTTTATATTACAAGTGTAAGCTCAATGTTTGTAATTTTACTATAAGTGAATTAGCGAAAGACTATTGTGATTGTTTTGTCTGGAGCGAGGTCGAGGCATTAAGAGGAGCTAATGAAATAGCAACGTGTGTTTGGAAGTATTTGACAAAGAGGGCATCAGAAGTAAATGACAATAATTTACGAATCACATTTTATTCTGATAATTGCTGTGGTCAGCAAAAGAATAAGTTTATGTTTTCTATGTATTTATATGCCTTATCTGTTCTGAAAATTAAGTCTATTACGCACAAATATTTAATTAGTGGGCACACACAAAATGAAAACGATTCCGTTCACTCTGTGATAGAAAAAGCCGTTAAAAAGTGCTTACGTTCTGGTCCTGTGTACACACCAGATCAATACGTGGCCATTATCAGAACTGCACGAAAGAAAGGCAATCCTTACAATGTTACCGAAATGTGCTATTCAGACTTTGTTGATATAAAAAATCTTACAGAGATATGCGGTGCTCAATTTTCAAAAAATACTGAAGGCGAAACAGTTAGAATGAGTGACATTAAAATAATGAAATTTGAAAAACATCAAGATTCCAACCACATTGGCATTTATTATAAAACTTCCTACTCAGATACAGATTTCAAAGAAATACAATTCCGTAACAATCGTTCGTCTCGAACACGTACTAGCACTGATCTTCAAGATTTCCAGTTGAAGCCTTTATATCAGTCCAGATTAAAATTGAGTGATAGAAAAAACAGCGACCTAAAGAGTTTAATTAACAGTAATATAATACCACAGAGTTACGCATTGTCATATTACAACAGCATCTTGTTTTAGCAATACTAAAACGGGATGTTATTGTAATAAGACAACTTATTATTGATGATTATTGATTTAGAAAAACAATGAGTACTTAACATTATTTTTAAGTTTTTTACGAGATTTTTTATATAACATTATATATGGCAATAGGTTTGCCTCATTATTCTAATTAAGTGATACAAGTCAACATAACTTTGATTAGCCCTGAGCAGCTTTCGTGGATAGGGAAATAATGCTGTGATTGTAACTTTGTTAAATTAAGAAAAATGCTATTTCCAATTGGTTTGTTCCTCGTCAAACTGATTGTTAATGAATAAATAATTAAAAAGATACATAACAAGTAGTTAATATAGTAAGATACTTACATGCTGTGATTTAAATGTACAAATTTCTCAAGACTGATTAATAAATAACTATGCCAAATGATTGTATGGATCTCTCTTTAAATTATAATAAAACACTATTAATTTTGGAATGTTTTTTTATTTGGTTATATTATAACACCACAACAAATGCCAACTTTATGATTTTTAATTTAAATGTTAAATAATATTATTGTATTTATGAAATTTTAATAGTTTTCTATTTAGTAACATCAGTTGCACTGTAATTTCATAGTAATATAACATAATGAACAAATTATTAATGGTAAAGTGTTACTATAATAATATAAATCAAAATAAATAATACTGTAAATAAAAAAAAATTACTTTCGTAAATCACGTGTCATAATGTAAACAGAGATCTATAATAAGACCTCATTAAATGTCTTAAAGAACCCTGCACTCAGATTTTATTGACATAAAACTGTGACTTTTTTCTAATATTGGCTCTCCTGTAAAATTTTATAATTTCGTTTAGTAACGGTTTTACTTTAAAGGTGCGTAATATATGAATTTGTAATTAGCGTCTACAACAGCCAATAACACAATAGAAAATTTACTTTTGTAACAGTAAAACATTGAGCCGCTATCTGGAGGGCATTTAATGGTAATATGCTTTCCATCCACGCTACCCAGGCAATGAGGAAATCCCCATTTCCCAAAAAAGTCTTCTGCGATATTGAGCCACATTTCTTGTGTAGGTTGTGGAATGGCTAATGGTTGTAAAACATTCCATATTTCCTGACATACTTCGGTCACTATTTTTGAAACTGTTGAATTTCCTATACGATATGAAAACGATAATGTCTTATAGCAATCTCCAGTAGTTAGGAATCTGCAATGAAAATAATATTAATTTTGAAATAATATTAATTTTGTCTTATTTTGTTATTTTTCAGTCGTAACTTTGAAAGCGAAGTGGAAGAATTTAAAAGACTCCTACAAAAAGTACAAATTATCTAAAAAGAGTACAAGTGGCCAAGCTGCAAAAAAGCTTCAAAATTGGACTTGGGCAGATCAAATGAATTTCATTGATCCAGCAATTACATTGAATGAGACTCAAGGTAGTATGGCATCTCTGAATGTTGAAAAAGTTAATTCTACTGACTCTCAATCTACGGGAGACGTAACTACACAAGACGTTGCACAAGATACCCGCCCGCAAGAAACTCAAAACGCCCAACAAATTTATAGAAGGCATAGGAGAAGTAATCCGGATCCGGATCCAACAGATAGAATGATCCAGTACTTACAAAATAGAAGAGATCGCAACAGAAGTGAAGATAAAGTTGATGTAAAATGTGATGGAGTAGATTTATTATTTTTGGGATACGCTGATACTTTCAAAAAACTATCAAAGCGAACACAAATAAAAGCAAAATTTGATATCGCCCGAATTTTGATGGAGGCTGAATTAAGTGATCTGGAGGCTGTAACTTCTAACAGCAACTCTACTGCAACGGGTAGTTTCAACTACTCTGTTCTAAGTGATACCACGCATTCTCCGGCTACTCCAGGAAATTACTCCATGATCAGTGACGCAACAGTTACTGACAATGCTAATTATTATATTCTTCCACAAGAGGGCAATACGGCTATACCTACTGATTTAACAACCTCAAATCAAAATGATCATGAACAAATCAACATGTTTCACTTATCGTAGAGTTAGTAACATGCCGAATATTTTTTTTTGTATTAATGATTAATAAATAAATAAATAATTTACTTACCTCAAAGTTAAGGCTAATCTTTCTCTGCTAAAAATAGCTTCCCTAAACCTTGTATTTTGTTTAGTAATATGTGGCTTCAAAAGATTATGTAGATCTTCAAAACTCCCTGGGCTCATTCTAAAATATGTATAAAAACGATCTTCATGTGACTCTAGTTCTTTACATAATAGGTTTTCTCCTAATTTCTTCCTTTTTTCATTAATCTCGTGCACCCAAATTCTACGAGATTTACGCCTTTTCAAAGTTAAAGTCCACAATAATATTTCCTCCTCCTCTGACTCTGATAACGACGACATTTCGCTCCGATGGCTGACTGATGACTAGCAGGTTCCGACGCCCGTTCCGCAACTACACAACTACACTTATCGCAGCGGAATTCCTACAGCGGTTTCGCAACTGAAGTTTCGCAGCGGAGGTGTGAGAGGAGCAATAGAGTGCACATTGACTTCGCTCAGAGTTAATGTTTATGACGTCACATCTGTGAATTTCATACAAGCTCCCGCACTAAGCGAGCGTTTTGACGTTTGATAAAAAGTCACTAATTTGACGAGAAGTTGGAAGTTTATAAGACTTAAATTTCTACTAAATTAATAGTCTAGAAATATTTAAAATAAACAAAATGAAATAAATGTCAAACAAAATTACGAGCCAATTACATAACGTCCAGGAAATAGATATTTCAATAGAAAAATAGAACAAAGTCACAAAATATTATACTATGGTATTGGTATTGTCCTCGAAGAACTCATTCACCGTGTAATAGCACCTTTTTAACAAGAGTTTTAATAGTTTTGATCTTCTTTTTTTTTTGTTGGCGCTGGGGAATGCTTTTACGCATCCCCCCCGGAAGCTAGCCAGCCAGCCGTGAGGCAGCCAGCCAGCTGAGGGAGGGTATATGGGACTCGCCGGCCGAGAGGCGACCGGAATACCCACTAAACCCTCCACCCGGGACCTACTCGGTCCCCACCACCACACCTCCGGGACGCACCAACGAAGTGCGTCCCCCGACCCCGGGACGCGCACGTCGCCCGCATACATCCTTCGCTTCGTCCACTGTGCCCTCTGTGTTACCGGGGCGCACCGGCCCGAACACTGCTCTTCCCCTCGGATGCCTCCAATAGGGACCAGCAGCATCCAGGCACACTGGGAGGTTACCTGGCTGGCGCTCCATAGTTTTGATCTAAAAATTGCTTATATTAAATTTTTAAAAGCTTTCTGGCAACTTATTGTAGACTCGTATGATAATAATTTTATTAAACTTATACATACATTGATTACATACACAGCAAGATTGAGATGCCACGTTTTTTGGTATAGATTTATTCTTTGTCTAGGTACAAGTTTATTTTGAGTATTAGTGATTAAGATATTTGTGATTATAACAGCTTTCTTCACGTGCATTCTGAGGTCGAAGTATGGGTGTGAAGAGATATGTTTCCAGTCGGTAGCCTGAATCTCTTAAGAGTCGCCTCTCAAACTCTCCTCGCTCAACGCGCTCTTTAATCGCTCGTTCACACAGACTGCGTAAGCGTAGACGTAGCGCGTACCATGGACGCGTAATTTATGGAACTGTATGAAACATGGCACACCGCTTGTGTAAAGCATGGACGTATGCGTAACCCGGTGTGTTAGGGGTTTACGCGCTTGTCACGTGCACGCAATTGGTGTGAATCGGCCTTAAGGGTCGAATCATTGAATATGCGGGAGTCATGGGTACTACCTCGCTATCTGACAACAATATCTCTTATGCGAAGTCTAGCATCACAAGTTACTTGAAAAAGTATGTTTGTATATTTAATACAAAAAAAGTGGAGGACCCGGGGCCATAGAGTGTTAGTGCTAAAATAGACGAATCAGCCTGGCTGTCCAGCACAGAGATGTATCTAGCGTTAGGTTTTGTCTACGGCGTGTCTAGGTCCAACAGGGTATAAGTCATATCTAATTCCACTTTCTCATTTGTAACTTCGTGAGAAGCTGCTCCTACCTTGAAGAACCAGCAAGAAACTCGGTCTTCAAGGATGTGTTATTTGTTGTTTAAATTTTGCATATTTTGGTAAAATATATTTAGTTCAGTTTTGAAATGTCTTATCAAAAGTTTTTGAATTATTTTGCTCCGGTTTGGTACTGAGGTTGTTTGTAGCTATCATCGCTTCGGATTGGTTCATGCTGTTTAGTGTATTGTTTATTCCAGCACTTTTTTTTTAAATTTATTATCAAAACAAAATACAAATAAAAGCTTAAACTAAAAACACCGAAAAAACCACAGAGGTTTGTCCTCGGTGCCTAGCTGCAACGATACCTATTAACTAATTGCTTAAAGAAACTTAATATTCTCCCGTCTACAATGAGTTTATTTCCGCGTACAATAGCGTGTTTCCCATTTTTACTAGCGATATCTAAACTTTCCCTCATCATATTTCTCTCGCGTAGGCTATTTCCAGTCAGATACTCCGAGATAGCATAGCCTGAATTTTTAAAGTAACGACCGTTGTTTCAAAACTCCTATACATAGTTCAACTGTATTGCGAGCAGTCACATGCATCAAATAAAAACTGTGCTGTGGTGTTTTTTTTTTTAAATCTTTATTTTAAGGAGTTTTTTCCTTTCGGAATATGTCGCTCCGTAAGGCATCTACGTTTTTAAACCAAATCCTTCTTGTATAACCGTAACAGAGCCCTAGCTTCATCCTAGAGAGGTTAGGATAAGGCTCCGTTACAGCCGCCAATCTACATCTCCGCCTCGTTACGAACACATTCCACTAATAAGTGGTGTACGTCCTCAGGTATGCTGTGGTGTTTCCTACATGGTATTGAGTATTGCTGTGATTATTGTTTTCCTCAGAGGATAGCCACTGTCACCTGAAAACCCAACCAATATTAACTCATGACGGTTCTGGGCTATAAGGATTAAATACCTTTCATAAGTAGATTCCATGCAACTCCTTACTCCTCCATACAGCTATGTGATCCGAAGTGCTAAGTACTTTGGGCTTACGCCAGTTATTGCCTAAGGAAAGCGGAGAGAGACCTTTATCAACTGCATCTACATCCCTATGTATTCCCACATAGTGTAAGAGGTTAAGTTTTACAGAGAAAGTAGGTAATCTCTGAGATTGCATACTTCACGATTATGAAGGTTCTTGGCATTTAACCACGCCCTCCACACTTGCGTGGGATATACAATCTCATAACAGATGAACGTGGATCATCATACGATATGCAGTCAACAATTTTCGGATATAAAATAAAATTATTATTATTATAGTACCTAATAAAAGTCCTTGGTCCCCATTTGCTGTAAACTTGTGAATATGTGTATGGCTTCATGATTTTCTGTTAAAAATGTCTTTCGGCAGTCTGGACAACCATTACTTTTCATTCTTTTGAAAATGAAACCACACACATATCCACAAGCTTGACTTTCGCGGGTCGCCTGTTCATCAGTAGTAATAGCTCAATTTCTGTAATTTAATCCTAAAAATGTCAAACCATCAGTTACTGATAGGAGACATAGAAATTAAAACTTTGCCAAATTATTTGACCAATTGGCAGTGTCATCTTCACAATTTTTTCTTTGCTCAGCGTGCTGTTTTGTTATAACAGCCGTTTTAACCCCTCCGTTTTAACCCCTAACACAAATTGTTGAATTGTGGGGTTATTTTCTGAACCACAACTATATCGGATGCAACCAAAGCAATTTTCCTAAGGGTCGCGTGTATATTTTTACTATCGAAAGAGGACAACTTATCAGGGTAATGTGCAGGAATACTCTGGGCATTTATATGAATAGCATTGAAGTTTTTCAGTGTATTTGAGAAATGTGAATCAAGAGTCTCACTTAGAGAGGGGATGCTGTGGAAACTGTCATTACTGCTCAATCCATCTGAATCAGAGATGGAAAAGAAACTGTCGTCCAAGTTGTTATCATCAGAATTCATCCAAATTAAATATAATATATACAAACAGTAAGTTAAATAAAATGATTGACGAACCCACCCTCCAGTTGCAAGGAGAAATTCACTTCTTATAACAATATACAATAAGTAGGTAAATATAATATTATATACTAATGACATCAATAATAAAATGAAAATGAGAAGACAAAAAAAAAACAACTTACTACGTCTAAATTATGTGCATTATTTGAGCATCGGTTGAGCATCAGCTGAATTTTGTCATGTAAGTATGCGTAAAAAGTTAATGCCTCCAGATGTGCCAGAGAAACAAGAAGTTGAAGAGACGGTTGAATCCCTTTTTTTTACATTTTTTATTCGCAAGTGTTACATTAATAATTTTTCATTTCCAAATTGTCTTTTATTCCTAAGATAATTTTCAATAAACTACATTTTGTGTAAACGGGTGGGCTAGGATCTGCCATTCTCCTTTGGTCCACCTTCAGTGCCAGTGGGTACTAATTGCAAGTCTCCAGTCTTGCCTTTTGTGCGGCTCTTAAGCAGTGTCCAATACTTTAAAAAGTAATAAACATATGTATTTTTAACCCCCGACCCAAAAAGAGGGGTGTTATAAGTTTTACGTGTGTATCTGTGTATCTGTGTGTCTGTGTATCTGTGTATCTGTCTGTGGCATCGTAGCGCCTAAACGAATGAACCGATTTTAATTTAGTTTTTTTTGTTTGAAAGGTGGCTTGATCGAGAGTGTTCTTAGCTATAATCCAAAAAATTGGTTCAGCCGTTTAAAAGTTATCAGCTATTTTTCTAGTTTTCTTGTAGAAAAGAAGGTTAGATAACCCTTAGGTTCATAATATTTAAGTGTCAATTGACAAATGTCAAGTTGTCAAGATGGACGTTGCCTAGATATACATAATTATTTATATGAAAATGATTTGTCGGGGGTGTTGAAAATTTTTAATTTACACTTGTCACGGTTATTTTTATCTCTCGTCCCATCTTCCATTACAGTAAACCGTTTCACGTCAAAATCATTAATATCTTTGACAATGGAACTTCGTACTGCTTGAACCATTGCTTGAATTATTTGATTTTGAACTTCAGGTGAACGATATGTTACGTTTTGTGGTATAGTGAGAACCTCATTCTAATTTGGATCTTTCATACATATGTATTCAAATAATTGACGCAAATGTTTGTTAATTTTTTTTATAAAAACAGTCTTTTTCTAAGTGATTATTTTTATGACAAAATGTGCAAGATTTAAACTTTCTATTGTTATTGTTTTTATTATAGGCTTTAAATGCAAAATTTTCAGTATTATTCATGTTTCTTCAGCTAGTATTCTTGAAATTAAATTATTAATAATTTTGACGGAGGTTATAGTTGATTCCCATGCTGTTATGAAACTGTTGTACTGCTCAGGTACTTCCGTGTACAGAATTTTTTAAATGAGCATGTTTTCATTTATTTGTTCACCAAGGCAATTTAGTTGGTATTATTTTTTTTTATTTTTTTATGGAGACACAGTATTAACAATAAACAAAAGGTAACACAAATACAAAGCACACACACCACAACAGTCTCCAACGAAAAGTTATCACAGATATTGGCGTCACTCAGAAAAGCAGGTATTATTTAAATATTTTTATCGAATTATTGGAATGTCCTCTCCAAAACCAACACAAAAAAAACACAAGTTTAATGTGCACGGTTATCCGAGAGTTTTAATCTAAACAAACTAATGCCAACATAAATAATTTAATTAGAGCGTGATTGCTATCACAACATCTAATTATCCAGCTCACAACCCAAATACCGAAAATATGCGATATCGCTCCGAATCTCAGAAGGAGACTGAACTAAAACCTTCAAAACACCCGTATTTATGCAAGTTCAATCTTGTTGGCCTCCTAATAACAGATTGTATGACATCGAATGAGCCAAATATCGATTTTACCAAACTACCTTCATCAGCTAAATTAATAATTTTATATTATTTTTGACAACTTAAATCAACTTTTTAAAAATAACCTTACAGTTCGGCCGTCCTGAATTTAACACGCCCTCGTGTTTCTAAATAATCTTGTCATGTCAGTCGCGGGCTTCCTTGCCCTAAGTCAAATCCAAATCATGGGCTATCCTGCCCTCCGTCAAATCATTAAAATCTACCCCTGAACTGCCGAACTCTCAGTTTAATATCAAGTCAACAATAAATCCAAACGACTAACTTCTCATTCGATGTATACAAAATCTGAACCACTCATTGCAAATTACTTTCCAATTCACAAAAGACTAAATTATTAAAAAAAAAACTAAAAATTTTAATCAAATGTGGGTTGTTTACAAAAAGATACCAAAGCGAAATTAAGGCAACGTGAGACACATCCCACTTCTGAATTATTGGCGTCACTCAGAAAAGCAGGTATTATTTAAATATTTTTATCGAATTATTGGAATGTCCTCTCCAAAACCAACACAAAAAAAAACACAAGTTTAATGTGCACGGTTATCCGAGAGTTTTAATCTAAACAAACTAATGCCAACATAAATAATTTAATTAGAGCGTGATTGCTATCACAACATCTAATTATCCAGTTCACAACCCAAATACCGAAAATATGCGATATCGCTCCGAATCTCAGAAGGAGACTGAACTAAAACCTTCAAAACACCCGTATTTATGCAAGTTCAATCTTGTTGGCCTCCTAGTAACAGATTGTATGACATCGAATGAGCCAAATATCGATTTTACCAAACTACCTTCATCAGCTAAATTAATAATTTTATATTATTTTTGACAACTCAAATCAACTTTTTAAAAATAACCTTACACAGAATTAAAACACAATAGCCGGGTATAAGAAGGTACATAGGAAAAGAACAGAAAATAGGTAAATTACATAAATAATAAAGTAAAAACAAAAACTTACTACTAGCTACTAGTTAGTAACTAGCTTCACTAGTCAGTTTTGGATATAATGTCCCTAATTGCAGATTTATATTTGTGAAGAGAGAGATGAAAAATATCGTTATTTGAAAATTGCTGATTAAACTGGTTGCAACTTCTAATAAATGTGTTGGTAGCATGTTTTGTCTTGCTTGGTGCTATGTAGAACAATTTCGGATGCCTAGAGTTAATCCGTGGACATCTTAAGGAAATTTTAGAGATTAAGTATGGAGAGTCAACGCCGTTGTTCAGGATCTTATATAAAAGGGTTTGATCTCTTTGAATAGGTATTGGTATGCTATGTTTTCAAGCGAGATAATATGGAAGGTCATATCATGTTGTTTGTCATTAGAATATTGGAAGAATTCTTGTAAAGTATTACATTTTTGTCCGTCACTTTTCTTTTCGAAGATAAAGCATAAAATGCATGATAGTACCTAATAATGGCAGGTGTTTGCGGTCAACTGTTCTGGTGATTATTTTTTGGGCTTGGGCGTCTTTCTTTATTTCTTCTTTCTCTATTAAAAGTAGAGACATTTTTCAAATATTTTTATTTACTATAATGAAATATCTAAGCAAGTTTGATTATTGCCGACTCTTCGATGTACGACTTCAGGCAATACACAATTTTTATATTTCACTAGTTTTGGTATCATGTTACCAATAAAAACTTCATCGCGTTCTATTTCCAAAATAGTGATGTCTCGTAAGTTGGAGAAATATATCCAACAAAGTAACATTTGTTCATTTTTGTAACCCGCAGCTGACCCTGGATCTGAAATAAAAAATATTATTACTATTTTTTACCTATGAAAATAAAAACATTTCTTACATATAGTTTGCTTGAATGTAGTATGTAGCTTAAATCTTCTACGGATAATTTTTTTCGCATATTGCAGGATTTTTCTTTTTGGGCAAAATATGTATTTTTTGAAAGTTTGCCCTTCTTCGTGTCTTTTCCAAGCACTTGTATGCCAATTTTGGCAGCAGAGTGAATGAAAGCCCTGTAATGAGTTACAGAAGGTCGCAAGTGGAGGACACAAAGAAAACTCCGGATACTTAAAATTAAAGAACAATGGGTAATTTTGTATGGAACCCGTACCCACCGTGTAGCATTTTAGACTAGGTGTCATTTAGAAGAGGCATAACTGACTGACAGAAAAATGAATGAACGAATGAATGAATGAATGGGAGACCGAAGTTATGATAACTTCTTTTTTGCATTTTTAATTGCCAAGTATTATAACAATAGCATATTTTTCTGTTCTATAAACCAAATGAACAACCAGACATTCTTCCATTCTAAAAAGAGACCATCAGCTTAAAAGCTAAGACGTTCTCTCTTCCTTACCTCCATACCGTTCGTTTTTGCTACGGGCAAAATATTAAATAAAAAACCATCAATCTTAAAAAGCACAGTTTTATTACAGAACAAAGAAGCATCATTTTTATATGGTATTGCTACTTTCAATTATTACATCGTCCCAGGCATTTGCCGGACCAACGAAGTTATCTAGGTGCCTACCCACACCTAAGTACCATATTATGCTAACAGTGTGGGCACAGGCGCCTAGAGTTCTCATACCTGTCATGCAGGAACAATAATATGCTGCGATAGCTTCTCTGCCCTGGATGTTCTCTTTAAGCAAAATATATGTGTAATATATTTTATTCGAGACGTGCCTCGATAATATGCGGCCTCTAATTAATGAGCAGTTTTCTGTCACCAGCCCATGCTCCGCCATACTAGGGCTAGGGCTAGAAGATACCTCTATATTATATAAACCATCTCCACCTCGCAAATGCTCGGCAACGTACGATCTAGCGAGTTTTAAATGGTATGTTCCCAAACTGAATAAAATGACGTCTTCTTCTGTCAATTGTGGAAATGGTATTAATGTAGCCGTCATTGTAGTGAACACCGCCCGTTGTCGATTTATATTTTCTGTGACTACATAATTGCCCAGTATATTGTGTTCGTTTATTCTTTGAGCTATTATTCCGATAAAGGCTTGGGCATGCTCATTGTCCGTCAGAGGTTGCCTAAATGCATTTATAAGTGCTCCTGCAATGCGAAAGTCTGTAAACACGTGAGGGAGTGTTTTATTAATAAGTGTATGCCTGAATATCTTGTAGTCTCTTTTGAACCATCCATTTATGACTTCAATGACCCATCGCACTATTGTGATTTGTCGAGATTTATTTGCTTGTATGTCTGTGAGCTGTGTGGCATGTCTGTCTTTGCTCGGCGGCATATGGGCAACATAACCTGCACTTTCTATTTCTGGTATAGAGTCTCTGAACCCTCGATCTAAGATAAAAACGTCATCTGTTTGTAATACTATATGCACTGGGGACGTGGTATCATTCATAATATCACTCATGATTTGGGCATCCGTTTTGGTTGCAGCGTATGGTCCACATATATCTATAATATAGCCGTCTGGGCATGTAATTAAAAAGGGTTTTAACAGGTTTTTGTACTTGTGTAAGCTGTAGGTTTTTTTTTGAAACAAAAAGTTTTTACTTTTCTGGACGTATATATATGAACCATCACATAGAACTATCGCCACTGGATTTAAAGGGTTGGAGTATAAATATGATGGCACTGCAAGGCTGTGAGCTATGATATCATTACGGCTTATATGATTAAAACCTAAATGGCGAACAACAAAGTCCTGCGTCAAGCAGTTTCGTGCAGTTTTAAGTAAAACGCCAATCGTTTTTCGAGATACACCTATTTGTGAGGCTATACGAGTATTTGGTTCACCAGACCTAAGTTTTAATAAATAGACACCCAGTGCAGTTTTTGGTCTTTTACATTGAGCTAAAAGAGACGGTGTTTCACTTAAAATGGTTGAGAATTGTTGGTGTGTTAAGCCAGTTAGGTAAAATAGATCCTCAGGTGAAATGTTGTTTACATTGTCAAAATCTATATTTGTCTTATGTTTATATGCAGCTCGTAACGTGTCGATCATGTCTTTTAGCTGATCTGGCGTGAATATCGTCTCCCCATTTTCATACAGGGAGCTCCAATCATTTGAGTTGATGTGATGTGCACAAATGCGTGCATTTTCAGGAACGTATACGCTATAATCAACTAACAAAAGTACTTTTATAAAGCTGGACACTCTATGAAGTTCTTGGTTGATGCACCCGCGGAATAAGCAGTGACGCGCCGTATTTGCAACCCGCCTATAAGTTGGAACCGACGTTGGTTGCATGGTTGGTTGCTCTGGATTTCCGAGTTCTTGGTTTTGTTCTTGTTCGAACCTGGCTTGCTGTCTTCTTCCAGCTACCCAACAACGATGACACATATATTGGACTTGATTGAGGGCCATCTAAAAGAAAAAAACCTCAAGTTATCTTCATGTTATTTTTTATTTGAGGGCATACTTTGACGTTACGTATTAGGTATGAGTAAACACAAAGACACTGCAAGAGCAAATACTACTAAGTCATATGTATGATAAATGAAAACAGTTAAGTTTTTACTAACCTCATTTATGTTAATCCGTTCCATCACGTACTCTGTGAAGCCTGGATTGTCTTCCAAATAGTCTCGCGTCAGATGATGCCGGTTTCGGTCACGTAGTACTGATCTTGTACACGTAATACACACTACACGGCGTTCACCTTCCATTTCGTCAAATCCAGTCGTTAAGCAATACACTAAAGTCCGTTGTGAAGGCTGAGGTTGTAGGTAAAACAATGATAAAAAAACTAAGATGACAAAAATGCGCGCGCTCAAAGATAGTTCCAAACAGGTACTACCCGTACAGATAAAGAATGGGATTAGAAATGGCGGCAAAGTAGGCCGGTTTTGTCAGCATAAACGGGATGTATAGCGACAATCCGCTAAGTGCGAGTGAGAGGTTAGAAAGCGACGCCATTTTCAATACCATTCTTTATGTGTACGGGTAGTACTAACTAGTAACTTGGCGAGAACAAAAGATCGAGGCGGCGCGGCGGAGGTACTGACGCCACACTATCTATCTCACTTGCACTTATGCACATTTATATCGCGAACATGTTGAATGCGCTTGAGGGAAATTCGATGATTTTCGGCATTTTTAACGCCGAATATCTTTTTTCCCCCATGAGCTACAAAGTTGGTGTCATACAACAAGTTTAAATATTTTCAAAGACCTTTCTAATGGTACCGGTTTCAATTTGCTACAAGGGTGGGTACGTTTTGTTCCATGTTCTTTATTCTCTAAAATTACAAAATTAAATCTGACTAACTAACGAGTGGATTTTTCCGAAGTTAGGAATATATTGTCTCATGGGAACGCTCGTATATTATATCGCGTTCACGGGCAGGTAACATTACCCGAAAGCTTACGCAGCGCTAACGCGGACGAAGCACGTAGGGCTGGCGCTACAGGGCTGTGCTATAACTAATGAATAAATATTATTTTATACACTTAAACACAACATTTTTTCAAAATTTGTATCATAATAGAATTATTAAATAATCAATTGCATACCTGCAACATATACTCTACGTTGATAAGAACCACCCTTGTGTAAAAACCTTTTTCCGAAAATGAATTTGCTCAAAAAAAAATTCCACCACATTTGTTGTATCATTCGATAGCCGATGGCATTTCGCCATGACTTTTGATATTTTGTACATAAGGTGATGAGAAGTAAAACTGATTTATGTACTTATGAGCTATTTTATTATAATATTATAAACTAGCTGATGCTTGAGACTTCGTTTGCGTGGATGTAGGTTTTTTTAAATTCCCGTGGGAACTTTGATTTTCCGGGATAAAAAGTAGCCTATGTGCTAATCCAGAGTATAATCTATCTCCATTCTAAATTTCAGCCCAATCCGTCCAGTAGTTTTTGCGTGAAGGAGTAACAAACATACACACACACACACACATACAAACTTTCGCCTTTATAATATTGGTGTGATTATAAATAATCTAGATACAAGGTCCGTGGTACAGGTAGGGTTGCCAGATGTGTTGAAAAAAAAAACCGGACCAGTTTTTAATTTTAATATTATTAACATAAAATTAACTTACCTAAAAAGGTAACTTTCTATCTTAACTAAATTTACATTGAATAAGAAAAAAAAACGATCAAAAGAGAAGAGAAAATCATTATTTCCAATAACAGTAGGTAAATCTACTTAAACTTTTTTAATATATTTTGTATTAGATGCCACTGCTTTCAATAAAGATGTATTGTCTGAGATGGCATCTTTGAATTCAGTGCAACTAGCAGATATATTAAAGAAAACGCACAATTCACTCTTCACAGTATTAACGGCGAGACGATTTCTTTCGTCTGTCCATACATTTCCCATGACGCTAAAGATTCGTTCCACAAAAGCATTAGATATGGGAATACTACACACATACTGCACTATTTTCAATAAATTAGGCGCTGCTTCGTTGGTAAAAAACTTGCACCACATATTAATAGAGTTTCCTTCAAGTGAAGAGAAAACACTTTGAAGTGCAGCCAGTTCTTCATAAATGTTTTCAGGGGGATTTTGCTGCTTCCATGGAGACAATGACCATAACTCAATCAATTGATCCAGCGTAGGAAATCTTCCGCATTCGAGATCTAAACAACTAAATGCCTTATAATTGTTATTTTCAAAAGAATACCACTGTTCTATATATGCTAGTGCTCTTTGGTAAACTATTAGAGCGTTTTTAGTAAATTCTCTTGATTGATTTTCTGAAAGATAGCCTTGTCTTAATGCCATATGAACTTTCATTCCGAAATGTTTGTCACTCATTTTCTTTGCAATACTGTCCCGGAATTTCACCATTATATTGTGCAAATGAAATGCTGCTGTGGTACGTTTTTCTAACAAAAGTAAAATTTCTTGAAAAGAAGCCATAAAATTATGAGTGAAATATAAATATAATTCATTGTAAGTAGGAGTGGTTTCACTTGCAATTTCGTCTACTTGATCAGACAAGATAGCCCAAAGAGCCCTAGGACAATTATCAGAACCTTGTTCTAAGAAGTACCTTTTCAATGGTCCCCACGACAAAAGCATCCTATCAAGAGCTTTAAACAAACTAAGCCATCTTGTAGGAACATGACGTATAACTTCTCTGTATTCGCTCTCAAAGAAATCAAAGCACGCCTTCAACTCTTCTCGTTTCTTCGCGGAACAAGAAAACTCTGCAAATACTTTCATCACTATATTTTCGACATCAACAGGCATTACTTTCAAAGCGTTTTTTGCGCAGTTGTGAAATATGTGGTCATTACAGTGAGCAGCTATAATTTCATTATTTTCTTCAGATTTTAGCTTTTGAAAAACGGAATTATTAACTCCAAAATTTACAGAGGCATTATCTGCTCCATATGCTGTTACTCTACTCCACGACAGTTGTGAATTATTCATGACTTGACATAATTGTTCCTTAATAGATCTTGAATCTTCGAATGAGTCTTCATAAAAGTCCAAAATTTTATGACAAATACCGTTTCTTGGTGAGAAATATTGAATCGCAACTGGAAAGAACTTTCTGTTTCCTTTATTAGAAGCATCGGTAGCAATGGAAAACGGAACTTCATTCTTTAAATCCTCCTGCACAAGTTCCATCGAATATGGATATAAAACTTGGTTTGCGATAGCAGTACATTTAGTGCGTCCTCCTGTCATTTGCTTTACGATATCTGAATCTATAATTATTTTTTTTAAAACTTTAAATGAGCAATCTTGAGCAAGATACGAAATATGGTGCTTGATACCATGATAAACTTCAGTCAATTCGGCAATACTAACTTTTTCACTTTGTGCGCTGCCTTTTCGTGTAAAGAAAGAACTCATTCGCTGAGACATGGCTGCAGCACTTTCTGAATCTTTGTGCTTCTTTGACGCAGCGTGATGCGTTAATGCTTTCAAGCCATCATAAGCCACCGTGAACTTATTTTTACACAATTTGCAGTAGCCTTTTGTGTTGTCTTCGTCACATTTATTTAACCACGAAAATCGAGATTCCCAGTCAACATTATAGTGGCAAACCCTTCTTACTTTTTTAGGTGGAGTTTCTTTACTTGTTGATGCTTCCTCGTCTTCCATTTTGATTGACAAAGCCACACACAAACAAGATAACGATGAAACACAGCACAGGAAACAAAATATAATAACAATAATAACACGCTGCAAGCGTCGCTAAAAATACTTTAGGGCGCGACTACTCTCACTTGTAACTATTAAGCGACTGAAGTGAAACAAGTGCGTGGGAGCGGGTCGGGGGTGGCGGGCGGCGCGTCGAACGAAGCGTTCGAGAGTGGTTTAAGCGCCAGGTGAATGAACTACTCGTAATTTTTACTAAAACCGGACAATCTTTTGTCCGGTTTACCAAGATTTTCTTGACTGGACAAGCATAAAGAAAAACGGACTGTCCGGTCGAAAACCGGACATCTGGCAACCCTAGGTACAGGTCGAGTTCCACACAAGAGAAAAAGGAAGTTGAGACGGGCCAGTGTTGCCATAGACAAAACAGGGAGGCCATAAATAAAAACTAATTGACTATTATTGTTACATTTTTTTAACAACTTTTGCAGCACATATGAGGGCCCACACTGTGTGTAGCAGCCATGCAGCGTATGATAACTAATCACACTAATATTATAAAGGAGAAAGTTTGTATGTGTGTGTGTGTGTGTGTGTGTGTGTGTGTATGTTTGTTACTCTTTCACGCAAAAATTACTTGACGGATTGGGCTGAAATTTAAAATGGAGATAGATTATACCCTGGATTAGCACATAGGCTACTTTTTATCCCGGAAAATCAAAGAGTTCCCACGGGAATTTTAAAAACCTACATCCACGCGAACGAAGTCGCGGGCATCAGCTAGTAGAGACATAATAATATGTTGCTTTTTTATGTCCCTATGTAGAAAGTTTGTATTGTATTCAATTTCAGATTCTAGCAAATACAAAATTGCCCGTATATGGCAGAATAATACTGAAAACTAAGTTACAAAAACTTACCACAGTGGCCACTTTTGTATTTGCTAGAATCTGAAATTGAATACAATACAAACTTTCTACATAGGGACATAAAAAAGCAACATATTATTATGTCTCTACTAGCTGATGCCCGCGACTTCGTTCGCGTGAATGTAGGTTTTTTAAAATTCCCGTGGCAAATTTGAAATTTCACTACAGTCGGATTGAAGACATTGGTACTAAATCACCTCAGCTTCAAAAATATGACAGAGAGGCAGAAACAGCAGAAAGCGTCCATTACACAGTACAATGAATAACAATTCCCGCGGGAATTAAAAAACCTTAATCCACGCGAACACGAAGTCTCGGGCATCAGCTAGTAGGTGTCTAATATGGTATACGGTAAAGTCATTGTCAAATAACAAAAACCGATTAACATAGTTCCTAAATAGCGCTTGTAAATAAATAAAAAAATATGTAAATAATTTCAAAATGTTTATTAAATAAAATGAATAAAAAATAAAATAAAAAAAAATACAAATTAAAATTTAAAAATAATATTTGAGTGACTTTGTTGCCACTTAACTTATTCCTTCGGTCAGTAGATTGTATTATTGCATACCGAAAGGTAGAATTTGGAGCACCTAACAATAATAGTTTTAAGATCTGTAAACTAACCCAAATTCGCAATAAAGATTATTGAATTGAATTGAGTAAGGACCTGGCCCGCTTTGCTGAAAGTGCGCTCGGAAGGAACAGAAGTGGCAACAATGCACAGCCTCTTTAAAAATAATTTGTAAAGCCTAGGATAGGCATCTTTTTTTGCAAGCCACCACTTAGCAGGATCTTGGGACCTTGGTAGAAGGGGTTCCTCGAGGTATTTGTCTACTTCGATGATACCCCCTGCCGTCGGATTAGTGTTTTTTATTATCTTATCCACTTTCTCGTCAAATTCGTCCCATATGCCTTTTTTGCGCTTAGGTGGCGGTGACGAAGGTTGTGGTTCTATTAAACATGAACTTTGTATTTGTAGTCGCCCGGCCACGGCTTTAAATTAGTACATGCTCTCTCATAAGCGTATTCACTATCGAAACTGTTGTTAAAGAATGCAACCCTATGTCTGTATTTTATTATCTGTATGAAATGTCAAACGTCAATGTCTATTATAGCATCTATGTTTCCGCCCCTTTTGGTTAAAAATTACGTGTCCAATTAATTTGTCTCCGAAACAATCTTTGTACAAAATTAGTCAAATTAGTCTCAATAATATAGTTCAGTTTGTGAAGTTAATGTGTTTTATTACTACAACCACGACCACGTTAAAATCTTTCAAAAACCATATTTTTTAAATCGGGGATCTAATATCGTGCTCTCAACAAAAATGTTATTATCCTCGATACCTTGAAACCTAGAGTTCATTTCACTTAATAGCACTTGAGTCATTCTTACAACACAGTCTGGATGTGGCAAAGATAAATAATTTTGGCATTTCTTTTTCAGGGCGTTTGATATAAGTATAACCTAAAATTAATAAAAAACCTGTTACGAAAATAGTAAGTTAAATTTAAAAATATAAAATTAAATGAGATTACGCTTTACCTCTG
This sequence comes from Maniola jurtina, assembly GCF_905333055.1. Classification (NCBI taxonomy): domain Eukaryota; kingdom Metazoa; phylum Arthropoda; class Insecta; order Lepidoptera; family Nymphalidae; genus Maniola; species Maniola jurtina. Next base: position 2,930,169 of record NC_060054.1, on the reverse strand, counting down.
ATATTGTAACAGTTTTTTCAGCATCTCCTCAGTTACGTCTTTAAAATAAGTTAATATTTCTATCGCCGAATCCAAAATGTCAATATCTTCGAGAGTCATATTTATTGTATCGGGGTAATCTATTGCTATTGTGTACATAACACTATTTTTTATTTTAAATATTTTAAAGCTCCCTATCCCGAGCTTTCCGCATCCAGTCCGGTCCTACTTTGTGTGCAAAAACATCTCGCCATCTTTTTCTTTGTCGTCCTCTTTTCCTTTTTCTGTTTCTTAGAATCCACTCAGTCACCTTTTTTGTCCATCTCATCTTATCCAACCTACAAACATGTCCAGCCCATTTCCATTTTAATTTTATAATAATTTTTCTTATATCTGTCAGTTTGGTCATATTCCGAATCGTTTTGTTACTTACTCTATCTTTCATCCTTAGTCCCAACATACTTCTCTCCATCTTCCTTTGACAGATTGCTAGTTTCTCTTCCTCCTCCTTTCTTAGAGCCCACGTTTGACATCCATATGTCAAACATGGCAATATCGCGACCTCAAAGAGTTTCTTTTTTATATAAACGACCCAGATAAGGAAAGGAAGGAGATAAGGAAGTGGTTGGGGGCCAAGCTTTCTTGCTCGTCTGGATCTAGCGAGAGGTCTGTTATTGGTCTTGAGTTTATGAGATGTTCTGCTTCCAACAGCAGCGTATGTAGTATTTCTTCTTTTGGGTGTCGAGTATTCCGAGTGGCAGTCAATGCAGTCTTTACCGATCGTACTAGTCTTTCCCATGCTCCGCCCATGTGGGGGGCTCCAGGAGGTATGAATTTCCATTGGATTCCTTTTTCTTCTGTTTTTTCTATCATTTTGTTGAATTCGGATCTAAGTTCTTTATCGGCTCCAATGAAGTTGGTTCCGTTATCACTGTATGTGACCCTTGGCGTCCCTCGGCGTGCTATCATGCGTCTCAGAGTGAGTATCATGTTGTCGGTTGATAATGATGTTGCGATTTCCAGGTGCACGGCGCGCTTCGTTAGGCATGTGTATAGTGCCACCCATCGTTTATCGGTCTTTCTTCCGATGGTAATGGTTATTGGACCGAAGTAGTCTACAGCTGCACACGTGAACGGATGCTGTTTCTGTTTCAGTCTTTCTATTGGTAAGTCTCCAATTGGTGCTGCAGCAGGGATAGCTTTGTGAGTTTTGCACCATTGGCATTCTCTTGCTATTAGTTTCACGGTGTTTCGCAGAGATGTCACATAGAACTTTTGGCGTATCTCATTCATCACGGTGTAGTGGTTACCATGGTTGTACTGCTGGTGGTAGTGTTTCACTATTAGTCGAGCGATTGGGTGCTTCCCGTCGAGTACAATAGGTTTCTTGTAAGAGATCGCTATGTCTTCAGCGGCAGAAAGACGAGTTTGCAGATGCAATATGTCGTTTTCTATGACGGTAGTGAGTCTTCCAAGGCGTGATGTTTTATGTAGGCGTTTATTTTCTCGCAGAGCTTTGAGTTCAGTCTTGAAACTTTCGTCTTGGATTGCTCGGATTATCAGGTTCTCGGCCTTTTCGATGTAATCATGTGTTAGTTTTATTCTATGCGGGGTTGCCGGTTTGTTTTGAGTTTGATTGGTTGGCGGATTTTGTTGCCTTGTTTTATTTTTATAGGGTTTCCAGCTTTTGTCTTTCGTGATGTGCTTCGTAGCGGCGGTGCTCTCGGTTTTCTTGGTAAGTGCTTTAAAACAGTCGACGCTTTGTAAGAAGCGGGCTGTGGCTCGTAGGTATCGTGTCCATGATGAAAACCTTTTTACTTCGGAGAGCAGGCTGAGCGTAGGCTCTCTCTTTCTGTCTGCTCTAAACTCTTGCCATCTGAATCTGACCAGCGTATTCATTTTGTCGATTATTTTGTCAGCTATTTCAGTGGCATATACTATAGGCATATAAGCATTATATAAAATACATAGGTACCTCTTTTTGGTCAGTAACATTATTTTTGCTTGCAATCTCTATCTCTAACTAAAAATAAAAATAGAAAGTTAGAAAAAATACTTTAAGTTGTAATAAATAAATACTTATATTTGAAATAGCTGATGCCCGCAGCTTCGGCCGCGTGGCCGAAATCAAAAGTTCCCACGGGATTTCAGACCCTAAATGGTCTGAAATCCCGTGGGAACTTTTGATTTCCCAGGACAAAAGTAGCCTATCCGTAATAGCGAAAACAGGAATTTGTCCTATTAATGAAAATGTTAGTTCACCGCAAGCGCTAAGGCCTTCCACTCTAACAGACAGCTCAACCTGAAAACCCAATAATTGCAGTAACTTCATCCTTTAGGTGTGCAAGTAGGTACTCCGTCGATACAAGAAACACCACTGTTTACGTTGTACGTTTTATTATGCACACACAGTTATTACATGTTATAAAAATATCGGATTGCGAGGAGGTTATACAAACAAAACATTGAACTGCTAGCTTGCGCGTTTTACGCCGTCTGACGGACTGGCTATGCATTTTGATTAGAACATTTTTCTAATGTGCGCCGGCGCAGACACGAGCGCATCGCATGATTCACTACAATAAAATCGTATGCGATGCGGTCGTTTGTGTGTTGACAATTTAATATATTATAAAATTTAGAATTTAAGTTATTTAGGTTAAGTATTATGTATTTATAATATAATTTACAAAAATATTAGGAAATTAAAATTAAATTAAAAATAGTTTCACTACAATCCAATCAAAATACTGAAATAGGTGCAATTCTCCAAACACCTAAATCATAGTGGCATAGCCTTCGAAGCTTATTCGCTGCGCAAGTGCTTTCACCATGTATTCGTTGGAATACGTAACAGGTGCGACAACAATAAAAACTAAAGCATAATTTATTTATTTATTGAAATGCGCCTTGCGGCTTTTCCGAGCCTTGAATTCACGCAAGATAGTATTAACGTCTAACGTTTTTAACATATCGGACTCTATGTACAATATCGATAAATTATCGAGCCTTTCTTGTATCATCTGTTGTGTTTGTCACTTTTTCTAAATTAAAGATTAGTTATTTTATGTAAAAAGATTTATTTTATATTCAATGTATGACATGTTACTTTAGTACAAATTACCAACAGAGCCAAGTGGGAAAACCCACAGACAATGACATTACCACAGATTAAACACTATAACATCTCACTCTTTGTGCTTTTTTCATTCAATCTTTGTACTTTTTTCATTTTTTATTATTTTTATTTTGAAAAAAGACCGTTCTGCTGAGCAATTTGTAATCATAAAGCGAATACGCAGGGCTGTTTCCACATTAGGGAAAGCTGATTCAATCATATCACCATGTATTATTTTATACAATTGTGCGTGAGTTTGATGTAAACTTGTGCGAGCCGAATCAGTGGGTCTGGAACTTAAGTATTTTTAACCGACTTCAAAAAAGGAGGAGGTTCTCAATTCGTCGGAATCTTTTTTTTTTAATGTATGTTCACCGATTACTCAAAGACGCCTGGAAGGATTTGGAATTTTTTTTGTTTGAAAGGGTATACTTTGCAGATGGTCCCATATAAATTTTGTGAAGATCTGATGAATATCTTCGGAGATGGAGAACAGAACTCCTCAACGGATAAGAGCAAATTGCTCGAGATCAGTGAAATAGCTTAGTAAACAGTAGGGTTTTAACTGGGCATAGCATATTATAGTACAGTGGGGCCAATAAAAATTGTAAAATGTTTATATGAAGTCGGTTAAAAATTACCTTTCGTTAGGAATGAGATTTCGTTGCATTTCTGCTAATGCTCGTTCATCGTGGGGTTTACTTAACAGTTTAGAGGGTTCTAAATCAGATAGAGCTATTCCTTCTAAGGTCTTGACTCTGCTGAGAGCTACGTATACTTGTCCCTTCGCATTCTTTCTGCCTAAATCTATCGCAGCTCTATCGAGTGTCGTACCCTGTTACTGCCCAGCATAAAACAAGAGGAAGCATTTCGACGCTCAACGTCACCATAGCCTCTAGTTGATTGGAATGTGTGGTCAGGTTCTTTGAAATGAAAACACATAATAGGGTTCCACGAGAAAACTAACCTAACCTAACCTAACCTAACCTAACTTAACTTAACCTAAAAATATCCGAATATAAAAGGAAATGCCCGGGTACATACGCGGGACGCGCACATGCTGTCAAAATTTTATTTTAAAAAATATAGATCGAGAACCCCTATTTATTTTTATTAGAATCTGTAGATCTTAACTAGTTGTACATACATTTTAAATTTCAAAATTTTCGGCTTAATAGTTTTTTAGATATTAAATTTTTAAAAATTCGGGGTTCTCACGACACTCCCAAAAAACGGTGCAATAACTCTGCAATACACCGTTAAAATTAGTTTTTAGCAAGATTAAGCCATACAAAATTGTACCAAAAATTTAGCGACACTGCAAGTATTTTAAAATTGTAATTATCTAAAAAATAGGCGGTTTTTCAACCCCTAAAAATCGGGGGTTGATTTTTAAACTAGTTAAATAACATAGCCCAAATTCGGGCTGTTTTGACCAAACAGCGACGAAGTTAGAGTTTCGGTTCAAAGTGGCGGCCATATTGGCGGCCATCTTGAAAAATTTTTAACTTCGATAACTTTGTTTAGGAAAGTAGTGCAGGGTCGTGGTTTTTTGTGTGCATATTGTCGTGGCGGGACCTACCGCGTGCATAGGCCTTAGATGACGGTTAGTGTCGTCCCCACAGCATCAAAATTGAGACCGGGAGCACATGTGCCTCGAAAAGACGAGTAAAACGAGCCGTCGCACAGTTTTCTGCGCCCAGTAGTTCCCGAGTTATAAATTTTATAAAATCGGTCTAGACATAGGCTGAAACTTAGACCGCCATCTTGAAAATATTCAAGTGGCGATATCTCGGGAACTACTGATCGCAGCGAGCTGCGGTTTTCAACACTGACCAGCTCGTGGCGAGGCCCACATTTCGGACCTGGTGGGGCGACTCTACCTTGAGTCGAGGTAGAGTCGCGGTCATATTTTTAAATTTAGCTAGTTCTTAGTACTTTTATTAAATTGTTTTGACTTTTGGGCCTTTTACACCCAAAAATACGCTTGACAACACATTTTAACTTTAGGATTAGGCTAATTAATAGTATATTTCATTGACATCGGAGGCTTTTTACACCTTCCAGAATATAGATTAACCTTTTATTGACTTGGGAGGCCTTATACACCTCCCAAATAGTTAGGTTAAGATTTTTGATTATACATTGTTAATTGTTGTAAAGTTGACCCTGTTTTCTGTTGACTATTGGGAGGCTTGTCACAACTCCCATTTATTATCGTGATTACCATCTTGCAACAGACTGTCCTCAGTAGGTTAGGCTAAACAAACAATTGACAACCAATTATTAATTTTATACATTTATATACATTGACTGGGGTACCTTTACACTACCCCGTTGACGTTGCACTAGTGGATATTATACCAGTTGTAAAGATGTTGGGAATACGCACCCCGACTAAGAACGCGTCAATGACAAAATCACCCGAAAGAAACCCGCCGAAGCCACTGGAGGAGGCTGGATCTTCTTCGCAATCCAGTATAAGGAAAAGCGTAGGCGAATGGGAAGCGAGACTGGAAGACCAACACAAGTCCATCTCTTCGCTCAAGAAAACAGATAATGAGCCGAAACAGAAAACCAGCCCACTCGCCCAAAAAAGGCCAATTGCTTTCAAGATTGACAACCCTCCGGCCCCCAAAAACATCGTACGGAACCCAAGAGTGGTCGAGGCTAGAACATGCCTCGTGAAAGTTAAGAACGCCATGGCTCTTTCTAAAAACATAAAAAGAGAAATCAAAGAAGACGTTATAAGCCAAGTGGACAGACTTTACCGTCTGGTCAAAGAGGCAGAAGCGGACCACGAGACAACTCCACCCATTAGTACGGCTAAACCAACTATAGAGGCAAATGACCCAGTGACTCCTCCTTCATCGTTCTCCCGCTCTGAGCGGGAGAGGGAGGTGGGGAGAGTCATTGAGTCTGAAACTGCAGCCCTTAAGAAGATGTTGGAAGAGCATGGCAAGAAACTTGCCGAAAATACTGAAAAAATGGACAGGCTGAAAGAGGCACTGTGGACTAGCCAAGAAAATATGGAGAAGATCTCATATGCTAGTGCAGTGGCAAGACAGTCTATGGTCAGCGCTCCCAGAAAACGTGGCCCAGAAGCCGCACTCCACTCGGTGGTTGTCTCGGCGAAAGACGAGACCGCCACCGGGGAGGAAGTGCTGACACAAATAAGAGAAGCGGTGAACGCCAAAGACGGCTGGGTCAAAGTCGATAGAGTTCGCAAGGCCAAAGACAGGAAAGTGATAGTGGGGTGTAGCACAGAGGAAGAGAGACAAAAAATTAAGGAGCGACACAAAAGGGCTGGCGACCGTCTTAACGTGGAAGAAATCCAGAATAAAGACCCCCTTCTAATACTCAGGGATGTCCTCCAATATAACAGTGACGATGACATCAAGAGTGCCCTTAGAAATCAAAATAAAAGTCTTTTCGAGGGCATAGGCAAAGAGGACCGTCTGGAAGTTAGATTCAGACGCAAAGCTAGGAACCCCCACGTAAGCCACGTCATCATTAGAGTGGCTCCCAAACTGTGGCAACGAATGGTCGAGGCCGAAGCGGTTCACATTGACCTGCAGAGGGTCCGAGTGGCGGACTACTCGCCGCTAGTGCAATGCTCTCTCTGCCTCGGCTATGGTCACGGAAGAAAATTCTGCAAGGGAACAGTCACCAAGTGCAGCCACTGCGGGGGCTCTCATATGAAGACGGACTGTGCCGACTGGCTCGCCAACGTGGCTCCCAAGTGTTGTAACTGCACCCAGGCCAAGCTGGAGCAGACTAACCATAACGCGTTTAGTCAAGAATGCCCAGTAAGGCGCAAATGGGACGCTTTGGCTCGGGCCAGCATAGCATATTGCTAAAGGCGCCACGGGCGACTCTACCCGGACAAAAATAGCACAGACCAAACCTCAAGGAATAAACGATGCCAAACCCTACCCGATATTCCAAGCAAACCTTCAAAGAAAAGAGCTTGCCATACAAGAACTGATGATTGAGGCCAATGATAGGAAGGTAGCGATAGCACTGATACAGGAGCCGTATGTGGGGGGCATAGGGAAAATGAAGGACTACAGGGGGGTGCGAATCTTCCAGAGCACTAACAAAGGAAGCGGCACCGTGAAAGCGGCCATTGCCGTCTTCGACAAAGACATGGTCATAACACAATTACCTACACTTACCACGAATAACATCGTCGTGGTAAAAATAAAGACCAGTGCCTGGGAGATAGCCGTGGTCTCCTTCTACCTAGAACCCAACCAACCCATCGAGCCATACCTGGATCAACTAAAAAGGGTAGTGCAAAAGGTCGGATCGCGCTATGTCCTAGTGGGGGTGACGCGAACGCCAAAAACACCTGGTGGGGAAGCTCGAATATAGACAGCCGAGGTGAGGCGATGGCCGGAGCCCTAGACGAGATGGACCTCTGTGTGTTGAACCAAGGTAGCACTCCGACTTTTGATACAGTTAGAGGGAACAAAACATTCTCTAGCTGTATCGATATAACGACGTGCTCTTCTGACATGTTGGCGCTGGTAAAGGACTGGCACGTGGACGACAGCGTCACGAGCTCTGATCACAACACCCTATCATTGAAAATTCGTCTAACCAAAGCTAGGGGTACCGTAATAAATAGGACCACAAGAATTTTCAACACGAAAAAAGCAAAATGGGACGAGTTTCATGTGAAACTCGAACAATTTATGGCTGATAACGGTATCAATACAACGAACATAGAAAAAGTTAGTGACAAGAAAGAACTAGATAAAATAATAGAAAAATATACAGATACAATCATAGCAGCATGCAAGGAAACAATACCAAACAAGAAAAGAATTGAAAAACTTAACTTACCGTGGTGGAGTGCAGAGCTCGCCGCGCTGAAAAAGGAAGTCCTCACAAAGAAGCGTCGAATCCGATGCGCCGCCCCTGTTAGAAGGGCAAAGGTCGTTGAAGAATACCTGCAAAAGAAAGAAATATATGAGACACAATCTAAAAAGGCACAAATTGCAAGTTGGAAACTGTTCTGCGAACGGCAGGACAGAGAGGGGGTCTGGGAAGGCATTTACAGGGTAATAGGGAGAACCACGCGTAGGGAAGATGATGTGCCTATGGTAAAGGATGGGAAAGAGATGAATGCAAAGGACTCCTTAAAGTGGATCACGGAAACTTTCTATCCGGAGGACCTACTCTGTGAAGACGATGATTACCATCGTCGCGTTAGAATAGAGGCCGATAGAGTGAATAAAGTACTACAGAGCGGCAACTATGACCCACCCTTTACTATGGTAGAACTGAAAACCGCGAGTGAATCTTTTAATCCCAAGAAAGCCCCTGGAATGGATGGCCTTACAGCCGATATATGCAGTCGAGCCATAGGTAGTGCACCAGAGACCTTCCTAGCACTACTGAACCAATGCCTGGCGCATAGTCATTTCCCACTGGCGTGGAAGGAGGCCACGGTGGTGGTGCTAAGAAAACCCGGCAAAAGTGACTACTCTACTCCGAAATCATATAGACCTATTGGTCTTCTGCCCATACTGGGAAAAATATATGAGAAGATGCTGGTGGCCCGTCTCAAGTTTCACATTTTGCCTAGGATGAGTACTCGCCAGTACGGATTCATGCCACAAAGGAGCACCGAGGACTCCCTCTATGTCTTAATGCAGCACATTCGCAAAAAGCTGGAACAAAAGAATAGTAGTACTAGTATCATTGGACATAGAGGGGGCCTTCGATAGCGCCTGGTGGCCGGCTATTAGGGTCCGGCTGGCCGAGGAAGAGTGTCCGATGAACCTGAGACTGGTCATCGACAGCTATCTAAGGGACAGAAGAGTTAGGGTTCGCTACGCTGGCGAGGAATATATCAAGAGCACAAACAAAGGATGTGTACAAGGCTCGATAGGAGGCCCAATTCTATGGAACCTCCTGCTGGACCCTCTTCTGAAGAGCCTAGAATGCAGGGGAGATTATACGCAAGCGTTCGCGGACGATGTCGTGCTTGTATTCGATGGTGAGACTGCAACCGAGATCGAACGGAGAGCTAATGCCGCCCTCGATCATGTTCGGATGTGGGGTGTTAAAAACAAACTTAAATTCGCACCGCATAAAACAAATGCAATACTTATTACTAAAAAACTTAAATATGACACACCGCGTCTGAGCATGGGAGGAGTTGACATAGTAATGACTAGGGAGCTAAAACTGTTGGGTGTCACCATCGACGGCAAGCTGACATTCAACGCACATGTCTCCAACGTCTGCCGTAAGGCAATATTAGTCCACAAGCAACTGAGCAGAGCAGCTAAGGCAAGTTGGGGACTGAACCCGGAAGTCATCAAAATAATATATGTAGCAACAATCGAACCGATCATACTGTATGCTGCCAGTGTATGGGCCCCGGCGGCGAGCAAGTTGGGAGTGATCAAGCAGCTGGCTGCCGTGCAACGCGGCATTGCGCAAAAAATGTGCAAAGCCTACCGTACCGTCTCCTTAAATTCAGCCTTGTTGCTGGCTGGGATACTCCCTCTGGACCTTAGAATTCGCGAGGCAGCGTCGTTATACGAAGCCAAGAGAGGAGTCCCCCAGCCAGTGTTGATGGGTGGGGAGATGGAACGGATGGCACCCGCACTGAAATCCCCACATCCTGCAAGGCGCATTAAGCTGGATTTCGTAAACCTGGTGGACCGTGTGCAGGTGGATGCTAGCGCCAACCTAGAAGTAAGAATCTTCACGGATGGAAGTAAGAAGTGGGCGCGTCGGTGCCGCACACTCTATATGGAAGGGTGACGCCGAGGCGCGAGCTATTAAGTTGGCGCTGCCAGACTACTGCACGGTCTACCAGGCCGAGCTCCTGGCTATATGCCGGGCAACCAGGGAAATCCAGAAGCAATCGGCATCTAGCTTCGGAGTCTACAGCGACTCTATGGCGGCTCTCCAGACAGTGAAAAACCACAGCTGTCTTCACCCTCTTGCGGTGGAAACTAGGGATAACCTAACAACTATATCCAACCAGAACAAGGTGGTCAACTTGTTCTGGATAAAGGCACACGCAGGACTCGAGGGCAACGAGAGAGCGGATCAGCTGGCAAAGGAGGCCGCCTTGAGCAGCAAGAGGAAGCCCGACTACGATTTGTGTCCGATTTCGTTCATCAAGCGGCACATTCGTAGGCTGACGCTTGATGAATGGAATCGGAGGTACACCTCGGGACGGACGGCCTCTGTAACCCGATTGTTCTTCCCGGATGCAGTGGCGGCATACAGGGTGATCCGCAAATTAGAGAAAAATAACCTTACTACGCAAATCATGACGGGGCACGGTGGTTTCTCCGAATACTTGAACCGCTTCAAGTGTAAGGAGGACCCATCGTGCGCCTGCGAGCAGGGTATTGACGAAACCGTTTCACATATTATTCTCTCTTGTCCTATGTTCCAAAAAAGACGCATTAACTTGGAATATGAGATTAATGTTAATTTAGTCCAAGAAAATTTACCAACAATAATGAATAGTAAACATAGAGATAAGTTCCTAAAGTATTGTACAGATATATGTAAAAAGGTAATATTAAGAAATAAAACTGATTAGGAACAGAGCGGATTAATGTGGACACAGTGTTTTTTGTATATTATTGAATATAATAACTAACATGTGTGAAAATTGGACCCGCTCTGTTCCTAATATCATTGTTTGCAAATTGAATTTAACATGTAATAATTAATATACTATGTAGTAAAAATGTGTAGACATAAGGACATTGTGAAATTTTTGAGAATAAATAAAACAACGCCTGCACCCCTAAAACGACAGATATTCAGATAGTAGGAAGGGAATTATACCCATAGTGTGAAAGATGATGAATGAAAGAAAGAAAAGGTATGAAGAAAATAAGTACGAGAGGCATGAGAGCGAGAACTAGTATGAATGAGTAGATAAAAATTTATAGCTGAAACAGGCTCTGATCACGTCAGAGGGTCAATGTATATAAAAAAAAAAAACCTAACCTAACCTAACTTAACCTAAAAATATCCGAATATAAAAGGAAATGCCCGGGTACATACGCGGGACGCGCACATGCTGTAGGCCGGCGCGAGTCAGACTGCTCGAGGCGCGGGCGACGGGTGGCGGGCACGTCGGGTTCGATCGCTTGCGCTCGGCAAAGCTACCGTTCCTAGGCGCCTTAGCGACCGTTGCTGGGTGCCATGGCAACGGTGGACGAACACCGCACTCTTTAAAATGCCTACCACAAATGTAGCACATTGTAGCAGTGGCGGAATTGAGACGAAGCCATTAACATTTTTTGATGTGCTACCTATTGTCTCATCATCACAGCGTCTGGCATTTTCCCATCTTCTAACTGATCTCTGCGTAATGCTGGCCATGTGAATCCTTTTACAACGCCCATGTATGAGAGAATTTGGGAGTGAGATTTTGAGTGTAAACAGGCTGTTTGGTAATTAGTGTATAAAGACGACACGTACCCATGCTACTTTGATCTGATAAATACAATACTGAAGTATAATGACGAAATAAAATTAAAAAAATCCATGCAAAATTTTAATTATTTTTTTATGTCAAAGTTTTCATGACTCTAACGTGCCCTAACTCACTGAGACTCGTTGGCTGCGCTTATTTAAAGATGGCCAACGAGTCTCAGTGAGTTAGGGCACGATAGGGTCATGAAAACTTTGTCAATTTTTTTTTTTTTAATTTTGTATGTAATTTTTTTTAATTTTATTTCGTCATTATACTTCAGCATTGTATGTATTTATCAGATCAAAGTAGCATGGGTACGTGTCGTCTTTATATACTAATTACCAAACATCCTGTATAATAGCCCCTCATGCCAGACTCTATCAAAAGCTTGTTGCATGTCCAGAAAAACTGTCTAGTCAACAAGTGCATTATTAAACCCATCTGGACATATGGAATAGAACTCTGGGGATCAACAAGCAATTCCAACCTAGAGATACTTCAGCGATTTCAGAATATCGTACTAAGAGCAATCTCTGCAGCACCATGGTTCATGAACCAAGAAAATGTACGGCATGTAAAAAAATATTATCTATGCATAAAACACTTTCAAAATAAATTAATTTTATGTTGTTTCAAATCATCCCCCGGACCACGGAAAGAGAGGGGGTTGCTACCCTCAATTTTTTCCCCTTGTCGCATGATTTTTGTACGGCGTTGCGGAATAATGGATTAGAGGCTGTATTGAAACAGTATGAAACTAGTGCCGTACAGAATTAAATGACCAAATTTACCCCGGAAATTGTCAGAAAATCAAAAAATTTACTGACTTTGTGGCGCACCATTTTTTTACGGCACTGCGCGCTTTCTTATTATTTTTCATGGATCTATCGATGGTAAAAATGCCGTACAAAAATATATGACCAAAATGTACTCACTCTACCTGCACTTTTGAATTCTCACCAGCACTCTGTTGGACAGCTTACAAGTGACGGCATAGTGCTGAATCTTATTATTTTATGCTCTTATATCGTCCTGTATACGTCACCTGGTGGTTCATATGACCCATCCATTTTTGAACATGGGCCTGTAGTCTATCACACGAAATGATGAAATCCACAGATACCTAGAAATGCCAACAATCAAAGAGGAAGTGAACAATTATTCCCAAAAGTACAAGCTAAGATTGGAAAAACATCCTAACACACTGGCACAGATATTGCTTCTAAACCCCAACACTAAACGCCTTAAAATATGGCACATATTGGAATTGGACGAGAGATGATGCTCCATAATTTACAGCACGAAAAGGGAGGACATTTATTGGAATGCCCCCTAAATTAACGAACAAACCTTCACAACTCCCTTGCAAATCTGATTATGGCCGGAGGGCCGATGGCAGATGGACTTATTGGAAAAAAAAATCATTAATGGAAGATGGCAGTGAAGTTGACGAAAATTTTGATGTCAACGGATTGTTGTCAAATCGCGATTATTCTCCCATGTCATCTGATCCAGAACTTAATATCACCGACCGACCAGAATCTTTTTTAACAACTACGTCAGCAAACTCTGCTTTGTTTCCGAACATACCTAAAAGAAAGCAATTCAAAGGGACCCAAGAATATACCTCGGCATCAGCTCAACTTTTACAATATTTACTTAAAGAAAAAGAGACAAATAAGGATGACGAGATTGACAAGTTTTTTTCGAGCATTGCAACAACAGTAAAAAAATAAATCGTTACAGCCAATCTGTTCTGAAGTCTAGAATATTCAACATGGCGTCTGAATTACAAGAAAAAAGAAAAAGGCGCAAAACTAACACTAAATCCTTAAATTCTCTGTGGGACATTAAACTACCTTTAGCTTATAAAAGACCACTTAACATTTCAAAGGCTAAATTCCAAACCTCATGGAGCTTTGTATTACAGGTGCAATACCTGAACAATACAAAATATTTTATGCCAATTTACCCCATTCGGATGCTGTAGAATTAGATGATAATAATATTTCAACCGATAGTGACGAATAAGAGTTCAATATTATGTGTTTGATTGTGAATCTGTTTTCTTTATCATAACTATTAAAATAATATTACTAATTAATAAAAAAAAATATTACTAATACTTATTACTAATGATACAGGATAATAACTCGGTCTCTAAAAACTCGTAACTCAATGTACGCACAAAGGAGTGACAGGCAGTTGGATTGCATGATACCTCACAATAATACCGCGTGTGCGTAACTAGAATCACTACCTACCCTCCATTCAAATATATTATTAAGACATTTTATTTTTATTGGTACACTATGTTTGGATATAATAACGGTGTTGTATTGGTACGGTTTTGCATGTCCGACCATCAGCGCACCATATTAACAAATTTAAATTAAGTACTTAGGAATGGGAGAAGTCAACCCACTGTAATACAGTGTTTACTAGCACAGGGGTTGTCAAACCTATTCGTATGTTCTTACCAACTTTTTAACATTGTATACCTACTGTTTATAAGGCACATCTACTAACAAATAGTACATAGTATTATAAAATAACATTTAGAATAACTATTTGTGCATTGAAATAGTTTAAGAACTTAGAATGAATAAATGATATTGATATTGATATTGAATTTCCTTTAAATGGAAGATGAAGAAAGTGAAATACGTCAAAGGGAAACAGAATGTGGGTTCATAATATCAACTTAAAAAGCCAGTGCTTTGGAGAGTTTCACACATTATTCCCAAACTTATTACAAAATGATAAACGATTTTGTACATATTTTCATATGACACCTTCAAATTTTATACGACTGCTAGAAATACTAGAAACGCATATAACAAAACAAAATACATGGTTTAGAATGGCATAGAAAGACTTGTTGTATGTTTGAGGTTAGTTATTGCCTTTATTACATCAAATGTTCAGTTACAAAAATAACACTGAAACAAATAACTATTATTTAAATTTTATGTATTGTAAGAAATTATCTATCAATTAAATTTAAAAAATAATTAATTTGTAAAAACCCTTTCGGGAGAACCTCTATAACACCTAGTGGCAGCGTAAAGGGATATAAAATCAGTATCCCTGGACCCTCTGTGTGTTTACAAAACTTTTATTGTATCAGTGACAGTTAAGTGAATTAACTACTATATCGAAGTGTCAAAAGTGAAATTATGACAGTGTTAATAACAACCGTGTTACTCTGTGCCCTGCTGTGCTACTCTGTGTCCTTCTGTGTCCCTCTGTGTCCTGTTGGAGAATCTCACCCGAACACTAACCATACGTGTTCACCACTAAGCCATCGGGATATTAGCAGTTCTCCGAAATGCAAGCGTCGCTGATCGTCGTAATCGCCGCCCACGTATTCATATGAATTGAGCATTGTTATTCAAAGACGATACATTGAATTTACCTTATCCTCAACATAAACAAATCCGTCTGGCCTCATCTCATATGCCTCTTGATGTCAAGAGCCCAGAATCCGCTGAGCAATCTCCGGTCTTACAAAGAATAACAGTGAAACAGTCAAATATCGAGATGGAACTAAATGTGTTATTTAAGTTTGTGAAACCACACGACGGGTGTCGTGAAACTCTCAATTCATTCGTCATAAATTGCGACAATGCTATTTCACTTGCCAGTGATGCACAAAAACCTATCTTGCTTAAGTGTATAAAGTGTGATAGTGTGACCCAAGATACAAGCTTTATTTTGAAAATGAGAACACAGCATACTCAACTAAAAAATACGTTATTTCATTGGTAACGACTTTAATTTTGGAACAAAACGCAGAAACAGAGACCGACGATACATCAAACGCTTCAACGCAAATAAGTCAAAAATCCATATGGACTCATTATTACAAAAAGATGCATAACATCATCCCGACGACCGCTTATTCAAGAGCAGTTGTGGAAGTCCAAAGATACATAGATGATAAAATACTGTCCAAGACTCATTCACCTAAAGGAACCTCCTCGTATACCTTGGTTCTCTAATGTTAAGTTGCGTAGAAAATTGTTAGTGGTGGCTCTCAGACTACGTTCCGGGCACACTCCACTAAATAGTTTTAAATACTTAATGAAAAAATCGGACACAAAAAATTGTTCAACTTGTTGTTCAATAGAAGATACCCACCATTTATTAGTGGAGTGTGTACGGAGTGAAGAAATGCGAGCCTCAATGAGGACTCAGTATTGCTTAAATTTTACAGATGTGGGTATTTTCCAAAGTGTTCTCGCGGTGCCTTTTTCTTCGGCCGCGAGAACTCTTTTTGAATTAATTATAAGAATTATAGAATCTTAAGAATTTAATTGTATTAAGATAGATCGTAGTTTTGTTAGGATATTATGGATCTGGCATAATCAAATAGTGATTAAATGATCCCAAAAAAAACCTGAATAAAAAAAAAATAAAAAAATTCACCTCTTGAATGGTGGATGATTAATCAAAACTCTTACCCACACTTGGCAATACCACGGTAATACTGGCGCGCAAAAACTTAACGTTCTCGCAACAAGTGTACCATGCGAAAGGTTGTTTTCGGTAGCGGGTATTTTGAATGATAGACGAACTCGTCTTGGTGTTCGAAAGGTCCAACAGTTGTTGTTCTCACAACATTTGTATACATATGTAGTTAAAAAAGTGTACAAAATTGTAAATAACTTCAACAGTGTGTCAACATTTGATATCTCTGGGCTAACTCCTTTGGAGATATTTGAGAAAATTTGGGATGCCAATATTATTGCTCTCATTGTCCGCGAAACCAACCGGTATGGGCGACAATTGCATAATAATACTTCAAAACCCAGCTCCAGATTAAGTCGGTGGAAAGATACCACAGACGACGAGATCTGGACGTTTTTTGGCATTATTATGCTGCAATCGCTCGTTGTGGTCAATTGTGAGCGAGAATACTGGTATCCCAAAATGGAAGAGCTGCGAGTTGGGAATTTCGGGGAGCTCATGGGCTACAACCGCTTCTTGCTTCTAAAAAGATGTCTACACTTTGTAGACAACACCTCTTTGCCCGCACATACCAACAAACTCCACAAAGTCATGCCGGTGATTGAACATCTCAATCAAACATTTAGCTCTTTTTACCTACCTGAGCAAAATCAGAAATAAATATTTTTGTATAGACAAGTGTATATTTTTATTTATTTCCTTATTGCCTAATATCTAATTAACGTAATTTGAAGTTAAACACCCTAGGTCACCGCTTTAAAATACAAGGATTAATTTTTAAATACAAGTGGCCCTCCGAAATGCGGTATCTCCATACTGTAAGGTTATTTTTAAAAAGTTGATTTGAGTTGTCAAAAATAATATAAAATTATTAATTTACCTAATGCAGGTAGTTTGATAAAATCGATATTTGGCTCATTCGATGTCATACCTACAATCTGTTGCTAGGTGGCCAACAAGATTGAACTTGCATAAATACGGGTGTTTCGAAGGTTTGAGTTCAGTCTCCTTCTGAGATTCGGAGCGATATCGCATATTTTCGGTATTTGGGTTGTGAACTGATAATTAGATGTTGTGATAGCAATCACGCTCTAATTAAATTATTTATTTTGGCATTAGTTTGTTTAGATTAAAACTCTCGGATAACCTTACACATTAAACTTGTGTTTTTTTTGTGTTGGTTTTGGAGAGGACATTCCAATAATTCGATAAAAATATTTAAATAATACCTGCTTTTCTGAGTGACGCCAATAATTCAGAAGCGGGACGTGTCTCACGTTGCCTTATTTTCGCTTTGGTATCTTTTTGTAAACAACCCACATTTGATTAAATTTTTTTATTGAGTTTGATTTGGTGATTTAAATTTCTAGTTTTTTTTTTAAGAATTTAGTCTTTTGTGTAGTGGAAAGTAATTTGCAATAAGTGGTTCAGATTTCGTATACATCGAATGAGAAGTTAGTCGTTTGGATTTATTGTTGATTTGATATTAAAACTGAGAGTTCGGCAGTTCAAGGATAGGTTTTAATGATTTGACGGAGGGCAGGATAGCCCATGATTTGGATTTGACTTAGGGCAAGGAAGCCCGCGACTGACATGACAAGATTATTTAGAAACACGAGGGCGTGTTAAATTCAGGACGGCCGAACTGTAAGGTTATTTTTAAAAAGTTGATTTGAGTTGTCAAAAATAATATAAAATTATTAATTTACCTAATGCAGGTAGTTTGATAAAATCGATATTTGGCTCATTCGATGTCATACCTACAATCTGTTGCTAGGTGGCCAACAAGATTGAACTTGCATAAATACGGGTGTTTCGAAGGTTTGAGTTCAGTCTCCTTCTGAGATTCGGAGCGATATCGCATATTTTCGGTATTTGGGTTGTGAACTGATAATTAGATGTTGTGATAGCAATCACGCTCTAATTAAATTATTTATTTTGGCATTAGTTTGTTTAGATTAAAACTCTCGGATAACCTTACACATTAAACTTGTGTTTTTTTTGTGTTGGTTTTGGAGAGGACATTCCAATAATTCGATAAAAATATTTAAATAATACCTGCTTTTCTGAGTGACGCCAATAATACTTATCGGATCGTAATACTACACCAGAGTCGTATTTTGAAAAACAAAAGACACAAAAGACTGCATTCTATAGCTTCATTCCTAGTAAACGTAAAAAATAACACTTAACAGTCTCACATTATCAAGTTGAGTCACAATTAACGCTTTTATGAAAACCGAGCCGCGCGGTGGCGTCGGGCCGGCAGGCATCAATAGAGTAAGGGCATAGCTCGGTGATTTATGATCGCCGCTTCGTGCAGATGAGCGGTGAAAAAAATCGGACACAAAAAATTGTTCAACTTATTGTTCAATAGAAGATACCCACCATTTATTAGTGGAGTGTGTACGGAGTGAAGAAATGCGAGCCTCAATGAGGACTCAGTATTGCTTAAATTTTACAGATGTGGGTATTTTCCAAAGTGTTCTCGCGGTGCCTTTTTCTTCGGCCGCGAGAACTCTTTTTGAATTAATTATAAGAATTATAGAATCTTAAGAATTTAATTGTATTAAGATAGATCGTAGTTTTGTTAGGATATTATGGATCTGGCATAATCAAATAGTGATTAAATGATCCCAAAAAAAACCTGAATAAAAAAAAAATAAAAAAATTCACCTCTTGAATGGTGGATGATTAATCAAAACTCTTACCCACACTTGGCAATACCACGGTAATACTGGCGCGCAAAAACTTAACGTTCTCGCAACAAGTGTACCATGCGAAAGGTTGTTTTCGGTAGCGGGTATTTTGAATGATAGACGAACTCGTCTTGGTGTTCGAAAGGTCCAACAGTTGTTGTTCTCACAACATTTGTATACATATGTAGTTAAAAAAGTGTACAAAATTGTAAATAACTTCAACAGTGTGTCAACATTTGATATCTCTGGGCTAACTCCTTTGGAGATATTTGAGAAAATTTGGGATGCCAATATTATTGCTCTCATTGTCCGCGAAACCAACCGGTATGGGCGACAATTGCATAATAATGCTTCAAAACCCAGCTCCAGATTAAGTCGGTGGAAAGATACCACAGACGACGAGATCTGGACGTTTTTTGGCATTATTATGCTGCAATCGCTCGTTGTGGTCAATTGTGAGCGGGAATACTGGTATCCCAAAATGGAAGAGCTGCGAGTTGGGAATTTCGGGGAGCTCATGGGCTACAACCGCTTCTTGCTTCTAAAAAGATGTCTACACTTTGTAGGCAACACCTCCTTGCCCGCACATACCAACAAACTCCACAAAGTCATGCCGGTGATTGAACATCTCAATCAAAGATTTAGCTCTTTATACCTACCTGAGCAAAATCAGAAATAAACATTTTTGTATAGACAAGTGTATATTTTTATTTATTTCCTTATTGCCTAATATCTAATTAACGTAATTTGAAGTTAAACACCCTAGGTCACCGCTTTAAAATACAAGGATTAATTTTTAAATACAAGTGGCCCTCCGAAATGCGGTATCTCCATACTTATCGGATCGTAATACTACACCAGAGTCGCATTTTGAAAAACAAAAGACACAAAAGACTGCATTCTATAGCTTCATTCCTAGTAAACGTAAAAAATAACACTTAACAGTCTCACATTATCAAGTTGAGTCACAATTAACGCTTTTATGAAAACCGAGCCGCGCGGTGGCGTCGGGCCGACAGGCATCAATAGAGTAATGCCGCATTTTCATTAGGGGACATTTGTAGCGCGACTCTGTCGCTCGACACGAAATTCACGTGTCTCGCGCGATGTCGCCCGACGTCGTCCGACGTCGCTTGGGACATTTACGGGTCGCGCAACTTGTCGCTAGTCGATGGTCTGCGAGCGTCGACGCGCGCGACTTTCGTGTCCCTCGACAGTCGCCGGACAGGCTTTGAGTGGTGAAAACGTGTGTCGCTTTGTGTTGCGAAAATGGCAGTAGTGTGGTCCAACGAGAATATATTGACCCTGATCGAGATGTATCAAAATTCGCAATTATTGTGGGACACTTCACATCGTGATTATAAAAACAAAATTAAAAAAAATGATGCATGGGAATCTATCGCGACTACATTAGATATACCTAGAAAAGACGTCGAGGGAAAAATGCATAACTTAAGGTCTCAGTTTCTCAGGGAGAGAAAAAAAATTGCAAGCTCAAAATCCACTGGAAGTGGAAGTGGGGATGTTCACAAAAGTACCTGGTTTGCGTATGATTCGCTGCTTTTCCTAGTAAAAGGGTCGACAAGTTCAGGCAGTATGGACACTATGAATACTCAGGTAAGCTCCCGTTAATATTGTTTCTATTTTTTTTATTTTGTACCAGTTTACAAATCATTTTTGAGTTAAACAATTTGACAGAAATGAAACAAAAAATTAGGGCTAATTCGGGCGTATAGTATTTTTTGTTTTGCACGCTTGTTTTACTAGGACTGTTATAAATCTGTATCTAGAGCCACGGTCGTCAAAGTGCGTACCATGGGTTACCATTTCAGGATTTGTCCTGAGATATTTTTGTCTATTTTACTACATAATTCCATGAAATCTAAACCGATTTTAATAATTCTTTTTTTATTTGAAAGTGCACCTCACATATAATTTTTTTTCAATTTTGGTGAAGATCTGACAAATAATATCAGAGCTAGAGGATGGAACTCTTAACGGATAACAGCAATTCACTCGCATAAAGGTTAACGATCTTATTAAATGCATTTCATACATATTTATAAGGGTCTTGACCATCTATAATTAATATGGCTTCACCAATGAACTCCAGTTCTTCAATCTTGATGTTGCTGGCTACTAACCACCTAGAACCTGAACAGTGGATATTGAGGGATTTTCGATTGTGAATTTATATTATAGGTAGGTACCAACTAAGAACTAATACACTAGTGGTTCGCCCCGAACTGAGACCTCGCGGTGATTCAAACGGTATCCCGTAATTATGCATAAATATATTATTGTTATATATTAGTACTTGAAAATAATAATACTTGATGTAAAAGTATTTTTTGCAATAGTGAATGAGAGCGCCATCTATTAACATCATTGTGAATTGAAAATACTAAGGCTCTTTAAAAATGAAATAATTTTGTTTGTGTATAATATTTATCTAATTTTAGTATTTGTTGTTCAAGTACAGTTTAAAAGCCAAACTTTGCGTAATTTTCACGTTTTAAAGTATACAATATAGGCTCCACCTGTAAGTACGGTGAGTTTGTTTTGTAGCTTACCCGTGCGAAGCCGGGGCGGGTCAACTAGTTTTCAATACAAGAATTAACGAAAATTACTTTTCGAGAAGTACGACTGCAACGTATCGATATTTTTAAATGATATTTTTTTTGTGAATCACTGGATATTGAACTATAGTGTTATATATTTTTGGAATCTACTCATCATTTTCTAGTTGATGATAGTATACTTAATCTCATTTTCGAAAAATTTTTTCAACTTCAGTCTTTAATGCGGGACCATAGTCACCCCATCAATTTTTTTTTAATTTTACTAGCCTATGTCACCTGGAATAAGCTAAGGATTCTAACAATACCTCATTCATAAAAACCGTTCAGGCGTATAGAAGTTATGGTGGAATATAGGAACTCACATACATACATACATACTTGAACCCTGAAAACAATATACTCCTTTTTTCAAGCACAATATACTCCTTTTTTCAAGCAGTCGTATAAAAATACAGCTTATATTCTATAGATAATCTTCCTTTGGTAATAAATGCACAATTAAAATCTCTGTAGTTTTTTATACAATTTATTTTTATTTCTTGTCTTTTGTTCTTCGCCTGCGAAACTGTGATTTAATGTTTGTTTTACACTGATTTTTTCCTTTTATAGTCATCCGAAAGTTCGGTGGCACTCGAAGAAATACCAGTGGCATCGCAAGTATTAACGCAACCACCAGAGGCATCAACGTCGCCGCCATTACCAACTCAACCAATACCGGTGCCGCTTCCAAATACTCAAAATAAAAGGAAAAAAGATGATCTGAGTGAGGTATATGAAATAATGAAGAGCGCAAAAGCCAGGATGGATCAACCAAAAGACGAATTTCAAGTTTACGCCGACTATGTAGCTTCTGAGTTAAGAAATATAAAGAATGAACATGCTGTGCTACAGGCGAAGTACTTTATTAATAATATCTTATTAGAGGCTAGGATGGGAAAATACAACTATGCAGAATACCAAACGGGAAGTAATTCAAGCCATACTCAAAGTTATGGATACCGTTCTGCTCCTCAACAGTCATCCTATTCGACAAATTCTGTTAATGATGATATAGTAACTGCTAATGCTTCTCATGTTAATAATGATAATGAAGCACCAACTGCACCAACTTTCACAGAATTACGACAAATTGAGAATATTGAAGAACTAGTTTCCCGCTTTGAATCAGAAACGCAGAACAAAGAATAATTATAATACTTATAATAATACTAATAACGTTGATTTTCTGTCACTTAAACATAGATTTTTAAAAAATAATAGTTAATAAATACTTAAAAATAATGAAAACTTATTAGTTAGTAGTTTTTTTTATATGATGCTAAGTTTATTATCATTTATTCCTTGGTCTTTAGCCCAAAGCTATAAAAAACATCATTCAAATTTCTTGCAGCCTATGATTGAATAGTTTGCCATGGGACACTTCCTTGAGCACTGCAGAAATATTCAGCAAAGAGGTTTCTTATTGTCTGAGCGGATTGAGGAGGAGGTCTGCCTTGCCTACTTAAGTTCCTCATATTATTATTTGTCAACTCCCTTCGCCACGAACCTTCCACAACATTATGACCAGCGTCTTCAAAATCAAATGTGGTATTTGGTGTATACCTCGCGGTTGAAGTTGTATTACGTCTCAGGAAATTATGTAGGTACACGCAAGCCATTACAACTAATTCAGCATTTACTGGACGTAATGGGATAGCTTTACGAAATACGCGAAACACTACAGACATAATGCCAAAAACATTTTCAACAATTCTTCTTGCTCTTGACAGCCTGTAGTTGAAAATCCGCTTTAAGCTTCCCTTTTCATGAATGCCGGGGTAGGGCCTCATCATGTTTTCAGAAAGTGCAAATGCACTATCTCCCACTAGAACGTATGGTATTTTCGGACCACCTTGGACCAGTGGCTCAGGATCTGGTAAATTCAGTTGCTCTTCATTAAGTGCTTTATAAAATGTAGTCTCCTGGAATACTCCACTGTCAGACGACTTCCCTTTTGCACCACAATTAACATATACAAAGTTATACTCAGCATCCACAATTGCTAAGAGAACTAAGCTAAAATTCTCTTTGTAATTATAATAATCACTGCCAGAATTGGGTGGCGCTTCTAGTAACACATGCTTTCCATCTATCGCTCCGATGCAGTGAGGAAAATTCCATAATATTTCAAAATTACGAGATTTCTCTTTCCATTCATTTACATCGGTTGGCGTCTGAAATACAAGAATAATATTAATAAATTAACATACAATATTAAGTATCAATATAAAATTTAAAATACCAATATAGTTTACCGTAACCCTTACTTACGGTAAACGTTTATGGTATTATTACTGTAAGTAAGGGTACATGAGATTAAATAATATTAAATACTTACTTTAACAAAAGAATTTAATGCCTTTATCAATTCTTTGCAAACTTCTGGTATAGTATGACAAATTACTGATTTTGACACTCTAAAAGTATAGGACAATGAACCATAACTATCGCCAGTTGCCAAGTATCTCAATGTTATAGCGAGTCTGATGTGAGGGTCGATAGATTTCCGAAACTTTGTATCTTGCTTGACTACGGCCGGCCCAACCATATTTAAAAGTATCTCAAAATCGGTTCTAGACATTCTAGTAAAATTTTCGAAAGATCCATCGCGCATTCGAAGACTGGTTATTAAACTTGAACTTTCCCTTTGGAGCAAATATTCCCGGACCCACCACCTCTTTTTTTTACGTTTTGCTAATGTCTTCCGAATAATTATGTAAGCTGCACTGAACAACACTACTTCCTCGGGCGACATACTGATCACGACTGGCCAATGTGAACGAGTCATATGTCGCGGGACATTGTCCCACAACTTTTGCAGAGACAACTACGTGAATGTCGAGCGACAAGTATCTGCGACATGTCGCCTAGTGAAAATGCGCCTTAAGGGCATAGCTCGGTGATTTATGATCGCCGCTTCGTGCAGATGAGCGGTGAAAAAAATCGGACACAAAAAATTGTTCAACTTATTGTTCAATAGAAGATACCCACCATTTATTAGTGGAGTGTGTACGGAGTGAAGAAATGCGAGCCTCAATGAGGACTCAGTATTGCTTAAATTTTACAGATGTGGGTATTTTCCAAAGTGTTCTCGCGGTGCCTTTTTCTTCGGCCGCGAGAACTCTTTTTGAATTAATTATAAGAATTATAGAATCTTAAGAATTTAATTGTATTAAGATAGATCGTAGTTTTGTTAGGATATTATGGATCTGGCATAATCAAATAGTGATTAAATGATCCCAAAAAAAACCTGAATAAAAAAAAAATAAAAAAATTCTCCTCTTGAATGGTGGATGATTAATCAAAACTCTTACCCACACTTGGTAATACTGGCGCGCAAAAACTTAATGTTCTCGCAACAAGTGTACCATGCGAAAGGTTGTTTTCGGTAGCGGGTATTTTGAATGATAGACGAACTCGTCTTGGTGTTCGAAAGGTCCAACAGTTGTTGTTCTCACAACATTTATAAACTATGTAGTTAAAAAAAAAGTGTACAAAATTGTAAATAACTTCAACAGTGTGTCCGGAAATGAACTAGCGATATTTTTTTTTTGAGGAAGGGTTATGATTTTAGCAGTCTATATATGTGGGTATGTTTGTATCCAGATTCTGTGTGTTCCACCGTAGCGCCTAAACTACTGGGCCGATTTTGATGAATGAGGTGTCAATCGATTCGTCGTAAGGATCCGGGTGACATAGTCTACATTTTATACGAAAAAAAAAAGATTCCGACGAATTGAGAACCTCCTCCTTTTTACGAAGTCGGTTAAAAAAATTTAATTTAAAAGGTTTTTTTTTGCTATTGTATCGAGTGGGTGTCAAATGAAAGAGGAGATAATTCTGAGTTCATAAATATTTTACTACAACATTAAAATAAACCAAGCGACAGAAAAACAATTTTAGTATAATATTTCAGCGTTTATTAAGACGATCGCAGTCGGGTTTCGACTTTTTATTACTCCAACGACACGAAAGAGAGGAAGGCCTGCTTTAATTAAAAATAAGCCAAAACGACGCCGCATTGATATGCCCCCTAGATAAGTCGCTGAAGAGGGAATCTGTCATTGGGCCACATGGGCAAAGGACCGCCAGCGCTGCAAAATTTGCAGCCTAAAATCTTCTATTTACTGCAGCATGTGCGCTTGCTATCTTTGTTTTAATAAGGATAGAAACTGCTTCTAATCATTCCACGTTTTACAGAGGGGCTTATTAAATCAATTGAACTGATTCGACAGATATCTGTGATAAGCAGTGCAATAAAACTATCATTTTATCAAATATGCCGAGGCCGTCATCAACATCATCGGCACACACTGAAGCTACCCACCATTCGCCTATTCAACCTACATCGGTCTCACTAAACACTTTTGTAACAGAAGATGAGTCTCAAATGCATATTAAGAGATTACTACAATAACTACACTAATCTTGTATAAAACTTTGTATGCTTAAGACTACATGGGTTTATTTTTTATTAAAATGCCGAGGGCAACTTTGAACTAATATTAGAAGAATTTTTTAAAAATTCATAAAAATGGCAAAAACCAAATTAGAGCAGTCATCAAGACACCTCTGTTTTGAAAAAAATGTCCACCAAAAACAAACACAGAGACTTAGTCTGAGATCTACAGAGTGCACTTTGACTTTACTCAGACTTAAGTTTCAGTTTAAAAGAGACAGATTTATATCAGCGATATAACGCTGTCTCGTTTTAACAGTGACTTAAGTCAGAGCTAAGAGCTCAACGGAGACAATATCGGATTGCGAACCACGCGTTCCGGTAGAAGAGTACGGTTTCCGGATTATTATCGTCCGTAGACACGGCCTCTGGAGGGGAGTGATGTAGGTTACACTGTACACACATACTTATTTAAAAATAAATGTTTGAAAAAATAAAAAAAACCTTCACTCAATATATACTCGTACGTCAAGACTGTTTTGTTAATGTTGTTTATTTGTTGTGAGAAAAATTAAAACTAAATTTTACGAAGGAACTCGTGTCGTTTAATTATTTTATCATCAACGCACTGAGGATTCCTTTAGTGCGCTCTATAGATCTCAGCCTTAGAGGAAACATTGGGGGACTTTGCTCCTCCATATTCTACAGTTGCAGGGTGAGCCAAGGAGTTTAAGCTGGGCAGAACATCCACTGAAGATAACTTGGAAAAAGTCAAAGATTGTGTTGATAGATCGAAGAGTGACTCAGGCATGAAGCTGAGGTCACAGGGACCTCATATGACAGCGTTCGATAGATCCTTGTGAACAAATTGCACATGAAAAAGGTCTCTGTAGGTTGCGTACTGAGAATGTTAACCGATAGACAACGCTCCGGCTCACAAAGCCGCAGTTCCGATGGCTTTGTTATGTTTCTGTTGATACATGATTAATCAAAAAGATCCAAACTTTTTTTTTCTTTATTTATTTAAGGGCTTTTATACATTTTATATGTACATGTCAGCCCTATTATAATCTAATTAAATACAACAATACAAGAAAATTCTTAACTTAACAAAATAAACACGAACTATTTATATTTAGTACAGTTCATGGAGCCATACGATACAAACCGCGCGCCGCCAACGACACTCGCTTCGACTGATCAACCAATCGCGTGCAACCGCTATTCGCCAGCCAATCACGTGTGCTCAAGTTGTTTGCCGGGCGTCATATTTTGTTTTACCGTTCTTGGAGCC
This sequence comes from Maniola jurtina, assembly GCF_905333055.1. NCBI lineage: Eukaryota > Metazoa > Arthropoda > Insecta > Lepidoptera > Nymphalidae > Maniola > Maniola jurtina. Next base: position 2,903,116 of record NC_060054.1, on the reverse strand, counting down.
ATACGATACAAACCGCGCGCCGCCAACGACACTCGCTTCGACTGATCAACCAATCGCGTGCAACAGCTATTCGCCAGCCAATCACGTGTGCTCAAGTTGTTTGCCGGGCGTCATATTTTGTTTTACCGTTCTTGGAGCCATACGATACAAACCGCGCGCCGCCAACGACACTCGCTTCGACTGATCAACCAATCGCGTGCAACCGCTATTCGCCAGCCAATCACGTGTGCTCAAGTTGTTTGCCGGGCGTCATATTTTGTTTTACCGTTCTTGGAGCCATACGATACAAACCGCGCGCCGCCAACGACACTCGCTTCGACTGATCAACCAATCGCGTGCAACAGCTATTCGCCAGCCAATCACGTGTGCTCAAGTTGTTTGCCGGGCGTCATATTTTGTTTTACCGTTCTTGGAGCCATACGATACAAACCGCGCGCCGCCAACGACACTCGCTTCGACTGATCAACCAATCGCGTGCAACCGCCATTCGCCAGCCAATCACGTGTGCTCAAGTTGTTTGCCGGGCGTCATATTTTGTTTCTGAAGTTCACGGTGAACTTTTGCAGTAGTCAAAATACAAAAACAAAAGGTTTACCAGAAGAAGAGGGGCAAAATGGAAGTTTCGACCTACTCTATTAATGACCAACTGATTTTGATAGACCGTATACATACATCATATAATCTATCTATTCACCTACCTATAGACATTGTGAGGAAGTTGTATGTTATGAAGTTGAGGTAACAATTAGATTTTGGAAAGTCTACGTAGGTACCTAGGTGCCTGTGTTTCTGTAATCGGAGGCATTGTGATATTTTGGTTTTGCTTATGACCTTATGCTATATTGTTTATATTTTATGGTGTCGACTGAAGAAGGTAAGTACCTACCTACCTAAGTACATTTATCGTGTCAATCAGGAAGACGAGGACACTATCGCCCAGTGAATGGACCCCTAAGGGCAGGTCCTTAACCAACTTCCTGATTCGTCTATCCAATAGTCTAGAGTAGAGTAGGCCGGCGACCCTGAGAAGTCGGCAGCTTGCTGTGGCACAAGCTGCCGTGCCTGCATGCAGGTGCATGAAGGCAGGGAAGTGCATCGCTCATATGCTAATGACCAACAGAATGCAATAGTTATCTGTGATGGTACTTATTTACACAGAAAAGTACAAACTATCTGTTCCAAAAAGAGACATTAGTCCAGTCAAAATAGACATTTGACTTAGCCAAAATTCGCATAGAGCTGGAAATTGCCAGAGATGTTAAATACATCATTATAAATGAAATATCAAAAATCCCCTTCGATCCTACTTCTGCAAAAAAATTTATTCAAGGTCAAAAGTATAAAATTAAGGTTTTTCCATTTTTCTCGAAAACAGTAAGTATTATCGTGAAAATAGGTCGGACAAAAGTTGTAGATCATACAATTCTCTACAAAAATGGTCTAGTCACTTTTTCTCTTACGACTCACCATTCGTAAGATATCGCGGTTTTAATTATTAGAAAATTCATATTTTACATAATATGCACTAAAATGCAGCTTGTATACGTCACCGGACGTTCAATATAAATGAAAATAAGAAACTATTCGTTTGTGTTACTTACACAATAAAACTTGTATAAATTAAATGAGGATTTTAAAATATAAGACTATACTGTCAGTCCCTAATTCCCTTCGTCGGTAACCTTGAGTAACATCTGCTAACTACGTCATTGTTCGAGTGTGGAGGGTCGCATACCTGCTTATTTTTGAAGAAAGTAAATGAAATGACTCAGTATATACGTTATATATATGTTAGTTTTGAAAATTCCTGTGCAGTGAGCAGACGTGCATATTGGTAATATTTTCAATTTTAATTTGTGCTGTTAAATAATTTAAACAAAATGTCAGAAGTTTGTTTCATTTGTGATAAACCTTTGAAAGAAAGTGAAGTTGTTGTTGTTGATCGTGGAATGAAGACTTTGATTGATGCAAGTGTTGAAAGAAATGATAATTTTTTTGAATACTTAAAGGACAAGCAATCTGTGACAGTCCACGTGCAGTGTCGTAAAATGTATACTCGAAAGAGTAGTATTGTTGCAGCTAAAAGACAGCGTGAGACAGAACAAGGTAGTACATCCACGATAAGTCCACCTCATACTAGAGCACGAGTAAGTGAGCCAGACTTCAACTTCAAAAAATATTGTTTATTTTGCGGCGATGAAGCAAATGAAGAAGCTGAAAAGAAGAAAGCGCAAAATGCTCGTCGTAAAATTTATAACGTATCTACACTTGAATTTAAAGATTCCATTTTAAAGGTAGCTCGGACTCGTTCTGATGACGCAGCAAAAGCTGTTATTGCCCGCATTGAGTATGAATTTGACTTAGTTGCTGCTGAAGCTAAGTACCACAATAACTGTTATAATATCTTTCTGAGGCCTACTACGGGATATAAAGTTGGTCGTCCCGAAGATGATTCAGTAAACTTGGCGATGGAGGAAATATTTCAGTACATTGAAAATAATGATGATTGCCAATTTTCATTACAAGAATTAAAAGATATCGGCAAAAATCCAACTATAGATAATAAAACAATTAAAAGAAGATTAAAGTTAAAGTATGGTGATAAAATTATTATAACTGAGAAGAAAGGAAGTTTAACAATTATCTGTTTTATTGATAATCAGTACGATATTCTTAATAAAGCTTGGTATGAAAATAAAAAACAAAATACAAACGAAGAACGATTCAGAATATTGAAAGCTGCTGCAGCAATTATTCGAGAGGATATTCAATCTGTAGTGATTGATAATGATAATTATCCCCCGCCGAGTCAAATGTTTGAAAATATCAACAGCGATATTCCGGAGTCCTTGACTTATTTTTTGGAGCAAGTAATTTTAAAAAATCGACGATTTAAATTAGATCATTTGAAATTAATATGTACAACTATCAGCCACTGTATAATGACTGCTGTTCGGCCTAGGTCTTTCAAATCAAGATTGCAATTGGGTTTATCAGTTTTTTTTCATCGACGATTTGGATCAAAACGTCTTATACAGATTTTTTCGTCTTTCGGATTGTGTGCATCATATAATGATACTATAATGTATGAGGCAGCAGCAGTTCTGCATCGTCCACCGCATATTTTGCCACCAAAAACTGGCACATTTATTCAGTATGTTGCAGTCAATGCGGTCAATGTTGCGGTCATAATACGCTTCACATCATGGGGATCATTAAAATTATTACTCCAAAAAGTTCAGTTATAGCAGAAGAGCCTATATTACGAACAAACATACTTCCTTCAGCGCAACATTTTGCAGAAAAAGCTCATGTGCCAATACAAGTCTATCAAACAGATAGTGTGGTAGGATATAGCAAAATAGCTGTGCAGGATTTTGATTATGAAAATAATACAACAACATCTTTACTTAAAAAAGTAGATATGTATGGGAAGTGGAAAAACTTATTATTGCCTGGTTGGAATGGTTATATTGAACATTTAACAAGTAATATTATAAATTTTTCGGAATCTCGAATTTTATTTTTACCATTTATTCATCAACCAGCGAGTAACTACAATACCATATACACAACTTTACTGTGTGCTTTAGAAGATGCAAAACGTTATGGCCACGATTATTGTGTTATTACTTTTGATCAACCTTTGTACGCAAAAGCTCGAGAAATCGTATCCGCAGCGCCTGAAGGATCTGATTTATCGAAGATCATAGTAAGACTTGGAGGTTTTCATTTACTCATGTCTTTTTTTGGAGCGATTGGATATATTATGCAAGGAAGTGGTATAAAAGAAGTACTTTCTTTGATTTATGCACCTAATTCATTAGAAAAAATGCTCAATGGTCATGCTTACGCGAGAGCTGTTCGAGCTCATACCTTGCTACATCTTACTTTAGCAACAATAATATCCAAAGAGCTTGTTCTCGATAGTGAGATGGATGAAAACCTTACAAATACAATTGAACTTATAATAAATAAAACTATTTCCTATAATGATATTGAACAAGGCGATGAAATAGCTGAAGCATTACTTTATCAGTTTAATGAAAAACTACAGGAGCACGAAGAACGAGGACCTACAGCAAAACTATGGATACAATATTTTCATATGGTGTCTATTGCAAAGGAATTTATAAGAGCTGAACGTATGGGTGATTGGCGAGCTCATTTGAATTGCGTTAAAGAAATGCTTCCTTATCTTCATGCGTCAGGACATTTTAATTATGCCAAGTCTGCGCATTTATATCTACAAGATATGATGCAATTAGAGAACTTGATGGATCCTAGTGTTTATCATAGGTTTATTGAAGGATTTTTCACTATTAGACGTTCTGATAAATTAAATTGTGGGACTTCGACGGATATGGTGATTGAACAATCAATGATGAAGTGTATGAAAACAGATGGAGGTGTTGCTCGAGGGAGAAGTACGCAAGAAAGTGTCATTAGTAAATGGGTTTATGGCATGCATACGATGAATACTGTGTGTGAAGGATTGGAATATCTCGCAAATGTTAGAATGGACACAACAGACCAGCATGTGGATGCAAGCGATTCTCGTGTAAAGAGAGATATTGAAGATATTAATAAACTTATGGAGTGGCTCTTATTACATGATCCGTTTCCTATAATTCCAAAAATTATGTCTATTGCCAGCGGAGTTGTCGGCGATGAGAAAATTAATTGTCATAATGCTCGTGCAGTTGGACTTGCTTCTATAAGCAAAATGACTGGCCAAACGTTTAATAATATTAAATTAAAACGCGCTGATAGAGTACTTCCTCTTTTAAATGCAAGTAGCGTCATAAAGGTACATGATGAAAAGGTGCCTATAGACCCTGTATTATTATTTCAACGCATGAGCATTACTAAGGCATTCGAAGATGAACTTGAAACATTCTTCGCATATGAATTAGCTCCTTACCCATTATCACTCTTTGATGAAGTGGGAATGCGTAAAACTATGAAGTCGGCTCTTTATAATTGCTTTGAATGTTTAAACTCCGAAATTGATAACACAAATGCTATCTACATCATCGATGGAGGGTATCTATTACACCGTGTTGTGTGGGATCGAGATGAAACATTTCATACTATTTTTGAAAAATATGTTCAGTATGTACAAAGACATTTTGGTCATAACAGTACGATTGTATTTGATGGCTATACTAATCATACGAAAAATATTAAAGCTGCAGAACAACGTCGTCGGACTACAAAAACATCTTCATCTGTTGATATCGTTTTTGATCGATATATGAAAGTTCCAACAAACCAACAACAATTTCTTGCAAATACTCACAATAAGTCTCGCTTCATTTTAATGCTATGTGAAGAATTTGCAGCTGCTGGTATTTCAATAAAACAAGCTGATAATGATGCTGATGTCCTTATAATTGAAACAGCAATAGAACAATGGAAAAGTTCAAATACAACTGTCGTTGTTGGGGAAGACGTTGATTTGTTGATATTACTGACTGCACGGACTCCAAATGATAAAATTATTTACTTTTTAAAACCTGGGAAAGCTCAAGTACAATCAACAATATATTCATCACAAAGTCTGACTGCATATCCGAAATGTCAAGCTCATATTTTATTTTTACATGCAATAACTGGTTGCGATACTACATCAGCCATTTTTAAAAGAGGTAAAACATCAGTATTTAAATTGTTTGAAAAACGTAATGATTTAATTCATTGCGCAGAAGTATTCACAAAGATTGACTCTTCTCCACACGACATCGTTACAAATGGAATTCGTTTTCTTCTTGCAATGTATGGTGCTCCAAAAAAAATTGATTCTATAGACAAATATAGATATTTGAAGTTTGTAAAATCTGCATGGAACAATAAAACAGTACAGTTGTCTTGTCTGCCTCCAACATCTGCTTCTGCCTTTCAACACTTGTATCGTGTGTATTATCAAGTTCAAGTGTGGCTAGGCAATGAGCTGGACCCAGAAGAATGGGGTTGGAAATTAACAGACAATTATTTGGAGCCAATTCAAACTTTACTCCCGCCTGCTCCAGAAAAACTACTTAATACTATTTTTTGTAAATGCAAGACGGATTGTAGTAAGAATTGTGGCTGTCAAAAAGTAGGATTATTTTGTTCGCCAGTATGCATCAATTGTCAGGGTCAGACTTGCTCCAATATTGAAACGAATACAACAGATGAAGATATTTATGATATTAATGAAGAGACAATTGATGCATCCCTTTTCTTAGAACAGCAAACAGAAATTCTGCAAGAAGAAGAGAATGAAGACGAAGAAATAATTGTTGAAGTAGAATTAGACAATTATCTTATATAATGATGACATGTAGAAAAAAACAACCTATTCCACTTTAATCATTAGCAATATTACTATTCTTTCAATTAATAGGATACGATCTGATCAAACTTTCTTTATTACAATAGATCGTGGAGTATACCTACTGGGGAAACCACGTTAAAAAAAATGCGCCAAGTACATTACCTCATAGGTGGTGCGGAAATGTGTGCTATTATGTAAAATATGAATTTTCTAATGATTAAAACCGCGATATCTTACGAATGGTGAGTCGTAAGAGAAAAAGTGACTAGACCATTTTTGTAGAGACAACTTTTGTCCGACCTATTTTCACGATAATACTTACTGTTTTCGAGAAAAATGGAAAAAACCTTAATTTTATACTTTTGACCTTGAATAAAATTTTTTGCAGAAGTAGGATCGAAGGGGATTTTTGATATTTCATTTATAATGATGTATTTAACGTCTCTGGCAATTTTCAGCTCTATGCGAATTTTGGCTAAGTTATGACTTATTTTTGTCTATTTTGACTGGACTACATTCACTCCATAAGTATCGGAACTTAGTAAAACCTTTTATGATAGAGTGTTGCGATGGGTACATTCTTGATGCTGTAGGACCATAGCCTGCCACTACGAATGATGCATCAATCATGAGAGATTTATTGAGCTAAGAAAGTTTTATTCAGTTTTTCAGAGAAGACGATGCTTTCATCCTGGACAGAGGCTTTCGAGATAGTGTTGACGCCATTTACGAGCGTGGCTTCCTAGCCCATCTACCAGAAAGCTTATCACCAGGTCAGTCTTCGTCGTCGGTCGTCTTGTTTAATTTCTTATCTATATTTGCTGAATAATTTTTTTTTTTCATTTTCAGATGACTTGTGTTAATCTTCTCGCAATGTATGATCATTTGAATGTAGGAATTACAAGAACCAACAATCAACATACATACATGACAGAAAATTGTATGAATTCAATATTTTCAATGTAAGACATCTAAATATCATGCTCGTTTGCTCATATAGGTAATACAAGCAAACGAGTAAGCTGAAAAAGCACAACTTCATTCGACAAATAGGCAAACTCTACTAGCGACAACAACAAACATTCTATGTAGTTTTTTTCTAGTTTAAATAAAGCTCCTCCCACCCCCCGCGCTCCGCTAAAGTCCCACAAGGTGAACGTTCAATCACCGGGAGTACTAATGACACTTAACGTGACAATAACATGATGACAAGCTACACAGATTTTAAAGATGTCAACGATGGCCCAACAAGCTAGCTCTGTGGCACTGTTCACTATTCCATCAGTCACAGTCTACGAAGTTAGCCAAAGTCCAAACAAGGTGAGGACAAACTCGCCTCCAGAAATCGACAAGGAGAACATCCGACCCAATAACCTTTTAAGAGCACCTGAAGATAGTGCAGCAGCAAAAATGACTAGTGTAAAAATGATTTCATTTAATTGCCGATCGGTCAAGCGTTCCTGCCAGCATATTCGAGATCTATGTAGTGACTATCAGGTTATCGCGATTCAGGAGCCCTCGCTTCTACCTCATGACCTTGACTTCCTGAATACTAAATAAAACGAAACGAATAAACTACAGCCTAAATGCAGTACTCCTGTGTCGGTGGGTGGTTTACACAACCATAAAGATATAGCAAACTTTTTTTTTTTTTTCTTTAATCTGGCTTTACTCTGATTAGCCAATGTCAAGTTTGTGATATTTTCAAGTTATTGAATTTATACAAGTATGGACTCCGTCTGCGCCGGCGCCCGGCGACATACGCGCGGCGCCCCTTCAGAGCGCCTCCCAGTCAGTTCCACCACCAAAAAACACCAACCAACACAAAAACCAGCCACTCTTAACAAAAAAAACACTCCAAACAAGCACAGCACGCGCGCCAGCAAACGCCGTCGCAGACGAAGTCCTATAGCAAACTTATTTGTAAAATAAATTCCGCGTAGACTGGCCGATAGTCGGCGCGTGCCCTAGCGCCGAGTCAGTCTCCGGTGGCGGCGCGAGCGCGGGAGAGTCGCGCGCGCTGCATGTGTCGGCCGACGAGCTGGCGCGGTGCGTGCGCGGCAAGTCCCCGGGCCACGACCACCTCAGCGTGGAGCATGTGCTATATGGGGGCCCTAGGCTCTTCCAAATAATGGCTACATTATACAATTCATGTATCGATCATAGCTATCTTCCTGTAAATATGACGAAAACAAATGTAATACCGATCGTTAAAAACAGAGCTGGTGACGTCTCCGACCCTAAAAACTACCGCCCTATTTCTCTTGCAACGATATTCTCAAAAAAATTTGAGAGATTGTTAATATCTCACTTAAATTGCACTATCGAATTACACTGCGGTCAATTTGGCTTTCGTAGCGGTTTATCAACAGACTTAGCTATTTTTGCCTTAAAAAGTACTAGAATAGAACTAGTAGAACATCCGACCTAATAACCTTTTAAGAGCACCTGAAGATAGTGATGAGTTCAGTGTTGCCAACCCGAATTTTAGAAAATTGGTAGATTATGTGCCAAATGTTGGTAGAAGTTGGTAGAATGTAAAATGCAAAATTGGTAGATCTACCACCTCAATTTAGAAGATTTTTCAAGATTAAAAATAATTCAAATATATATAAAGTGGTGATATTATGTCAAACTAATTAAAAAAAACCGCACGATTTGCACGTTAAATCAAAAACTAATAAGCATAAAAAAAACTGTTTTAGAATGCACAGATAAAGCCCTTTCATAATATGATACCCCACTTGGTATAGTTATTTTACTTACTAGATCTCGTTCCAACCAATTTTTACTCGTGCTTTTGTTATGGTCTATTAATTGATACTCGGAACAATTTTCGGTGGAAGTTTGCATGGTAATGTACATCATATTTTTTTTTTTGTTTTATCATTGTCTTATTTTAGAAGTTACAGGGGACACACACACACACATTTTACCACTTTGGAAGTGTGTCTCGTGCAAACTATTCAGTTTAGAAAAAAAAGGATACTTATTAGAAACCTCAATATCATTTTTGAAGACCTATGCATAGATACCCCACCCCACATATGGGTTTGATGAAAAACAAAATTTGGAGTTTCAGTTCTAAGTATAGGGAACCCCCAAAATTTATTGTATTTTTTCTATATTTATCTGAAAATCTTAATGCGGTTCACAGAATACATCTACTTACCAAGTTTCAACAGTATAGTTCTTATAGTTTCGGAAAAAAGTGGCTGTGACATACGGAGGGACAGACAGACAGACATGACGAATCCTTAAGGGTTCCGCTTTTTGCCATTTGGCTACGGAACCCTAAAAATAGGTAGTTTTTAGGTCTAGGTTGGTAGATAGGTAGATTGAAGTGAAAATTGGTAGATCTACCAAAAAGTTGGTAGATATGACATCACTGGATGAGTTCACCACGCCTACACACTACGCGGGCACAAACTCCGGCTTAAATAAAGCTCCTCCCACCCCCCACGCTCCGCTAAAGTCCCACAAGGTGAACGTTCAATCACCGGGAGTACTAATGACACTTAACGTGACAATAACATGATGACAAGCTACACAGATTTTTAAGATGTCAACGATGGCCCAACAAGCTAGCTCTGTGGCACTGTTCACTATTCCATCAGTCACAGTCTACGAAGTTAGCCAAAGTCCAAACAAGGTGAGGACAAACTCGCCTCCAGAAATCGACAAGGAGAACATCCGACCCAATAACCTTTTAATTTTAAATTGTTATTTATATTTGATGTACAACAAAGTATTTATTTTTCATTTTCACACAACTTATGACCTGAAGTCACAAACACCACTTCATTCAACAGATAGACAAAGATAGCAAACACCACTAGTGACAATAACCATTGTAGTTTCTTCTTGTTTTATTTTTTATTTTTAATGTACCATAATTTATTATTTTATTTTTATTTTCACACAAATTCCAAAGACCAAGCTGTAGAAGGCAAGAGCACAACTTCATTTGACAGACAGACAAAGATAGCAAACAGGAGTAGTGACAACAATATTACAATTTTTTCTTAAATTAAAAATAAAGTATTTTTTTCATTTTCACAGGACTTATGATGTTATTTTTCTCCCAATGTATTATCATTTGAATGTAGGAACAGAACCAACACATTCATACATGACAGCAAATTATAAGAATAATTCAACATTTTCAATGTAAGACGCCTATACAAATATGCTTGTTTGCTTGTATAGCTTTTACTTTATATTTTATAACTTTTATAGTTTGCTTTTTTGCTTGTATTACCTATATGAGCAAAGGAGCAAGCTGTAAAAGCACAACTTTATTCAATACACAGGACCATCGATGTATACACAGGACAAAGATAGCAAATGCTCCTAGCCGACAACACTTTTTACTGTGGTTTTTTCTCGTTTAATTTTGAACTTTTATTCATATTTTGATGAACAATATTTTATTAAGGTTCCATACCTCAAAAGGAAAAACGGAACCCTTGTAGGATCACTTTTGCAGACAACCAGGTTGAGGAAGAGTGAGAAAGATTCATGATTTTCAATATCTGAATAATATACAAAATCCAGGGAAAAGAAGCCAACAAGAAACTGCAGTCACCAGTCCTTTCCATCAGAAATTATAGGATGATTTAACAACCATTGAATACGTTAATCAAGTTGTAGTTTTTATTTATTATGATTTATTTTTTAGATTTATGGGTTTTTACTATAGAAAACAATCAATAATTTATAACGGCACCTTTGCTTCGGGCTTCGGCACATGGTCTTTAACACAAAGACATGGATTTACATTTACATCGCTGCCTTAACATCACTTTTTCAATGGCGTTATTACTTCATGCCACTTATTCACACAATATAATGTGGAATTTTTCCCAAATTAAATGAAATCCTACTAACATAATAAGATTTTCTATGAGAATCTAACATTGTAGAAGAAACCACAGGAATGCCACAGGAAGAAAAGAAACACCGCATATTCAAAATGGCTGAAGACGAACAAAGAGTTAAGATTATGTAATCACTACAAAGACGACGAGTCAAGAGGCTGGCAGTGTTGCAAGGTCTTAATTTCATTTTAGCCTATGCTTGGTCTCAATTCACCATAGATTTATTACTTACACATTTATTTCTGACGCATAAATGTTTATATTGCATTTTAATTTAACTATAAGACTGTAAGAAAAAATAAAAATCTAGCAAACATATATTTGCACTAAATTTTATTCAAAATTACAATAACACTCAGACATGCATAGGCGTTTGGTAGCAGAGCATTGCATTGTTCGCTATACTTTGCATGTTCAAATATTACAAAATTACAAATGCCTACATCGGTAATCCATCATTTTCGAGTTGAGTCTACCTATTCACAAAGTTTTCATCTGCACATTCCTTACACTCTGTATCATCATCATAAGCTGATTAATGTCCACAAAGTCTAAGAACTTCAAACACGCCACTCATTTTTCATTATTATTACTTTGAATCATTTTTAAATACAATCCTATTTCCAAGTTAAGGTGCATGAGACAGGTCTGCCCACGAAATTAAAATCTAATTTGGTTTTTCGCAATTTATAAATTAATACGACAAAGTATGCTTATGGCATTCTGATTCCGACAATGGCAGTATCATCTTCACAGGATTACATAAAAATCTTTACTTGTTCTAATAATCTTTAAGTGTTCAGTTTACGAAATTAGTCAAAATAATGAGTTTGACACGAGTTATTCACAAATTAGTCGATACTGTAACTAATTTCTTAAACTGGATCCTTTCAAGTTAAGATTTTTATATAAACCTCTGAAAATGATACTGCCGTTGGCGCAATTAAAGTGCCATAAGCCTACTTTGTCGTATTTTAGTTTATAAATTGAGAAAAACCAAATTAAATTTGCATATCGCGGACAGACCCGTCTCATACACCTTGAACAGTTTGGTTTTTTATCAGTGAGTTTTAACATTTTTATGTAATTTTATAATTTACCATTTAAAATAACTTTAATTTCATTCCTAAAAAATTCCCCCAGTAGTTCAGTTTTACCCAAAATCTAGGGTAAATACACTAGGCTGGCAATGACCCGGCGAACATGGCGCTAGCGGTCACAGAACCACAAAATAAATAGTAACGGTGCAGTTTGCCTTCCAAAATTTATTATCTATGGACAATACAGTCATCATGGGTAACATTGTAAGCAATTATTGTACAGGACTTCGTCTGTGTTGGCTGGCGGGCGTCCTCTGCCTTTTTGAGTGTTTTTTTTTATTAAAACTGACTGGAAAGCGCTCTAAGGGGGTGCCGTGCGTGTGTCGGCGAGCGCCGGCACAGACGGGGTCCATACTTGTATAGTTTAACTAACTTGTTACAAATAACTAACTACAAACTTGACATTGGCTAATTTTTGTAAAGCCAGAGAAAAAAAAATTATTGTACAACAAAAAAAAAAATTAAGGCGCTTTTCGATGCATTCAATAAAAGAAATAAAAGCATTTCATATTTTATTAATATACTAACTACAAAATTAATAGAACGAATATGTTCTAAACTAACATTATGTATTATTAGCAACTTTACAGGAGAACGAAAAACTTACTGTTTCCAGATTTGAATTGCTTGGTGGATACAGTTCAATTACTTTTTATTCCGTTGAGGTGGATGCGACGAGTCTGCCCGCGAAATTCAAACTTAATTTGGTTTTTCGCAATTTGTAAACTAATACGACAACGTAGGCTTATGGTATTTTAACTGCGCCAATGGCAGTATCATCCTCACAGGTTTATATAAAAATCTTTACTTGAAAGGGTCCAGTTTAAGAAATTAATCCTAGTATCGACTATTCTCACAAACTAGTCGATAATAGAATTAATTTCTTAATCTGGACCCTTTCAAGTAAAGATTTTTATATAAACCTGTGAGGATGATACTGCCATTGGCGCAATTAAAGTTCCATAAGCCTACTTTTCCGTATTAGTTTACAAATTGCGAAAAACCAAATATTTGAATTTCGAGGTTAGACCCGTTTAGTGCACCTCAAGTTAGAAAAAAGCGGCCAAGTGCGAGTCAGACTCAGACTAAAACAGATTTTCATTTTATTTTTATGCATAATAGTTTTTGATTTATTGTGCTAAATGTTAGAAAAAATATCAGAGTAAGAGTACGGAACCCTCAGTGCACGGGTCTGACTCCCACTTGGCCAGTTTTTTCCAATAGATAAGTGAGCGTACACGGACTTTTACTATTAGCAAGCTGAAGCGGCAGTGTGCCCACTGCCACTTTCCGGCTCCAACGGCCATGCTTGTCGTAGAGGCGATGGCCGTTGGAGCCGGAAAGTCCTTGAGTGGAGACCGCGTTTAAGCAAACGTAGTGTGAGACGCCCTCCAGCACGATGGACCGATGATATAAAGCGGCTGGCGGGAAGTGGCTGGATGAGGAAGGCTGAGGACCGGGTGTGGTGGCGCTCTTTAGGGAAGGCTTATGTCCAGCAGTGGACGTCCACAGACTTATGCTGATGATGATGATGATGATGACACAGACTTTAGCACATGCCAGGTTTCCCAAACAACTTCTCAGGTACTGCAGTCTTTATTTCTACTAGGCAGTTACTTCATGTAGAAGCATCCCTAGATGAAAGATGATTTGCTAGACAATTCTTTGCAAGGCTAACTTTGGTCTGTACAGTGGATCTAGGAACCTTAAAAAGTCTAGACAGCCTAGCATTACTGTCCTTAGTCCTGCATTTAATTAAGAACATTGCTAATGCGCTTTTAGACTTTTTGGTAACGGCAGACTGGATCGGTATAGCATTATACAAATCAATGAATTCCTTGGTAGTATGCCCCGTCCAATAGTGGCATATATTATCAGGCATCGTTTCCACATTTTCGAAATCTATGACATTCTCACGTTTATAATCTAACATGCTTTCGATGTGCTCTGCTGTGAAAGTGTTGGTTAGATTTTTGTTATTGATCAAAGAGTCCCATTCATTTGAATTCAAGTGTCTTTCACATACTCTGGCGCGCCGAGGAATAAAAAGTTTGTTATTTGACAGCATTGCTGATTTGATCCAGGTTGGTACATTGTGACCTATACGCCGCCGGCAGCCTTGGAATATGCATCTGCTGGATGTGTTTGCGCAACGTTTATAATTCGGCAGAACAATAGAATTATCAGCTTTAATATTGCTTGTAGCTAGGCAGCGTTGAGATGGAGAAGCCGATGCTTGAATTTCCTGAACAGCGTGGTTTCTGTCTGATTGGTTAGTTGTTTCAATTTCCTGAATAGCTGGTTTCTCATCAGGTTGAACGGTATCATCTTGAAGTCTGGCAGCATCAGCAGTGTTTCTTCGGGCCATGTGTCTCTTAGCTTTCTGCACACATCGAAAACACAAATAGTCAGACGCTCTAACCTGAAAAAAAAAATATATCATCAACCCATGCCGTCACAACTAGGCATAGCTTCTTCTCAAAGTGTTCAGGCCATGGCTCACCGGACTGGGCAAGTAAGATTATAGTTTACAGAATACATCTCTGCCGTCCTAACGAAGAGAGCAATAACTAGGTTTCGACTACTTTCGAGATATTCGCGGTTATGATTAGCTACTTACAAATCGTAATATTACATATTGCAGTTTTGATAACCAACAGAACCGAAACTACTGAAGATACAAAAAAGACGTCTAAAGCGAAAATATAGAGCTCATTTTCCTGATTACGGATATGGTCTTAAGTCAATTTGCCCAAAAACTCGACTTATTGCACTCTTTGTTAGGACGGCAGATCTGCTTACCAAGTTTCAACAGTATAGTTCTTATAGTTTCGGAAAAAAGTGGCTATGACATATGGACGGACAGACAGACAGACATGACGAATCTATAAGGGTACCGTTTTTTGCCTTTTGGCTACGGAACCCTAAAAACCGCTAGACATTGGGGCCCCAAGGTGCTTGCACCACAATGGCAACCACACACTGGAAAGCACAGCGTTGGAAGCGGGAGCCCTTGCATTCAAGCAGTGCAAGACTGTGGTGTGTGGAAGAGACTTATTTATTTATTTGACTTATTTAGTTGTTACTAAAAATGGTCCAAACATAAAAACAAAAGATCCTAATCTAAGTGACAACCCCTAATAGGTGTACACAGCAATACTATACCTAAATAAAATATAGGTACATTACACAAGATATACACAGAATTTTTAAAATGAAGGCTTAATAGAAATGTACAATAATATCTACAATATAAAATGGTTTACTACATGATTTTAAGTATTTAAATGACAAATATGCATAGAAGTTAAATCTTATATATATACGAACAGTATTTAAAAAATAAATAAATCTTATGTCTGTCTGTGGACATTTATTGGTTGACAGTGATGATGATTATGATTATCGAAATAATTTACTTACATACTGATGCCACGATAACACAACTAAGGCAAGATTTTCCGGAATGCTGAATCTCCTTGCACTTGCAACGGATTTACCGCAGCCATAACAAACACTTGTATATCCACGTTGCCTTTCCCTTGAATTGGTTGCAATGCATCTTGTCATTATGTCGTAGCAGACCGTACAGATGCAGCTATCAGGTGATACCTAAAAGGTAAAACAAATCAAACAAGTACTTTTGAATCCTAGGTTTCCAAAGTTTCCATTTTTTCTTTTGCCTAATAACTAAATATAATCCTCCTTTTTAGCTTTACGGACTTGGGGTAACAAGTTCTTATTCATAATAAAAAACCAGGCAAATCAGTATAGTAATTCAATTCGATTCAATTCAATATTTGAAATCAATTAAACTTTTACAAGTGCTTTTGAATCATCAAAATGATCTACCGTTGATGAAATAAGCAAAATATTATATTAAAGACAAAAAGGTTCTACAATTAAGTACCTTGGGTATATAATTTAATTAGGTAGAAGCATTTTGATGAGGAAAAGAAGAATTCGGCTAGGTTGGGCAGTTTTTGGGAAATTAAGTCGGTCTTCTCAACGCCTGACAAAAGTCTTTATGTATAACCAGTGATCCTTTCCCATCCTCACGTACCACATAGCCCAAACCATGAGCCAGCTGAAGTGGCAATGGGCAGGCCATGTCTATCGTAGAGGCGATAGCCGTTGGAGCCAGAGTCCTAGTGATAAATTATTTAAGTAAAAGTCTACTTGAATAGAAATCTATTCTATTCTATTCTAGAGAAGAGACTGTGATGAGCAAGGCTAGTTTAGCACGCCCTCAGGCAGTAAGCACGATGGGCTGATGGCATAGAAGCTGGCGGGAAGTGGCTGGATGAAGTCCTCAGACTGAATGTGGTAATGCTCTTCAGGAAAGGCCTATGTCCAACAGTTGACGTCAATAGACTGTTATGGATGGTTAAGCAATGGCTAACCTCAGAAGTTAGCCACTCCGTTAAGAGATCAGTCATATCAGGAGGCAATGATAATATTTTAAACCGCTTGATTCGCTTTAAAGCGATATTACAGTTAACACACATTTGTAAAAGCTCCATTTTTCTACACTTATTAGTTTACATGTATATCGACACGACACTTATATCTTACGAGCTACATATAGTATAATATCAGTTAGGTAGTAAGTTTTTTTATGAAATTAAACAAAACAAACGATCAGAACTAAACAAAATAAAATAAAAATCACCGGACACCGAAAAATGAAACCAAAGAGTATGTAATCACTACGAATGAAACTTCAAATTTGAAGTCAGGTTCTGGGGTTCAATCACATGGTTCAATAAAGCAAAGAGTATGTATGTAATCACTAGGTACGTTAAATAAAGTTCAAACTTCAATATTTCAACGTAGTGATTACATACTCTTTGATTTTAATCCTACTCACTATATAATCTCTCAGTACCATGTTTCATCCATCATCCAACGACAGTTCCACCAGCAATAACACAAAAACCGGCCACTTCCAACGAAAAAAAAAAAACACTCCAAAAAGGCACAGCACGCGCGCCAACACAGACGAAGTCCTACTCCAAAAACCAAAGAGTATACTCTTTGGTTTTTGGAAAACCACATAACTAACTTTGATTGAGTGGACTTCGTCTGTGGTGGCGTTTGCTAGCGCGCGTGTTGTGACTTTTTGGAGTGTTTTTTTGTTAGAAGTGGCCGGTTTTTGTGTTCTGCTGGTGTTTATTGCTGGTGGAACTGACTGGGAAGCGCTCTAAAGGGGTGCCGCGTGTATGTCGGCGGGTGCCGGCACAGACGAAGTCCATACTTATACATGTAGTTTCCCTAATAACTTGTAATAACTGCAAACTTGACATTGGCTAATCAGTGTAAAGCCAGACGAGAGAAAAAAAAAAAAAAAAAAATTTGATTGAAGTGAATTTGATTTGACGTTTGGAATTTGAAATGTTTTGAAATGAGAAAAGAGAAATTAATAAAAGAGCCGAGTATCACAAACAAGTAAACAACAAGTAAGTAACAAGCCGAATAAAACAAAAATAAGACTCATAATTCAATGGTTACCCTCCCACGTAGGAATCATGGGCAACGAGGAAGCAGACACGGCAGCCAAACGCGCCATCAGCGATGGTATACCCTTTAACTGTATACCACTACCAAATGAAATTTTGATAAAATTTAAACAGGAATGTGTAGTAGAATGGCAAGAATATTTTGACGAAAGGTCTCGGGTTAAAGGCATATGGTATAAAACAATAGTGTGTCAGCTCCCTCGATGTCCATGGTTCGCAGAGTCCAAGTTTAAAAGGGCAGAGATTATAACTCTGTTAGGACTTCGGTCCGGGCATATCCCATCAAATAAATTCAAATTTGTGTTTTTCTGATTTTTATGTTTTATGTATGCAATAAAATTGCAGAACCTAGGGGGGTGACATAGTCATCTTAGACTAAACCCCCACCAAAAAAAGTTTCCACTTTCCACTTTCCAGTAGTTTCCAGCAAAATTTTCATACTTCGTAGATGTCTCTGAATCCAAAGCATTGCAATGGGGGGGGGGGGGGGGGGGTCGTGTCGTATTTTGTTTACTTTAATTAAGTAATTTATGCATATTTAGTAGACTTGCAACGAATAGTATATTCGGCAGTATACCGAATACCGAATATTCGGCGAGGCCCCTGACCGAATAGCCGAATATTAGGCAAAAGTATTCGGCTGGTTTTTTTTTAAATTGGATTAAATTATGTACCTGTTTTATGTACCAATGACTACTTAATAAATGATTATAAAAGAAATGAGAACCTTACCCTTCTAAATTTTGATTATCACAATAATTCAAATACATAGGATCCTCCATTTTTCCAATTCAGAAGATGATTATGTACCTGTGTTATGCACCAATGACTACTTAAATGATTATAACAGAACTGAATATATACGTAATCAATCGATTATAATTTTTCATTTTACGGATTATTTCTCTATGACAAAATATATTATTTAAGTATTTGGTATTCGGCCGAATAATATGTAGATATTCGGTATTCGGCCGAATATAATAAAAGCAGCCGAAGAATAGGCCGAATACCGAATAGTAACCGAATATTCGTTGCAAGTCTAATATTTAGGCATTTTAGTAATTCATACTATTAAACCGAAATAGCACTGTACCTAATATTCCAGTTTTCTTGTGTTCAGTGAACATGTCTTGCAAGAGGTGCTGTGTTCCAGGCTGTGCAAGAACTGCAGGTTTGTAAAGCTTGCCATTGTAATAACACCATCCATTATCTATTACTTTAACTTTTAAGGGGCATGAGAGGGGCCTGCCCGCGAAATTCAAATTTAATTTGGTTTTTCGCAATTTGTGAACTAGTACGACAACGTAGGCTTATGGTATTTTAATTGCGACAATGGTAGTATCATCCTCACAGGTTTATATAAAAGTCTTTACTTGAAAGGGTCCAGTTTAAGAAATTAGTTCTAGTATCGACTATTCTCACAAATTAGTTGATACTAGAACTAATTTCTTAAACTGGATCTTTACAAGTAAAGATTTTTATATAAACCTGTGAGGATGATACTACCATTTACCGGGATCAAGCCACCTTTCAAACAAAAAAACTAAATTTAAATCGGTTCATTAGTTTAGGAGCTACGATGCCACAGACAGATACACACGTCAAACTTATAACACCCCTCTTTTTGATCTAATGAATATGTTATGAACCTGTGGGTCTACTAAGATATTTTTACTTTCCAGGTACAGATAATGCCCTGCACAATTTCCCAGATCCTGCAAAAGATTTGGATCGTTTTATGACCTGGATTCAAAATATTGGTGGGGATATCTCGAAATTGTCCAGTATGTCCATTCACAAGAATCGTAGAGTCTGTCGCCGTCATTTTGAAGCAAAGTATCTTTGCCGATTTAATAGAATCAACAAAATAGCTGTGCCAACTTTAAACATGCCATGTAAGTTAAGAGGGGTCTCTCCGTCACTCGCTCCATACAAACGTAGTTTGTCTCTCATTGGAATACTAACCAATCATACTCAATGGAATTTTGTAGAAACATTCCAGGATGCCTGTGGTTTTCCAGATTTCCGTTAAAATATTTGGTTTCAAAGTTATGCAGTCTTAACAATTCACATACAAATCTTTGAGCCCCTGTAGTTTTAAAACTACATATTTTTAGAAAAATCTAAAACACCACAGGCACAGATATTAGTTTCTAGAATATGTCTGTATTTCACAGACTTTGGTTGCTTAATATTCAAATGAAATTGGGGCTACGATTGTATGGAGTAAATGATGGAGAGAGACCTGTTTAAATCCTTTTCAAAGTATTCAACATAACAAGAGTATAACTGATATTGATATAACCTTAATAGCTTAATGGTTGAGGAGCGGTTTAGAGTCTCATGAGATTGATTCTGTTAGATTATAATGTACTTATACATATACATATTTTTTTTCTCTCGTCTGGCTTTACAAAGGTTAGCCAATGTCAAGTTTGTAGTTATTTGTAACAAGTTAGTTAAACTATACAAGTATGGACCCCGTCTGTGCCGGCGCTCGCCGACACACGCACGGCACCCCCTTAGAGCGCTTTCCAGTCAGTTTTAACAAAAAAACACTCCAAAAAAGCAGAGCACGCCCGCCAGCTAACACCAACACAGACAAAGTCAAAATTCAATTCAATCAAAGTATACTCTCTCCCTGTATACTCTTTGGTTTTTGGAGTAGGACTTCGTCTGTGTTGGCGTTTGCTGGCGCTCGTGTTGTGCCTTTTTGGAGAGAGCGCGCCCGCCAGCTAACACCAACACAGACGAAGACCTACATATACATATTATATTAGTACAAATGTCACACAGCTAGCTGATGCCCACGACTTTGTTCGCAGGGATGTAGGTTTTTATTACATCCCATGGGAATCCTTTGATTCACCGGGATAAAAAGTAGCATATGTGCTAATTCATGGTATAATCTGACTCCATTCAAAACAGCCAAATCCATTCAGTAGTTTTTTCGTGATTGAGTAACAAACATACACACAAACAGACACACAAACTTTCCCCTTTATAATATTAGTGTGATACATTTTCAGGCATGCCAGAGTCTACAGACAGTGGGGACTTCTGTGAAACCTCTGCATCTCTTCTATCAAGCACTGGTAAGTTATCTTGAACTTTTAAAGATTTTTCTCATTAAAAAAAACCGGCCAAGTGTGAGTCAGACTCGCTCACCGAGGGTTCCGTACTCGGGTATCTTTATGATTTTAGATAAGTAATACTTGATTTTAATGCATGGAATGTATTGTTATGTAGTTAATTAATTTATATTTAAAAGCACAAGCTTTACGCTTAGTTGGAGGGGAAAGGGGAATATTAGCGTGGCTAATATCCTTTAAAAAAACCCGGTCAAGTGCGAGTCAGACTCGTGCACTGAGGGTTCCGTAATCGGGTATTTTTTCCAACATTTTGCACGATAAATCAAAAACTATTATGCATAAAAATAAATAACAATCAGTTTTAGAATGTAAAGGTAAATCCCTTTCATATGATACCCCACTTGGTATAGTTATCTTATTTTGAAAATTGAAACACATTTTTTTTTAATGATGTAACCACAAATTCGCGGTTTTCAGATTTATTCCTGTACTTGTGCTATAAGACCTACCTACCTACCAAATTTCATGATTCTAGGTCAACGGAAAGTACCTTATAGGTTTCTTAACAGACAGACAGACAGACAGGCAACAAAGTGATCCTATAAGGGTTCCGTTTTTCCTTTTGAGGTACGGAACCCTAAAAAGTACCATATGTGCTAATTCATGGTATAATCTATCTCCATTCAAAACAGCCAAATCCATTCAGTAGTTTTTCGTGATTGAGTAACAAACATACACACAAACAGACACACAAACTTTCTCCTTTATAATATTAGTGATACATTTTCAGGCATGCCAGAGTCTACAGACAGTGGGGACTTCTGTGAAACCTCTGCATCTCTTCTATCAAGCACTGGTAAGTTATCTTGAACTTTTAAAGATTTTTCTCATTAAAAAAAACCGGCCAAATGCGAGTCAGACTCGCTCACCGAAGGTTCCGTACTCGGGTATCTTTACCGACATTTTTAACGATAAATCAAAAACTATTATGCATAAAAATAATTAAAAATCTGTTTTAGAATTTACAGGTAAAGCCCTTTTATATGATACCCCACTTGGTATAGTTATCTTACTTTGAAAATTTCAACACATTTTAATTTATTTTTTCAAATGATGTTACCACAAATTCACGGTTTTCGGATTTATTCCTGTACCTACTTGTGCTATAGGACCTACCTACCTGCCAAATTTCAGGATTCTAAGTCAACGGGAAGTACCCTATAGGTTTCTTGACAGACAGACAGACAGACAACAAAGTGATCCTATAAGGGTTCCATTTTTCCTTTTGAGGTAGGGAACCCTAAAAAGATTAATAATAGAAAAAATATATAATTTTCAGACTCACATCCTGAACCAAATGATTGTGACCAACAACAACAATCAAATGCAAGTGAAAGGGTTCCAACCGAAGACAATACTGACATTCTGGATGATTTGCCCAAACTGACACTCAATGAAGGTATGGATTCTACACACAGGCAATTAAGACTTACCTTTACACAAGTTTAAAAAATCTATTTAAGGTGAAAGCGACGGGCCTGCCCGCGAAATTTTAGAGACCCCCACTTTTTTTCATGTAACATCCGTTAGGTCAATTTTTTTCGTATAAAATGTAGCCTATGTCACCCGGGCCTTTACGACACATCGATTGACACCCCATTCATCAAAATCGGCCCAGTAGTTTAGGCGCTAGGGTGGAACACACAGAATCTGGATACAAACATACACACATACTTACATAGACTGCTAAAATCATAACCCTTTCTTTTGGCTTTGCCGCAGTCTGGTAAAAAAGGGTTATAATGTTATTTCATTTAAATTTTTATAAATCATCCTTTTCGATATCATTTCAGATGCAGTGTCCAGCACTAAGAACAACCATGCTTGTAGCATGAGGAAACCACCTACCATTAAATTGGTTCGAAGAATACCAGCTACGTCAAAGAAAATGCAAGGTACAACACTTTTGAGTTTTACTAGATGATGCCCGTGACTTCGTCTGCGTGAATTTAGGGTTTTTGAAAAATCCCGTGGGAACTGGTTTTCCGGGGGAAAAAGTTGCCCATAAAAATTTCTGGGATGCAAGCTATATCTATACCCATAGAAATCGGTTAAACGGATGGACCTCTAAGAACC